>NC_135478.1:176486044-176789075 GCF_052094955.1 Ictidomys tridecemlineatus | reverse complement strand
ATGCATGAGCATTTAGATTGTTTTCCATACTTTGTATTTGAAAATAATACTGGGATAAATAAACTTATGAAAAGGTATTTTTCTGCTCTTGGGAATATCTTCAGGGTATATTCCTAAATTGGGGGTTTCTGGATTGAAAATAAGTACACAGGGAACTTTGATCTTGCCTCCATCCAGGGTCTACCAATTTGCTACCACAGTGTATGAAAATGCCTGTATCCTACAGTCTCAGCAAGACACTGCTGTCAACTGTCATGCTTTTTGAAATTTTACAAATTTGATAGATGAGAAATGGTATAGCATTTTTTAAAGATGGAATTTTAAGTTTCATTTCCTTAATTATGAATTTTAGCATCTTTTAATATGTTTAAAGGCATATTTACATCTCTTTAAAAATTATCTTAATCATTTTTTTCCTACAGGGTTTTTTGGTCCTTTATTACTTGATGCTTAAGAGCGTTTCAAAATTTAGAAATATAGGTCCTTATGATATGTCGTATCATTCTTCCTTCAAACTTTTATATTAATATATATAGCACTTGTTTCTTAAAAATTTTAGTGCACAGGAACACGTTTTGTAGGAACTAAAAAGAAAAGAGGGGCAAGATTGCAGGATAGAAGTAATTTTATCTGCTTTTTTGCAAGCATTGCTCTCTCTCTCCTTATGAGTTTTTTCTGATTTTTATTTTTTGTGTGCAGTGCTGGGGATTGGGCCCAGGGACACTCTACCATTGAGCTGCATACCCTGACCTACTTATTTATTTGTTTGTTTGTTTATTTATTTATTTATTTAAAGACTGTCTTGCTAAGTTTCCCAGGCTGGCCTTGAACTTGCAATCCTCCTGCCTCAGCTTCCTGTGTATCTGGGATCACAGATGTGTGCCACCTTGCTAGGCTAGCAAGCAGCCTCTCTTGATCCTCACAAATTTCTACCTGTTCTTTCTCTTAGAAAACTTCCAAGTCCATCAGCAGGCCTGTCCTAACTTGGAAGTGTTGGTGAATGGCCAGGTCTAAGCAACTGAAGGTCAGCCCACTCTCTCCTTGTAGGTTTGGTACATGTGCCTGTGCTGGGTCACTGGTTCCAGGAAATAAATGGGGGCATTACATGCATGACTGAATTTCCCTCCTCGTGGTGTCCCCGTGCTCCAGCAAAAATTGCAGGAATGATGATCCTGGAAGCCTGACAAATCTTCCCTTCTAAATATAAATGCAGGGCACTAAAAATAAACAGTGTTAAAGGTGAGTTTCATTGGTTCCTAAAATGCCAGTACAACCAAGGGTGTAAACTATCTCCCAAGGAGCCAGGAAGGAACAGGTGGCTGTGTGCTTCTAATTGGGCTTCTGCAAATGAAAAGAGAAAGAGTGTGAGAATTGCTGAATAGAAGGAATATGTTTTTTTTTTTTAATGTAGCTAAAGGCAGGACAGCAGGAAACAATTCTATCATCTAGTCTGTTTTTCCAGGTCCTTTAACACACACAGTCCATTGGAATGGAATTGGTCTTGATGAGCCACCTCAGCAAACTAGGGCTGAAAGAATGGAGGGATGAATCTCCCAATCATCACAATATCAGCCAAGTATTTGAACAGTGCTGAGTTCACAGAACCACAAGTCAACCAGGAGAGGCCTGTGACCATAGGGCAGCCTTACCATATGTTTGGATAAATGAAAACTATCTTCTACCACCTTGTGTGATTAGTAAGATCCTGAAGGCTGGTGCTATCTTAGCCAGCTTTTTCACTGCTGTGACTAAAGGACCTGACCAGATTTATTTAGGGGCTCATGGTTTCAGAGGTCTTAGTCCATAGAAATCCAGCTCCATTCCTTGGGCCCTAGGTGAGGCAGAACATCATGACAGAAGAGTGTGGTGGAGGGAAGCAGCTCACATGGTGGTCAGGAAGCATGCAGAGAGAGACCCCACTCTCCAGATACAAAATATATCCCACAGTCACATCCCCAATTCCCACCTCTTTCAGCCACACCCTACCACTTCAGTTACCACTCAGTTAATCCCTCTCAGGGGATTAATTCACTGATTGGGTAAAGACTCTCACAACCCAATCATTTCTCCTCTGAACCTTCTTGCACTATTCACTTATGAGCTTTGGGGGGACATCTCACATCCAAACTGTAACAAGTTCAGAGAGGAAAGGCAAGACAGAGAACACAGAACAACAAGACTCCTAGACAAGTAACTCAAAAGCAGACAGAGCCAGAAGTACCATCCGTGGGAGAGATTTAGGTCAGGATTTTGCCAACACCCAACTTTACAAAATGCATCAGGTAACTGCCAGGAAAGAATCAAGCTTAGATCAAGCAAACCTGAAATTAAAAGACCCACACCTGTAAACAAGGTCTGGTCCTGTTTCAGTTGCCAAGTGGAGAAGAAAGCATACTTGAATGCAGGCAATGGCAGACACGTGAGAACCCAAGTGAGGTAACCAGTTACCCGGCAATCTTATCTTCATCGCAAAGAATGGGGCTGTAATGCTTATCTGGCCTCAGTGTTACTGCAAGATGTATTTTCTGCAGCCACACCCTGCAACCCTTCCCCACAAATATATCCTACATAACCAGTCACAGACTTTCTCTGAACAGGTTATATTTACATACTCTTTCATTTCTTGTTTTTACTATTCATTTTGCCTTGAATGGCATTCATTTATTCTTTATCAACATTTTATTTTATTTGTTTAACAATTATGACTGAGTTTTTGATTTGCCATCTATGTCCTGGACACTGTGCTAGATGCTGTGGATATTATGTTTCTGTGTGAACAAACCTGACATGATCCCTACCCTGAGAGGGCAGAGAGAGTAAACAGAAATTAATAGGTATTATCATCTTGTGATAAAGGGTAGAAGAAAACAATGATGCTGTGAGAAAAAAAAATGATGGAATGTTGTTAGGAAAGGCCTCTCTGTTACCTGCTCTGTGAGCATTCCCTGACCAGCCCACACACGAGACCTACTGTCATAGCTCCTGTTTTCCATTTGACACTTACCTTTTGCAGTTAGTTATTGGTATATCCAGGCCTCTGTGCACACCGACCATTAGTTTGCTCAGTACAAGTAGAACAAAGAGAAATGCACACAGAATTTGGAGTCAGAGGGACTGAATGTGAATCCCAGAGTTCCTTAAACTCTGGAATATTTAACCTTCTAATCTCATGATTTTAGTCTGTGTTCCCTGGAAGAAGAGCCTAAGGTAGAAAGTCTGGTGTGCAAGTAGCTGATTGGAGAAGAGATCCCAGGAGTAGGAGTGAGGGATAGGAAGCAGAATGGGGAAGAAGAAAGGCCCATGCAAGGATGCACTGCTGAGTTGGCAGTGGGCCATGGGGCCTCAGCAAGAGCCTATGAAAGGTTCTTGGAGGACTCAGAGAAGCATTTAACTGTCGGTCCATCCCCCAGTGGTATCGGGAGCCTATGTGAGTGTGGATCTTCTCCATTTCTTAGCTGTGGATATATGAGCTTCCAGTGGATGCCACAGGCCCTCCATCTTAGGTGTCTGGGACTTCCCAGGGCAGGAAGCAGGAGTGTGGCCAGACCTTGACCAGTTGCCCCCGAGTGTAGCTGGGCAAGCCTGCATGGTCTTATTTTGTTACAACTCGTTTCATTTCCGCTGGAGTAAAAGATGGAAGGAAAGGGTTCAAAATTGAGATGTCTGATACCCTTAACTCCAAACCAGAGACGAGAATAACATCTGCCTCTTAAGCTTGCAAAAAGTTGAGATGTTTTGTGTGGGAATTTCCTATCAACAAATACTACTTGTTAAGGCCATTAAAATGATCTTTTGTCTATACAGCTAAAAAAGTGCCCGGTACACAATTAAATAAGAAATGTGAGCTAGGTGAGTAAGTAAATAGGAAGTAAATAGAGGCATCCCAGCCTCTTAGTAGAGACCCCTACCAGTGCAGCAATATTAAACAAATACAGTTCCATTCTGGTGCTTGCCACATCCAGTTAGATTTGATTGAAGTAAAGTAAATGGTGACAGAAGAGACATGTCGTTTTCTCTTTTTTTCTTTTTCTTTTTTTTTTCCCCCGTAGTTACTTGGGTTTGAATCCAGGGGTTCTCTACCATGGAACTATATCCCCGGCCCTTTTTAATTTTATTTGGGGACAGGATCTCACAACATTGTCCAGGCTGGCCCCAAACTTGCTATCCTCCTGCCTCAGTCTCCCAAATAGCTAGGATCATGGTGGTGCCCCACCTCACCTAGCAAAATATTTTTTAAAAGCTTACTGAAGAATTCGTTGAGTCTATAAGGTGAGAAAAACTTTATTTGCCTATGAAATGCAACTCCTTAATGGCTTTAATTCCTCTGGTCTTTTCCAGTATTTGATAAGATACACAAACAGAAGTTGGGTGAGAAATTTTTCAGAACTAAAAGTTAAGGTTCTCTTTGTATTAAAAGGGTATTGACTATGGGGAAAGGAAAGCAAGGCAAATTGCATTCTGCCACAAATAATAAAGCAGACAGAGTGTGTTGACATAGTCAGTGGTTTCTTGCGATTACAGATTAACTCAGTTAAAGTCAGGCAGTGCCAACCCAGGAAGGTCTTATTTTGTTACAACTCATTTCATTTCAACAAGCACTTACAGATCTGGTGATAAGCAGAGCCAGGCACGGGGCTCAGAAGGTGAGGGAGAAATTCAAGTTTCAGTCTCCAGTGACCAGGTGCATGGATGTGCCATTTGCTAACAGAAGAAAGAGGTTTGGGGAGAAAATAAAGCCAAAGTGGAAGAAGAGTACAGCATATTTGGTAGAGGCATCTACTTAGGTTGTTTTGGTTTTTTGTATTTATTTTTGAGACATGAGATCCTTTTATAATATTCTCACCTATGAAAAGGCTGGGAAGACTCCCCAGGCTGTCATATATGTTTTTTATACAGAAAGAATGTGGCCCAGGAGATTGAGCAAAGATGACAGGAAGTCCATGTTCCACCTCTTGGGGGTACCTGGCCTAGACTACATCTTCCTAGAGAAAGGGCCACGATAGCCTGATGCTTTTCATTGGCCTCTTTCCCTACATCCACTCCCCACCCTTCACCCTTCTCTATACTCAGCTGACTAGTATGGACTCTGTCCCTCACCTTATAGCTCATGGCTGGTTCCACCAATGGGAGCCATGGGCAGAAGACCCAAGGGAAGAATCTCTCTTGACTCCCTCTTTGCTGGGTGGCCACTGATTGACTCCCTTTGGTGCAGGTCACATCTCCCACAGCTGTTGTTCCTGTTGGGTTCTGAATACAGGGCTATCTCCTCTTGTCCCTCAAGGTGGGGGGAGAGTAATGGCTCCCCATTATTGCTAACCCCCACATACTGTACCTTTCTAAATTGTGCCCACACCTTTGCAAATGGTAACTTCCGCTTATACTTTTCTCAGTTATCCATAATTATGAGTATGTCATCTGTTTCCTTCCAGAACCAGGACTGAAGTTGAATATTTTTCTCATTAATACAAAGCGGCATCTTCATTCACTTACCATGTACCTGTGGAGCTGTGACCCCTGTTTCTAATTCTTATGAAGGTGCTTTATTATCAAGGGGGTATGTTCTAGAACTCGGGCATCCTTGATCCATTCAGGAAGCCATGCCAGACTTGCTTTTCAGTAAGAACCAAAAATTGGGTTAGAAAGGAATAGGGAAGAGTGAGTGAGGAAGAGGAGGATGTCAGAGGAGGAAAAGCCCTGTGGATTATCAGTATCACCATCCCTCCATCAAGCCTTCCTTGGGTAATGACACTCAAAAATGTTTGATTTGGGATAGAAAAACAGATATCAACCCCCACTCCACAGGATGAACTTTTCCCCTTCTTGAATTCTCTCCCTTTCCTACTGAACTTGAATTCTCTCCCTTTCCTACTTCCTTTCCCTTCCCCAACTCAGGCCACATAAAACTCCTTCTTATTTTGTTTTAACATTGGAATCAAGGACAATAGAATATATTCCTTAAACTCTCAAGTTAAAAAAAAACACATCAGAAAGCCATTGATTTCTGCTCCCCCATGCCATAGAAGTAGAGAAATAGTTTTGAAATATGCATGTCTGACTATCTAGACTTCAGTTTGTTCATTTGTCTACTTATGCATTTGTTTTTTCATCCATCAAATAGCTTCCAAATGCGACCTAATACTCTGTTGCTGTTGTCTGCCTGTTACTAAAGGAAGCGGGATGAATCGAGCAAAGGATCCCACAATATGAGCAAATGCAGCACTAGAAGAAGGAAAGGGCGGGTGGAGGAGAGGTGAGGTGGGGCCTGCAACCCACCCCTCCTGTAACTATCTGAGCCAGGCAGAGGCCAGATGGGGCAGGTGACTCCAGACAGGCTCAGGCTCACCTGCTGTTCAGGTGCACTGTGCATGCGGATGCTGACAGCCCCAGGGAATGGGGAGCCTCTGTGCTCCCACATATTTAACCCAACCATAGGTGAGAAAGCCTGAGATCTTGGCCAACCTAGCACAAAGGTCAAAGGGACAAGAGCCTGTGAGCTTTCTCCTTTCCAGTCCTTTCCATCCTCGGTAACAAGGAGACCACTGTGGACTCACCAAGAGTGAGCTGCTGTTCTTCTCTGAGCCTTGCCAGGTTTTGGACATGGAGCTGCGCTAATTTGGAGTTGCTGAGCTACAGGGCAGTGTTAAAGAGAGGTTCTGGCATCTCAAATTCACTGCTCAAATATCTAAAATGTGTATTACAGGAAGCTGCATAGCTTCCAAGCAGCATTTATGAAATTAAGCTTTTTAAAAAGTCATGGTAGTTGTTTGATGTTCTGGGGAAGGTACAAATGTCAAGCTCTTTGCTGGAGAGAGAAGGTATCCTGCTGACATCCCGCCTCTGTCTGCCAGGCTTCCCCAGGAGCCTCTCACTTCCTGAGAGCCACGAGTGAGCCATGCACCCTTACTCAACCCAAGACCTTTAACCCTCTAGTTTTCTCATCCCCACCACTTAGCTATGATACTTGTACCCAAGTGACAGACTCTCCTTTAACTTCTTCCTCAGCCCTCCCTTTCCCACCATGATTAAATGAGGGGGGAAGGAATACGACTTGAATTAAGATCTGCTTTCTAAAATATTTCCTTTTTAAAAAATTTCCTCCCTTTCTTTTTCCTTCTTCACCTATTTCTCCCGACCTCTTTTGTTCAGGAGCTTATTCAATTATCATTCATTCATTCCTTTGTATGTGGAGCCCAAGCTGAGGCTACTGTACCTCCTTCCTCCTCCCTATAACAGTGTACACTGAGGTCCGGGGATGCCAGGATGGGGCAGACCTGCCGTGGTTCCACCTGAGTGATGGAGCCTCCTAGGAAGGACACGCTCTACAGGAGGAGAGAGTGGAGGCACTAGGTTCAATGTGATGGCCCAGGATCAGGGTGAAGGGCAGGGTGATCCTGGTGGCACTTGAAGAATGGCATAGTGTCTGTCACTCTGATGTCTTCTGGTCTAGTCCCCTGGGATGTGTACTTGAGTCCCAAGGTGAGGGTGTTGGAATAGACAAGCAAGTACAAACTAAAATAGTTTGTCCTAAAACGTTCCTAAATTTCAGAAAGCAGTGAATAATAGCATCAACTGACCTCCGAAGCCAGGCCAACATCAACACCCTTGACCCTCGGCAAATGCAGGTTTGGCAAAGGCAGCAGTAGGTGCAGGCAGGAAGGTAAGGCCTTCACAAGGCTACTTTGGTGTCAGTAGCAATGGAGACCTCAGCCCTAGAAGCACAAGCAGGTGAGGGAGAAAGTCGCAGGTACCACATGTAGCCGCAGGACAGTGGTGGTCAATACGTATGAGAAATTTCTGCAGAATTCCAGGCTTTGGGACATAAAACTGATGTGAGCCTCTGTGTGGTTAAGGCAGCCACAGAGTGGATTAGGGGAAGTCCAGAGGTCACCGTTTTGTGTTTCTCACTAAGGTCCTGTCTCACTGCAGGCAGCTGAATTTAGGGACACAGGTTATTGAACATGCCTTAACTCCAACTCAGTTCCAAAAGCAGAACTTACAGGAGCTTGACATGAAAGTCTCAGCCATCAAAGGGCCACTTTTTAAGAAAAGAAAGTGAAAGAACCATAATTAAGGAATAAAGACTGGGAAGAAGGCAAGAGAGGTGCCATAGAAGGAAGCGAGCCACACAAACATCCTTGCTTGGTTTGAAATCCTCTCTTCTGAGCTCAGTGGGCCTAATCAAGATCTGGACAAGAATGAATCCAGTTGGAGATAACATTTTGTTTTATAAATTTTTTTGAATTTTATAGGATTCCTTTCTTTCATTATAATTGTCAATTCATCTGAATTGTACTATATAATGGGTTTTACTCTGACGATTGTACACACGCATATATGATGCTCTTATTGTATTCACCTTCCCTTCTACCCTCTCTTACCCTCCATGCCCTCTGCTGTCCTGCCCCAGTCCCCCTTCTTAATCATCTCTCTTCTATTTTCAGGTCTCCTCCTCCTCCTCCCCCTCCTCCTTTCGACCCTCCTCCCTTCCTCTCTCCTCTTCCTTCCTCCTCTTCTTCTCATCCTCCTCTTCTTCTTTACCTCCCCCCTCTCCACCTCCTCTCCCTCTTCCTATCTCCACATAGAAAAACATGCAATACATGACTTCTGTGTCTGGCTTATTTTACTTAACATGATAGTCTCCGGTTCTATCCATTTTCCTGCAAATGACAGGATCTCATTCTTCTTTATGGCTACATAATAATCTATTATGTGTGTGTATACATATATATCACACTTTCTTGATCGATTCATCTGTTGGAAGACACCTAGGCTGATTCCATATTTTGGTTATTTTAAATAGTGCCTCAATAAACACGGGATGCAGGTTCTCTTTTGTATGCTACCTTCATTTATATATTGAGAAATGGGACAACTTCATCATATGGTAGTTCTATTTTTAGATTTTTGAGAAACTTGCATACTGTCTTCCATAGTGACTGTTACTAATTTACGTTCCCACCAACAGTGTATAAAGGTTCCTTTTCCCCCAACATCCTTACCAGACATACTTTTTCTTTTCCTTTTTTTTCTTTCTTTCCTTCCTTTCTTCCTTCCTTCTTTCTTTCTCTCTCTCTTTCTTTTTTTGATGATAGCTATTATAACTGGACTATGATAGAATCTCATTGCAGCTTAGCATTACTCTGATGGCTAACAATATTGAGCATCTTTCATATATTTGTTGGCCATTTGTACTTTCATAAAGTGTCTATTCAGTGCTTGTTTATTAATTAAATTGTTTGATTTGTTTATTGTTAGGTTCTTTGATTTTTTTAATATATGCTGGATATTAATCCTCTGTCAGATGAATGGCTGCTGGATATTTACCCCCATTCTGTAGATTGTCTTTTAGCTTTCTTGATTGCTTCCTTTGCCATGCAGATGCCTTTAGATATATTCCCATTTGTCAATTCTTGCTTTTATTTTCTGAATTATTAAAGTCAAAATATCCAGAAAATAATTGGGTATGCCAATATCTTGAAGTGTTTTTCCCAAGTTTTCTTCTAATATTTCCATAGTTTCAGGTCTTATATTAAGGTCTTTGACCAATTTTAAGTTGATTTTTTTTACATGTTGAGGGATAGTGATCTAGTTTCAATCTTTTACATGTGATTATTCAGTTTTCCTAGTACCACTTGTTGCAGAGGCTGTGCTTTCCCCATTGTATGATTTTGGTATCATTGTGGAGATTCAGATGGCCATAGATGTGTGGTTTTATTTCTGGGTCCTCTGTCTGTTCCACTGAGTCACATGTCTGTTTTTATGCCAATGCCACACTGTTTCTGTAATTATGGCTTTGGAGTATATTTGGAAATCAGGTATTATTCTTTTTGCTCAGGATTGCTTGAGTTATTCAGGTCTTTCATGCTTCCATATGAATTTTAGAATTGCTTCTTCTAGTTCTGGGAAGAATGCAATTGCCATTTTGATGAGTATTGCTTTGAATCTATAGATTACTTTTGATAAATGGCATTATGACAATATTACTTCTTCAAGTCTCCATCTTCTTTTATCTTCTTTCATTTCCTCTTTACTATTTTATAGTAATAGTCATTGTAGAGGTCTTTCACTTACTAAGTTGGGTTTATTTCTAGGTATTTTATTTCAGTTTACTTCATTTTTGAGGCTAACTTAAATGGCATTGCTTTCTTGATTTCTTTCTCAATGGGTTCATTATTGCTGTACAGAAAAGCTACTGATTTTTGTATGTTGATTTTGTTTCTTGCTACTTTGCTGAAATTATTTATCAGTTTTAAGAGTTTTTTGCTGGAGTCTTTAGGGTCTTACAAGTATAGAATCATATCATTTGCAAACCAGGATGATTTAAATTCTTTCTTCCCTATTTGTAATCCTTTCATTTTTTTTCCCTTTCCCAATTCTCTGGCTCAAATTTCTATTACTGTATTGAATTACAATGGTGAGAATGGATACCTTTGTGTTCTTAATGATTTTCAGAGGAAATCTTTCAGGTTTTTCCCATGGCTATGGATTTGTCCTACATAGTCTTTTATTATTTTGAGGTATGTTCCTTCTTTACCTTAAAACAGAGCCTTGACTGCCTCGCCATTCATCAGCTCCTCGAGGCTGTCTGACATGGAAAGAGAGAATAACTGACTACAGAACCAAGATGACTGCTCAGCCTGCAGGCCAAGGGTGCACTTGAGGGTGATCCCCAGCCACCTGGAGGCAGGAGGCCCAAGGAGAGGGAAGCTTATAAGCTGGGCTGATGTCCCAGGTGTGACCACACAGCACTTGCTCCTCCACCCTCCCTCCTTTTCAGGAAAGGTTGTTTGGCAGCCTGGGCTGCTGTCTTCCTTTGGAAAACACTAAAGCCTGGTCCAGGGTAGGGGCTTCCTGGCTGCTGAAGGGAAATGAAGCAGAACATGGGAGTTCACCTCATGTGATCAGAAGTAAAACCCAGCGATTCAAAATTGTAGGCCAGACCTGTATTCATGTGTGCTGGTCCTCAGCCCTGGGAGGCATGGCTGCTTAGCTCAGAATAGGTGCTGAGAGGAGGAACTAACTGCATGGAGCTGGGGAAGGAGGCTATCTCCATCCTCAGTGATCCTCTTTTTCTTGTGCTGCCTCAGTCCTGCATATGTGATGAGTGTTTGCATACATTGTTTCCTTTGTTGATAGATGTCATTTTCCCCATGTTATAGCTACTGTGGCCCAGAAGAGTTGAGTAAATTGTCCAGGGTGGCACAGCAAGGAAATAGGTCTGTAAGGGCAGAGAGGTAGGGAGGGCTGGAACACACAGGAGTTCAATTTTGTCTTAATCATAGAGAAAAGAGGAGCTAATGGGCAGGGAAAAGGCAGACTTGCATTTTGAAGAGGACATTCTGGTTGCTGAGTGGTTTCCAAAGTCACCCAGCCAAGACAAAGGAAGAGGGTCAAAGTCCTATACTGACCAAAGAACCAATGTTGAAGTTCTTGGGAATTATCAGAAAAGGTGTGGTATTTTTCTTGGAAGGTTTCAGACTACAGAGAGCAACTAAGACTCTGAGAGTCTCAGAAGCTTTCAGATCTTCCAAAATCCTTGTCCAGCATCCTTGTAGCAGAGCTTCAGGTCCCTTGACCACAGAAGCCATGTATCTCATGAAGGACAGTGCCACTCTCCCCCAGTTTGGAAGGTCTGTGTTTTTAATGCATTGAACATCACCTTTGTCAAAGTAAATTGAACTGGCAATAGTAATCGAGTTATGAGGAAAAAGTGAGAAAATTAAGTGGAGAGCCTTACTAAGGGCCTGGCAAGTGAACTGGTGCTGGGAGGTGAAGTGCATACACAGAGTCCTTCTTGGAAAGCAAGGAGAGAAATGCACAGATGCTAAGTCAAGCCAGAACAAATTATGTAGAGATTTTTCCTTGAGGAACTAGAAGGTCCCAGATGGAACTCTGGGTATGACCATGGACATTTTATGGCTGAAGCTAAGAAGTCAGAAGAGAGTGACTCCCCTAATTTTCCAGAGAGGAATCAGACTCTGGGACAGGCTGGGGTCTCTGGTCATACTCCTTGGATGAATGAATGAGGCACTAGATCTTGGTTGCATTCCTACCCCAGGGCATTTCCCTCTCCCCTATCACAGGAGAGAACTAGCCTCCCAGGAACGCTTCACTACATCGTCTTATTCCATGTGTTCTGAAGCATTTATCATTATCTGAAACATTCCTTTTTAATCCACTTATCTACATACCTATCATCAGTCTCATGGTCCCAAGAACAGAAGCTTTTCCATCTGTGGGAAGCCATGTTTCAGAGCCTATCCCAATGCCTGTTCTGACGGGCACTTTTTCTTGAAAGAAAGCCATAGGTGGAGAAATCAGGAAGCTGGAATTTTATAAATATGGTACGAATGTCACCAGTTGGCAAATAGAAAATCCAGGCAAATAGTTCATTCAGTGTTTATGTTATGAATCAACTAGGTAGAGTGATTTTTCATCACTTAATTATCTTAGAATATCTCCAGTACTGAAGCATGTGTATTTTTATAAAGCAAATGTAAGAAACAATATATTAATGTCAATGAAGTAATGTATACACATAATTCACTGACAAAATAAACTGTTTAAAATACTTTTTTTTTTACTAATATCATTGTGAAAAAAAGTCCCTAATGCTCAGCCAAAAGTATGGAAAAAAGCAACTAAACATTTGTTGCTTTATTTTTAGAAACACAAAATTTAGGTTCTTCCTTGTTTTACTATGTTTCCAAACAACTACTTGAAGGTTTCAGAACCAAATAATTTCAATAGAGCATTTTTTGAGCACACAAGCATTATAAGATGTCAGTTTAAGATTCAGACCCAGCCTCAAGAAAAAAAAAAAACTATACCAAGAAGAGTATTCCAATTAATCATATCCAGGGAATAATCAGAATAACTGAAGTTATGAGAAAGAGGTTAGGCTCAGGATGTCTCAGTCCTCCTCCTTCTGTGTTCATGGGCTCCTGCTATATGAACACAGCCTAGTATGATCTTGACCTCATCACAGTTACCCTCAGCAGAGGCCCAAGTGCAAGTGGTGCTCATTAAAATCTGTTGGATCAAGATGCCAAGGGTAACTGCAGGTGATTTCTGTTGGTCAAGCTGTCATTCAGCCAAGAAATGACACATCAGGAGGAGCCTGGCAAAACTGACAGCTCAGCAACAACCCCCACCCCAACCTTGACCTTTGTAACTTCATCAAGGTCCCTGAGTTACTTTACATGATGCATACCTACTTAAGAGCGTCCAAATGGAATTGTAATATGCTAGTCTGTGCTTTCTTTATCTTTCATTAGCAATTTGCTCTTACCCTGAGGCAAATCAGGGTAGAACTGGAATGAGAGAGAGAGAGAGAGAGAGAGAGAGAGAGAGAGAGAGAGAGAGAGAGCGCACTTATGACTATCTCAATATTTCATTGCTTCTCCCTCCTGCTGACTGTCTTTGACTAGAAGTGAGAATGGGCAAAGGGAAGGTAAGATTATCTCACTGCCCAAACAGGGTAAACAAAGGATTTTCTTGAAAAATGGCCAAAGTTCTGGAAAATCCAGGGGCCTTTGGATGGGAAACCAACATGGTGGTCTCTATGCTATGTTGGTACAGAAGCTGTTTGGTGAATTAACCCATCTTTGGGTGCCTATTCTAATCATTCATCAAATCCATTAGATGGGGCTCCAGAGTGGAACAGTGATGATCAGAGTTGTCCAAAACTCTACCTTCTGTTAGATCCTGGCTTTCCCATCTACCTAGGGAATGCCTTTCTCTCTTCTTCAGGATCCTGACTTGACAGATGAGTATTACATACATTTGGAGAAAATTTTTCTGAATATACTTTCACCTTAATTTATTCTCAAGTTCACATATATCAGAATATTATTTTGCTAATATGGTATCTCCTACCATGAAAGATTTATGAGGGTGAACTTTCTTCATTCACATAAAGCTACAGATTAGTACTACTATTTTTCTACTTTACAATCTTTCCAAACAATAATAGCTCTGACGACTAAAACAGAGCAGGAGAGGAAGAGCATGAGAAGAAGATTGCCATTAATAGGGACAAGAGGTGCGTGGGAATGGGAGAGAGAAAGGGAACTGCATGGAAGATGGTAGGAGACCCTCATTGTTATGAAAAATTACATATAAGATGATGTGAGGGGGAAGAAAAAAGAGAGAGAAAGAAACATGTCACAGTAGATTGGGTAGAAAGAGGTGATAGGAGGGGAGGGGAGGGGGGATAGGAAGGGTAGCAGAATACAATAGACAGTAGTATGGCCCTATGTATAAACGTGGCTGTATAAAAGATGTGATCCTGCAATCTGTACACATGGAAAAATAAGATTACATACCCCATTTGAATCAAATGTATGATATGTCAAGATCATTGTAATGTTTTGAGCAACTAATAAAAAAATTAAAAAAAAAATAATAGCTCTGAGTTCAGGGTGATGAACAACAGTCATGAATAGGTAGAACTAGACAAGTGTGAGTTTCAGCTCAGAGGATTGTTTCTTAACACATCTGATGGCTTTGAGACTGACCTTGGAATCAAAGGTCATTGATTAGTTGCTATTAATACTTTAATCCAGAACAAACTATGAAGATAGACACTGCCAAAGAGCCCTTTAAAGTAACCGGTATGAGTGTCTGGCTTTTGGTAATGATGAATTGAATTTGTTAGGCAAAGAAGATACTACATATAAAATCTGGACAAAATATTTTTAAAACTATTTGAAGGCATTGGAAAATGACCAAAAAATACATGGAAACCAGAGGAGATTTACCCTTAAAATATCACAAGTACAATGGATAAAAATAGCAGTGTGGTGGCTCTTTTAGTCTGAAGGCGGTACCCAATTCCCATAGTTTCAGTGGCAGAAAACCACAGTCTTATTGGTTTGAGGTGAGAAAGAAAGAAGTTTGTGGCCAACAAAAGCCAGAAATTTAGTGGGAGGAAAAAATACTGAAAGTAATGAACCAGGAAATGGTGAAACCCAAAATGTGAGTGTAAACTCTGACCAAATCCCTACTGACTGCTAGTCAATACAAGCACCAGGACAATCCCAAAGCCTTCTGTAACAAACAAAAAAGCAGACATCCAGGAAGAAGACTTCATTCTACACTTGAAGGACAATTGCCTGAGGTACATTTGTGAGTTTGCTGGGGGGGGGGTGTGTTTTGTTTTATTTTTTGATTGAGTACTTTCCCAGCACCCTTCCTATGTGAAGAGTTCTAGGCAGACAACAGCATGAGAATCGTAAAATCTGAGTGCAAATCTTCCCCAAATCTTAAGCTGACCACTAAACTACAAAGGCTGAGAAAAGACCTCTAGGTATTAGGCTAAGAGCTAAAAGAACTGAACAGAAATATCAGATGCTACAAAGTATAGGGAGAAACAGTTTGAGTCAAGTTTACAGTTTGCTAGAACTACAACTAGGAGTAAGATAACACTAACACTGGTCCTCAGAAGAGCACGACACATTATAGGGTTGCAACAATGTACCATTCAGTTGTCCAGTTTCAACTAAAAAATCTTTAGACTTGCAAGAAACAAGAGAGTTTCACCCATATAAGTGAAAAAGACAAAACACTGATGCTAAAGAGACCCAGATATTAGATTTAGTAGACACTCTTTCAAAGCAGCTAGCATAAATATGTTCAAAGAATTAAATAAAGGCAGGATCTTAATTAGTGAACAGATAAGGAAGTTTAACATAATAAAACTGGAAGTATATAAAAGTAACTAAAGGATAAATACAGAGTTGAAAAATACAATAGCTGAAATGAAATATTCACTAGATAAGTTCAATATACAAAAGTATATGGTACATATAAAAAGTATATTTTTATTGATCTGTCTCAAAGTTCACTAATACAAAAGTATCAGTGAACTTTGAGATAGATCAATAAAAATTATCCAATCTAAATGACAGAGAACAAAAATAATGAAGAAAAAGAAAAACAAAAAATCCCCGGGGACTTATAGAGCTATGTTGGACTTATGTGGTCCAACATAGGTGAAATTTTGGTCTTTAAAAGGAAATAAGAGCAAGCCTAAAGGAAAAAAGGTATTTAAAGAAATAATAAAAACCTCCCCCAAACTTGGTGAAGAATACTAAATTTTAGGCTCAAGAATGTCAGCAAATCTCAACCAGGAAAAATATTAAGGAAACTAAGGTAAGCTATAAATAAATAAACCTTAAAATAAAGAGAAAATCTTGAAATCAAGGAGAAAAAAAAAACATTATATACAGAGGAATGATGTAATTATTAGCTGACATCTCATCAGAAATAGTAGAATCCAAAAGCCACTGGAAAACATATTCAAAGTGCTGGAAGAAAAAAATGAACCAACACAGAATTTTATATTCAAAAAACTATACTTCATAAATGACAAAATAAGACAAATATTTTGAACTAAATTAAAGTGAAAATACAATTTATCAAAATTTGTAGGACACAGTGAAAGCAGTATTTAGATGGAAATTTATAACATTAAATGCATGTGTTATGAAAGAAAAAAATCAAAAATAAATAACTATACTTCTACTTCAGAAAATTGGAAAAATAAGAAAAATTAAGCCTAACACAAGTGGAATAAAATAGATAGTAAAAATTAGTGTTAAAATCAATGTCATTGAGAACTAGAAAACAAAAAATCAACAGAAGTTGGTTGATTCTCTGGGAAGATCAATAAAATTGATAAATATCTAGCAGAATAAGCAAGGGGGAAAAAGAGGAAAAACACAAATTGCTAATATCACAAAGGAAATTCAGGAAGTTAGAAAGCAAAACTAAAGGGAGAAATACATAAATACACAATTAAGAATTGGACATTTTTGACACCTTTTTTCAGTTGGAAGGAATATGTGCAGGAAAGTCAGAAAGATATAGAATATCTGACTGAAACTATTAACCATATTAATCTAACACCTATAGAACACTGCTACCCAACAGTTGCAGACAGAATGCACATTATTTTCAGGTTCACACAGAATGTCCTACAAGATGGGCAACATGATGCTTTATGAGAAACTACAGATAGATTTTTAACACAGAATTAAACTATAAATTAATAACAATAAGATACCTCTAAAAGCCTCAAATATTTGGAAGTGAAGCAACACTCACATAAATAACTCACAGATCATAAAAAATTCACAA
This sequence comes from Ictidomys tridecemlineatus, assembly GCF_052094955.1. Classification (NCBI taxonomy): domain Eukaryota; kingdom Metazoa; phylum Chordata; class Mammalia; order Rodentia; family Sciuridae; genus Ictidomys; species Ictidomys tridecemlineatus. The sequence continues at coordinate 176,771,933 of NC_135478.1, read as the reverse complement.
GAAAAATCTTTTAACTGATTGATAATAATAATAGTATGCCAAAATCTATGTTCTATGGCCAACGTAGTATGTATCTGACATATTAGGGAAGGTTAAAGGTATGAACAAAGAAAGAAAGCTAGAAAGGCAAGTAAAAGAAAACCAAAGTAAAATAAATGAAAAATAGAATGAAGACCAATGAAATAGAAAACAGACAAACAGAAAAAGGGGATATCAGTGAAACTAAAAGCTGGCCTTTTGAGATCAATAAAATTTATGAACCTGCTCCTACACTTACTGAGAAAAACCAAAAGACATGAATTAACAACACTAGGAATCAAAGGGGATGTTTTTACAGTTTCTATAGCCATTAAAAAGATGACAGGGGAATTGTATGAAAAGTTCAGGCTGAAAAATCCAAAAACTTTAATAAAATAAAGCCCTTGAAATAAAGTTCCAAAGAAAAATCAAGAAGCGTAAAACCTGAACAGTCCTAGACTAAGAGCAAGGTTGGCAAACATTTCTGGCAAATGTCCAAAAAGCACACTTTGAGATTCACAGGTTACATAATCTCTATCAACTCTGCTATTGCAGCATTAACGCAACCAGAGATAATATGTGAAGAAATTGACACAGCTGGGTTGCAGTAACATTTTATTTACAAAAACAGGTATGGGTTGGATTTGGCCCATGGGCCTAGAATAACTAATAGTGGCTGTCATGTTTTACTACTATGAGGCCAACCTGGGTTCTATTTGCCTTTCACTAGAGTCCCTCTGTTAGCTACTGTAAGACTTTGTCCATTCTCAGGTCAATGAATCAGAAGGCTAACTACTAACTTTCTCATAACTTTTATGATAATGCTTATTATTATCTTTTGGTGGAGTAGCAATTGATAGACTTTGGAAATTATTTTACAGTATTTGTCAAGTCTTGTCTTATGTGGGATAGATTAACTGTCATGCCCCAAAGATGGCCAAATTGATAATATATCAAACAGTGGAAGTTCGTTTCTTTCTTATGTATTTATTGGCACACTGTAATTAAACATAATGTGGGCTTCATTATGACATATTCATATAGGCACATAACATACTTGGCTCAATTCAATCCCCAGAACTTCTTCTTTCTTTCCCCCCTCACTCCCCTGATTCCCTTCCTCTACTCTCTACTGGTCTCCTTTGTATTGGGAAGTTCATTTCTTGCACATGTAATAAATATGAAACAGGAGAACAGCTGCCTGCTGACTCTGCCATCTTTAACACATGGCTTCCAAGTTTACATGGGCACATGTCCACTATGACCAGCTGGAAAGGACAGAAATATGGAAGACTTCTAGAGCTAGTCCAGGAAATGGAACACATCTCTTCTGTTCAAATTCCATTCACCAAAATTTAGTAACTGACCACAGCTTATTATGAGAGACTGGGAAATATAATCTACTTGCTCAGAAAAAGAGAATGTTAACTGTAATGAGTGGCTAGCCTTTTCAGCCATAAGCTTTTAAAATATACATACATTTTAACTCCATGATCTAAGAATCTGTTTTAATGAAATACTCAGAAGTTCAGTCTATATCAGATTTACTAGTTATCCTCCAAAATTCATTTTCCCCTTCTCCCTTAGAAATAGAAACTACATTTTTGCCAGTGTATGGCCATTTGGGAATTAAAAAAAAAAATTATCTTTCCCAGCACTTCTTACAATTTAGAATGGCATAGGACTAAATTCAACCTAAATTCAAATAAAATTTGCACAATAGCTTCCAGGAACTTTTCCTAAAAGATAGTCTGATATGCACACTTTTATTTATTTCTGAACTCTTCCTCCAACCTTCTTTTGGAAAAATGGGTGTGAAAGCTGGAGCCCAAGATGTCATGTTAGTCCATGAGGAAAAAGCCTAGAGGTGGCAGAATGATGAGCTGTATGAAGTCAGGAGTCTGTGGAATTCAAAAAACAGAGGCCCCATTCTAACCCTGTGAATGCCCACTTCCAAATTTGTGAGTGAGAGAAAGATTACTTCATGTTCAAGTCAGCCCTTTGGGTCTTGTTATCCATAGATGAACCTAACCCTGACTTAGGTAGGCCAGAGATTTTCCTTCCAAGACTTTAATCTTTTATTTTTTTCCTTCCCATATGTGGTACAGTGCCAATTTGTTAAGATAAATTTATGATAACCTCATGGGAAAATATTTTTATATAATGAAATTGAAAATGGAAAAGTTGAAAGTGTTTTCTAAATATTACAAGTAATGTCCCTTTTTAAGGAATGAAATTTCAGATCACTTTTTGTGGAAGAATATTTCTTTGTTTTACAAAATGATTATTTCCAAAAGGGAAAAGTTCCTTACAGTACACAGAAGTTTAACAACAAAAACAAAACAAAACAACCCATCCATTATTTGTATGGAAATTGAAATAAGATTATTTCTTTCTTTTTCTTTTTTTTTTTTTTTTTTTTTTTTTTGGAAAAGGAGGTAGAGAGCAATTCTTCCAGGATGAAATAAATGGAGACAGGATTGTGTATTAGGTCATGTTCCCGTGCAAGGTGATGTGTGCAGGTGGCTTATTTTAGTTGCCTAGTGAAAATGTGACTGTCATTTATCTTTTAAAAAAATCAATTTACGGGCTGGGGATGTGGCTCAAGTGATAGCGCGCTCGCCTGGCACGCGTGCGGCCCGGGTTCGATCCTCAGCACCACATACCAACAAAGATGTTGTGTCCGCCAAAATAAATAAATAAATAAATATTTTAAAAAATCAATTTAAAAAGGAGAAAAAATGAAAAGATGATTTTGTCAGGACTTTGGAAATGAGCATGATCAATGGGTGCTTGAGAATTTGAGGGGGGAATTTTAGGTAATGTGATAAAAGAGCATAAAGAGGAACAGAAGAACCTATTAGACAAGTATGGGCCCCCATGATGTGAGCTTGAGGAAAAGGGTTTGGACAGAGGGAATAAAATGTGCACATTTCTATGGAAAGGAAAAAGATCCAGTTCCTCATAGCAGCTGCCTACTGGTGTCTCATGCAGCTGCCCCAGGGGTGCCCAGACCTATTGCTGGTGGCATCTTTAACTGCTTTTCCCTTTTAGCTCCCATCCAAGCCCCACCAGTCCTGATGATTCTCCCGCCTCCATATCATCGAACTACCTGCTCCTTTTCATCCCATAACACTTTTTAATGTCTCTTTTTTAGACCACCATAATCTCTTCCAGAAATTCAAGCAACAACTTCCTAGATTTCACCCACCTCACCTCCAGTTTTCTCCCACTCTCCTTATTTCACCCAGAATTATCCTCACATTCCACCATCCTTGCTAACCCCCTGCCCCCTCCCTTCCCCTCCCACCCCTCTTCCCTATCTAGAGTTCTCTGTTTCTCCCATGCTCCCCACTCCCTACCCCACTATGAATCAGTCTCCTTATAGCGGAGAAAACGTACAGCATTTGTTTTTGTTTTTTTGTGTTTTTTTTGCAATTGGCTAATTTCACTGAGCATTATCTTCTCCAGCGCCATCCATTTACCTGCAAATGCCATGATTTTATTCTCTTTTATTGCTGAATAATATCCCATTGTGTATAAATGCCACATTTTTTAATCTATTCATCTACTGAAGCACATCTAGGTTGGTACCACAGTTTAGCTATTGTGAATTGTGCTGCTATAAACATTGATGTGGCTGTGTCCCTGTAGTATGCTGTTTTTAAGTCCTTTGAGTATAGACCAAGGAGAGGGATAGCTGGGCCAAATGGTGGTTCCATTCCCAATTTTCCAAGGAATCTCTATAACTTATATACAACTAGAGATATGAAAAATTGTGCTCTATATGTGTAATAAGAATTGTAATGCATTCCACTGTCATTTATTTTTAAAAAATCAATTTTAAAAAACTTTAAAAAATATAAAATTTTCTTCCACAATGGAAAAAAATTCTTGGACAAAGGTACATTTTATTTTATTTATTTTTTATTTTTTTTTAAAGAGAGAGTGAGAGAGGAGGGAGGGGGAGAGAGAGAGAAAGACAGAGAGAGAGAGAATTTTTAATATTTCTTTTTTTTTAGTTCTCAGCGGACACAACATCTTTGTTGGTATGTGGTGCTGAGGATCGAACCCAGGTCGCACGCATGCCAGGCAAGCGCGCTACTGCTTGAGCCACATCCCTAGCCCCAAAGGTACATTTTATTTTCCAGAAAAGGCTCAGATTATGAGAAAACATTACCAAAACTTATTTAAATTCTTCATTTGATGGATGCACCATTATTCCTAATGACCCTTGTATTGAGTTATAATTAATGTTCTATTCTTCAGTGCCCTAAATCGATATTATAAAAATGGTTCCAAGACTTAATTTTTTAGTCTCCTTATGTTTTGTGCCAGCCCTTAAAGGTTACTGCATTCTTTTCTATCATCTTAATCTTTTCACTCACGTTAAAATGCATTACTCAGATCAGCCCTTGAGAATCTGTAAAATATATGACAACAGTGCACATTTCATTCTGGACACATTTCATAGAATCGATTGCAGTTCCACTGGCCATTCTTTTATAAAACTGTGTTGTGGCTAATGCTTATCACACCAGCTCTCCAAAGGGTATCAATTTATGTGGAATTAAGCACATCCTCATCTTTCTAGAATTTGTCAGTAACATGAAGCCATCTAACCTACGACTGTGCTATAAACCATCTTAAAAAACAAAACAATAAAATCCCCTTTAAACCCTCATCTGTTCACCACCTGAGCATTGGATTGTTTGTTTCTTTCAGTCCACCCAGGACATCCTTTCTCTTGATTTTCCCTCTTGATTTTCTGCAATGCTGAGAAAATCAAGACTTGCCTCATCTCCTATCCAAGACTTCTCAGACTTGATGCATGGAGCCTTTATTGACTTCCTTTTTCCCCTCAACTGCACCTCCGAGTCAGCCTCTTTGCCTTTGTCTATCTCAGTTCACACAGGTCAACTAGCTGTCTGCTCCAGTCCATGGGCTGTGATCAGCACAGACCCTACAAAACACATGTCCCTTTCCAAATTCTCTTTGGCTCTCATTTGTGTGACGGAGGGATAGTTGGTATCTAAGATCCCTTTCTGCTCTTCAATTTTTCTGTTCCATTGTTTATAAGTTATATGAATTAAGCTGTATTATTGTGACTAGTGACTTTTAAGTTCTTGAAGAAACTCCTAATTTCTTCAATACTTACTGAAGAGCTGGGGTTTTAGTTCAGTGGCAGAGTTCTAGCATGTGCAAGGCCTTAGGCTCCATCCCTAGCATGGCTGGGGGTGGGGTTGCATGCCTGACTGCCTTTTATCTTGGTCTGATGGCTCTCCCAGCCTTCTTGGGGTCTCTTTCCTTTCATTCAGGCATTTCTTTTAATGATTACTTTCCCAATATCCAGCCATCCAATCCATGAACATGATATTTCTCTCCATTTATTTAGTTCTTCCTTGATTACCCTTTGCAACATTTTATAAATTTTAATGTTCACATCTTGCACATCTTTTGATAGATTTATTCTTAATTATGTTCCTTTTAATACTATTGTAAATGGGATTTTGAAATTCCATATATGTAAATACTTATATATGTGTGTATAGAAACACAATCAATTCATAAATACTTGCCTTGTATTCTATCTTGCTAAATTATTAATTCTAGAAGCTTGTTATATTCCATGGAATTCTCAGCTATGTGTTGTAGCACATGCCTATAATCCCAGTGACTAGGGAGGCTGAGGCAGGAGGATTGCAATTTCTAGACCAACTTCAGCTTCTTGGTGGTGCCCTAATCAACTTGGCAGACCCTGTCTTGAATTCAAAAATAAAATTAAAAAGGACTGGGGATATAGTTCAGTGGGTGAGCACCCCAGTTCAATCCCCAGTACCCCTACACACACACACACAGATTCCATAGAATTTTCAACATACATTATCACATCATTGCAAATAGAGATTATTTGCTTTTTCTCTTATTTGTTTTCTATCTTCAACCTATCTGGGTCTTTAAATTTTTGCATGTTATATTTTATAATATTTATAATCTTTATTTCTTATTGCATCAACTAGAACGTCCAGTACAATGTTGAACATAGGTAGTGAGAGTGGGAGAGGGAAGTGGGTGGGAAAGGGGAAATACTAGGGAATGATATTAGCCAAGTTATGTCATGTGCTGTATGAATATGAAATTACAAAACTCCACCATTATGTACAATTATCATGCATCAATAAAAAATGCGGGGGTAGGGGAAGGAATGCTAAAAATGGATATCTTGCCTTTCCACTGACTTTTAAGTTTAAAACAATGAAATACTAAATGCTGAGTATGAATTTAGCTCGAAATATCTTGTTTTTATTTTTGTTTCTGCTTTTTGCAGATAACCCTAATCAGGCTGAGGAAATTTTCTTTCACTCCAAGATAAATGAAAGAAAAATTTAATAAATGAGTGCATTAAAACTTCTTATTCAGCACATTTTTATCTGTTTGGGTAAATTTACCATTTACCAAAAACATGTATTTTTTCCATTGTGTTATGTACTACTCAATAAATATCAACTAACTCAAGGTAATTGATAGTATTGTACATATCTTTGCTAAGAGAGAAGTACCAAAATCTCCAAATGTGATTGTGAAATATGTCTGTTTCTCCTTGTGATTTTGTTAACTTTTGTTTCAAATTTTTGAAACAAAATGTATGTGTGATACATACACATTATTTCTAATTATTTTATGAATTGATTGTGTTTTCTTCCTAATGAACCAAATTTTAATTATTCTGAAATGCCCCTTCTTGTAACTGATAATTCTTGTAGTACAAAATTCTATTTTGTCTGATAATAATGTAACCAATCCAGGCTTTTCATGCTGACTGATGGTATAAATTTTCTTTTTTCATTTACTTATCTTCAGCCTATCTGGATCTTGATATTTAAAATGCATCTCTTATAAACAGCATATCATGGGGTCATGCATTTTTATTCATTCTGAAGATTCTACCTTGTAGTTGGACTGTTTTAGTACATTGTCATTTAACAGAATTATTGATATGACTGATGTGGATCTATTTATTATTTGTTTTCTAGTCATCTTCTCTGTTTTCTGTTCTGTTCTTTTTCTTTTTTGTTTTATTAGGATGGCTTTTCAGTTCATTTTAATTTTTCTTATTGACTGCTTGCCATAGATATATATTGTATAACTATTCTATATTATGCTTATTATATAAGCACTATATATTTTTAACAATTTCTCCAGAATTACAATATAGATCTTTAATTTTTACAGTCCATGATATAATATAAATATTGTGCTACTTCATGTAATATGTATAAAAATCCCAAAGTCCTTTACGCCATAGCTCTTATATATATTATAGCTGCATACTTTAAGCTCCACATTTCTTTTTGCTCCAGACTTATACATATAATAAAGAAATTAAGAGAAGTAAAATAAAATTCAGGTAGCCTTTAGTATTTGTCCAGATAGCTATTTCTGATGTGCTTCGTTCCTTCCTTAGAATCTGAGTTTTTATCTAACATCAATTTCCTTCAACCTGAAATACTTCCTCTAGCATTTCATGGAAGGCAGATGTACTTGCAACAAATTCTCATTGTTCTTTTATTTGAAAATTTCTTTACTTAACCTGTAGTCTTGGAGACTATTTTCACTAAATATAGAATTCACTTAAAAAAAATGTGCATGGGACTTCTTTTTGGTTTTTTAAAGATTTATTTATTTATTTATTTTAGTTGCAGTGGGACACAAGACCTTTGTTTTATTTATTTATTTTTATGTGGTGCTGAGGATCAAACCCAGGGCCTCTAATGTGCTAGGCGAGTGCTCTACCGCTGAGCCACAACCCCAGCTCCAACATGGGACTTCTTTTGCATTCTGTTGCTTTTTTCTTTCAGTCCTTTAAAGATGTTGTTCCACATTCTTCTTGTCTCCATAATTTCTCATGAATAATAGCCTTGAAACACTCTCAGTTGCCAAGGGTTTTTTTTTTTTCCTATTAAAACTAGTCTCTATTACTCTCCTTTTCCAAAAAACTAATTTACATAAACAACTTGTATGTGTGTGCGTGTAAGATTTCATAGAGATGTGAGGATAATTTTTACTTCTTTTCACTTTCCTCTTGCAAATAAAGGGTTATTTAGAAAAAAGAAAAGGTTCCTTTTAAGTTCTGAAGTCCCCAGTTTGACCTTGAATTAACAACCCATGCACCCTTGAGGGGAAAAAAGGAAAGAAGGAGCATCCTTTTCTGGCCTCAGGACGGGTATTCTCTGGATGACTTTGTGGCTGAGATTAGAGGGAACTGTGGTCTTTGATGGTGAGCTTTTATTCCCAGGTGTATATGAGAGCTGGTGTTGTGAACGGCTGACCTGGGGCTGGAATTAAGCCTTTAATTACCAAGAATAAAACTTCAAGAGGCTAAGCACTGTCACCGGAATCACTCTGTCTCTGCCCAGAGGAAAAGGGAAAGAGGCCGCACACCCACAGGCCTACATGGTATGTATAAACAAGAGGAGATTGACTTCTGAGAAAACAAAACAAAACAAAAAAATTAAAATGAAGGAAACAAAGCAGGCTGCAACTCTACTTTTAAATGACTCTCTCCCTCTGCCCTGCACAAACAGATCCAGTTGTTTAGGGTTGAACCGAATTGTCTTTGGTCTTCTCTAATAATCTTTTGAAGAGAATGCATCCTGTTCCAGCAGGCAAGTGTGCTTCCGGCTACCAAGTGTCTACAAAGGCACACCACCCAGTTCCCCCTGGTGTATGAAGCTTGAGAAACCATAGGGTATGGAGCAGAGCAGACCACAGGCTTTGGAGCCACATGAACAAGACTTCTGGTCCTTGCTGGGCCATTTAACAACTATGTGACTTTGGCCGTCCACCATTCGTGCTCTGTCTTAGATCTTAGAGGCAAAAAACAGTAATAAATATTTAATGTCTGGTTTGTCATTTTTTTACTGCAGAGACATCTAATACTTGCTAGTATCCAGCCTTACTCTCCCTCTGGGCATAGTTAATATGCATTTCCAACCCACTCTTGAATCTGGATGGGGTGCATGAAACTGAGTTCTATCCAACTGAGTGTGGGTACAAATTTCAGGCCTGATGGTAATCATGCCACATGATTCTCCTTGCTCCTTCTTGTCAGCCTCCACCCCGCCACTATCAGTGGTGCCAGGATAACCACCCAACCAGAAACATCTGCATTGAATTTTTGCCTGGGCAAGAAATAAACCTGTGTTATATTAAACTTCTGGGATGTGGGGTTGTTTGTTGTAGCAGTTAACCTTCTAGATTACTACCCTTTTCCAAGTATTCAGTGGGAAAGGCGATACCACTGGGTTAGATTATAGTAAGGGTTAAGTGAAGGGAAGCAGGTGAACATGGGAGGGTTTGGCAACCTTGTAAAGAAAATTTAGTCCTTTCTAGCACATAATTAACAAATTAGTCTACAGTCTCCTTCCCTTTTTTGTAAGGAAAAAAAATAACACTTCATGATATCCTTATAAGTTATTGGGAAAATTAAATCTTCCATTTGTCTGGGGCCAGTCTGATCCTTCTAGAGGACTGCATTACAAACAATCCAAATGTTTCTAATAGCTCCAGAGTTTTACGTACATTTTCCCAAATCTGTTCTACCTAGTTGTTCCCCTTATGAATTTTTTTTTAATTTTTAGGAAGCGTCAGATTTGATAAACATAGCAAAAAAAAAATTAGATCCAAGGAGCTTGCAGTCCAATCCCTACTCCTGAGCGCACCTGTCTTTGCAGGCTAAAAGTTAGCAAGATCCATTCCTCATCTTGGGAGAGATGAAAATATACAATCTAGCTGCATGCCTTGGGCATTTTTCCAAGTCCCACACATACCTTGGTAATAGGAAGAACCCAGAGCTACATGCCTCCTTATTTTCTCTGTTCCCCAAAACTGTAACCAGCTCAGAACTCTTCTTTATGAAGCAAGTAGCTCTTTACCTGGGCATTTCCTACCCTTTTTCCTCAAGGACTGTGAAACATTGCAAAGTCAGAACAACGTACAGAGTAGGAAAATGTTTCCTAGTTTGTTGACAAAATACAGGAAACTATCATTCTTGATAGACTACCCTGGATACTAACATCAGGTATAAAGGCTCAGGAAAACATCCTCCCTCATCTACATCCCCCTCTTTGATAATCCACAATATTTTCCTTGGTTCAGGAATGCAATGAATGTGAATTGGAGTATGAATGTTGTGTGTGATCAATTAAAAAAATAGAAAGTCAATTGTATCATTCTACATATAAGTAAGAAAAATACTTTCTCTGGAAACCATCTCAGTTGGTGGCAGATAGCTTTAAATATTAAGTAAAAGGCTGGGGGGAAATTCTCTGTGATACATATTAAAAAAAAAAAAACCCCATCTACCAAAGCATGAGGGTATAGAGAAGATAGACAGGAGAGGCACCTTCAGGCATATGGGGTGTCTCTCCACACCCACACCTCCCAGCCCAGCTGGGAATGTGAGAGATTGGAGACTTACAGTTATCACAGTAATCAGGCCATCACTAAATCCAAATGATTGGACAAAGGTGTCTAGCAAGTTGTCTCAAGTTGGCACAGCCTAGAGGACAGCTTTCAATTTGGAGATCCATGAGAGATCTATGAGGAATGTCCATGTCCACAAGAACCTGGACCTGTACTAGAAATTTCTTCCATATGTGGATAGTAGAATCCACTTCCTCCCCTGAAGCTAAGAGGGCCTCAGGCAGAGAGAATCTATGGTCAGATACACATGTTCCACTCCTATCCTTCTGTTGTCAAATCTAGAAGGATGATGTCAAAAGCAAAGGGCAATTAGGGTACTACTCAGGAAAGCCAAATGACTTCTCCTTCACCTGCTGTTTCTGTCCAACCTTGTACAATTATCTGCCACCCAAGAAACTTAATGGAGGTTGCGTAAGAGTTTAGAATTCAGATTTGATGCAGAATTCCAGTGTAGCTATGTTCTCTCCCTATCCCACCTCAACTGTTGGAGGTTATTTATATTTTTTTTTCACTTTTTACCCATCTCAAATCTATCAGCTATGTTCCAGCACACACATTCTGTAACAACTGCCAGACCAGGGAGAGAGAGCCCTCTTGATGTATGAACCTCTATCTATTAGGACTTTGGTGTGAGGAAATCCATTAAAAGCTACTAGGTAATTAGTTTGGGGCCATACAGGTCAGCAGTAGAGAGCTTGCCTCCCATAGGTAAGACCCTGGGTTCAAGCCCCAGTTGGGGGGAGGGGTGCTAATAGGTAATAACGAACTAAAAAACAGAAACAAATTGTGCATTTACAATCAAGAATTTCTTATTCTAATAAAAAAGAATCCCCTCTCTTTCTCTCCTTCACCCCATTTCTTTTTTCTTTTCTTTCTCTGATGTTTTTTTTTTCTGGCTCAAGTCTATGAGATTTTTGTTTATTTGTTTTGTTTTACACTGCTGCAAATCAGACTCAGGGTCTCCCACATACTGGGCAAGCACCCAGCCCAAGGTCTTTATCTTAAACTATTCTACTTCTTAGCCTTAGGCACTTGGGGATTGGTGTAGATACCAAGCATTTTTTGGCACCCAGCTTCAAGGATCCTGCTCTTGAACTTGGACTTTTACATGCTATTTGACCCTGACCTAGCTTAGCTTCAGGGGCCCTTCTATCTTACCACATTCTCTCCTACAAAACTCAATCCTTTAACTACAATCCTTTAACAATGTGCCAAATCCTTACAATAGAATTTAAGCTCACTTCAGATTTCATTGTCATTAATATTTAAAAATAATTTCTCAAATTCAAATTTATTTTAAATTGTATTGATTTGTTTTATATAATTGCAAAACTCAAAGGACCCAAAAGGGCTTGTAGGTAAAAGTAAGTCTCCCTCCCAGCCCTACCTTCTAGCCATAGGATTTTTCTTCCCAGAGTAAAAAGTTCTTACCTTCATAGATATTCTTTCAGAGATATTTTATATATACACCAATTTATGTGTATATACACACACACATACACATACATGAAAAGACACATTATTTACATTGATTTTTTACTTATATAAGCAATGCATAAATATTATTTTCTTATTAAAATAAACAGGGTAGGCTTCCATCCCCTCTGACCATTTCTCTAATTCCAGTCTCTTCCCAACTATACCAGTTAACAATCTAGTATCAGCTTTATTAAATCCTTCCAAAATGTTTTGCACTGGCTACAAATATACATGCCTATAAAAGATATTTAGCTTTATTTTATTATTTTTTTCTTAAATGAGGTCTCATCATGTTGCCTAGACTGACCTCAAAATTGAGATTTTCTCACCTCAGCATCCTGAGTAACTGGGAATATAAAAGTGCTCTACCATGCCTGGCTGGTTTTTTGTTTGTTTTTGTTTTTTTTTCTAAATTAAAAGATATATTGCAAGAATTATTTTGCAGGCTAGGCACAATGGCACATGCCTGTAATCCTAGTAACTCAGGAAACTGAGGCAGGAAGATCGCAAGTTCAAAGCCAGTCTCAGCAACTTAGCAAGACCCTGAGCAACTCAGTGAGACTCTATCCCAAAATAAGATTAAAAAGGGCTAGGGATGAGGCTCAGTAATAAAGTACCCTAAGTTCAATCTCCAAAACCAAAAAATAAATAAATAAATAAATAAGAATCATTCTGCAGCTTGCTTTGGGTCATTTTTTTTTTAATAGAACAAAGCTTTAAAGTGTCTCTTCTCTACTGTGTCTATGTTTTCTAAAGACCAAATGTCTCCTTTCCTTCCAGGTTCCTGCCTCTCATTGTTCTACTCACAGAGTTCCTGTTTCTTTTCCAAGAGAGTGACTGAGTTCAATGATTCCATCATGGAATAAAACTTGACATAGACACTAACAAGATGATTGTCGTCTCACCTGGTTATTAGCTGGAGCGTTCAAAACTGGTAAATGTCACGCCAGGCTGCCTTTTACAGTGAACCATACGGTGAACTGTAATCAATCCTGCCACTGAAACAGGAACCTTTGAAATATTGTCTAAAGAGAAAAGGCAAAATCTGACACATTTAAATGACCAGATCCTGTGCAGAATCCACTACTTGACAAAAATAGTCCTGTTGCTTTGGTGCAATACCTTGCACAGAAGATCACACAGTTATCTGGACAGAAGATGCTACTTCTGAGAAATAATCAAAGCTTTGCCACAGGTATGTTTGGCCAAAAGGCAACTTACACATTTCACACAGAGGTGTATCTAAAGACTCCATGGAACATGAAGCTCACTACAAAGCCACGTACTGCATTGTGAGCTGGCTTAACCAGCTCAGTATTTTTTATTGACCCTTTGGATCCTATTCTGATTTCTGGAGTAATATTGAATGAATTTAATCCATCTTATATATGATCAGAGCAATTTTTCATGCACATTAAAAAATCCTAGTAAATCTGAAAAAACCCTGTAGCTATCTAGAACATGACAAGACCTTCAAGGCAACCTAGTTTACCTAAATACAATACCTGTAAATTTAAAGATGTCAGTTTTCTCTTTCTTATTAGTAAACTTTGTTACAATGCTGTTGCTATTGCTAATGCTTATTTTACAGTTCTCCTGTCCAGGCATGGTAGTTCATACCTGTATTCCCAGAGGTTCAGGAGGCTGAGACAGGAGAATCACAAGTTTGAGATCAGCCTCAGCAACTACATGAGGACCTGAGCAACTTAATGAGACCTTGCCTCAAATAATAAAAAGGTCTGGGGATGCGGCTTAGTGGTAAAGCACCCCTGGGTTTTTAAAAAAAAAAAAAATATATATATATATATATATATATATTTCTCTGAAATACCAATACCATTTTATACTATACCATTTTGGGGAAAAATCTCCTTCTGTTATATCATCTCTAGAAATGAGGATCAAGGTTGTAGGAGGCTGCCCTGCCCATGTACTGAGCAACCCCTCTCAGCCTGAGTAAGGGAGCTGTTTGGTCCGCATCACACATCATGTGCTGTGCAATGCAAGTGGCCTTCACCTTCACTCAGCAAAGAAGTTTGCTCTAGCCGTGGACTTCAGTGTTACCCAACGGGATTGGACAACCCCCCTTTGAAACCTTATCCCCTGCCTTACTTGGTGAAGAACATTCTATGGAAACTCCATTGTGTGTCCCCCCTATAAAAATAGATTCTGGGTGCATGCTCTCTTTTTCAGTGCTTTCCAGAGTGGAAGCTAATCCTTAAGGTTGCAGAGCAGTCCCACTCTCTATCTGAGAAACTCATGTCTGTGTGTTGCATGATTTCATCACCATTTTCTTAGTTTAATGTTGCAGCCAGCTCCTTTGAACCCAGCGTATCTCCTCAGCTCAAGTCAAGGCCTTCCTTGGGTTTTATTACATGATTACTAAAACGGGGATCCAAGAAATGCCACTTGCAATCTAGCTCTTTCTTCCCCAAAACATTTTTTTTCCTTTGGTACCCGGGATTGAACTCAGGGACACCCAACCACTGAGCCACATCCCCAGCCCTATTTTGTATTTTATTTAGAGTCAAGGTCTCACTGAGTTGCTTAGCACCTCACTTTTGCTGAGGCTGGCTTTGAACTCACGATCCTCCTGTCTCAGCCTCCCAATCTGCTGGGATTAAAGGCATGTACCACTGCACCCAGCTCCTCCACAATATTTAATGTTCTCATTGCTTATGCTTACTTTGGTTATTTTAATCCCATCAGATCTGTGGTTGATGGGGTAGGATTTGAAATGTGGGCTCATATTCTTTCCATAGTATAGCCATCAGTACAGTCAAAAAGATTGCATGCCTCATTCTTGTGCTGTAGGTACAAAATTCTTATAGTTGCCATGCCTAAAATAGACTTGTCATAATCTGTATTTATCACATAAGCTGAGGAACATATTTTCTTAAGCAAGCCAAAATATTGGGTTCAATCCTTTTGATGAAATGCACATTTCCCTTTTAGAGACACAATCTTCAATCAAAAATTTGAATAAAATGATGCTTTATAAAAGAATGTCATCTGGTTAACTTTAGGATGCTAAAAACCCATTTGCGATTATGCTTTGGCTTTTGTCCCATGTCATTTTCACTTGATTGTGTGATTCTTCACTCATTTTGAGCTGCTCTTTGCAGTGTTTTTTCTCTTAGCTATGCAAACAGTTCTGATAGTGGGACTGGCTTCAGCAAGACTGACGGGCCAACTTGAGGCTTGACAACTGTCAACTCAGGAAGGTTTAGGGCTTGTCAAAATGTCCCTAGGGAGAAGCAAGAAATATTTCCTTTTTCTTTTGTTGTTGTTGTTGTTTGGGTTTGGTTTGTTGTTGTTGTTTGGGTTTGGTTTTTTTTATTTTTTTCCTGAACTGGGGATTGAACCAAGGGGTGCTTAACCACTGAGCCACATCTCCAGTCCTTTCCTTTTATTAGAAACATGGTCTTGCTGAGTTGCTGAGAACCTCACTAAGTTAGTGAGAGTGACTTTGAACTCATGATTCTCCTTCCTCAGCCTCCCGAGCTGCTGGGATTATAGGCGTGCACCACCCCACCTGGCTCCTTTATTCTTTTGTGTCTGAAGTCAGCTCTGTCCCTTCCCTCTCCTTTGCAGTCTGTCTCTTTCTTTCCCACAACATTTAATGTTATCCATTGATCATTCTCATTTCAATTATTTTAATCCCATCAGATTTGTGATGGATGAAAAGCTGTTTTGAAATATTAATTCACTTTTTTTTTTTTTTGAAGGAAAGATCCAGAGTACGTCAGAGGGAGACATGGAGGGAACCCTAGGCTGATTTAGTTTGTATCTTTCCTTCAAAGCCACCAAAAATTAGTTCCAGACTTCTATTTCCTTCTCCTAGCACTCAGTTGAGATTTAAGAGAATTGATGTGATGTGCGTGTGGTAAAGATTTTCTCCCATTCTGTAGGCTTTCTCTTCTCATTATTTACTGAGAAGAAGATTTTTAGTTGAATCCATCCCACATATTGATTCTTGATTTTATTTCTTGTGCTTTAGGGGTCTTGTTAAGGAAGCCAGAGCCTAATCCAATATGATGAAGATTTGGGCCTATTAGGTGCAAGGTCTCTGGTCTAATTCCTAGGTCCTTGATCCACTTTGAGTTGTTTTGGGCAGGGTGAGAGCTAGGAATCTAATTTCCATTTTGTTACATGTGGATTTCCAATTTTTCCAGCACCATTTGTTAAAGAGAATACCTTTTCTTCAATGTATGTTTTGGGCACCTTTGTCTAGTATGAGATAACTGTGTTTATGTGGGTTTTTCTCTGTGTTTTCTATTCTCTACCATTGGTCTACATGTCTATTTTGGTGCCAATACCATGCTCTTTTTATTACTATAGCTCTGTAGTATAGTCTAAGTCCTGGTATTGTGATGCTTCCTGCTTCATTCTTCTTGCTAAAGATTGCTTTGGCTATCCTGGGTATCTTATTTTTCCAAATGAATTTCATAATTGCTTTTTCTATTTCTATGAAGAATTATATTGGTATTTTAATGGAATACCATTAAATCTGTGCAATGCTTTTAGAAATATGCCATTTTGACAATATTAATTCTGCCTAGACCATGGGAGATCTTTCCACCTTCTAAGTAAGGGCTTTTCCAATTTCTTTCTTTAGTGTTCTGTAGTTTTCATTATAGAGGTCTCTTACCTCCTTTGTTAAGTTGATTGCCACATCAATGTTTATGGGAGCACAATTCACGATGGAATCAACCTAGATGCCCTTCAACAAATGAATGGTTAAAGAAAATGTGGTACATATACACAATGGAATATTACTCAGTCTTAAAGAAGAATGAAATTATGGCATTTTCAGGTAAATGGATGGAGTTAGACAATATAATGCTAAGAAAAATAAGCCAATCCCCAAAAATCAAAAGCCAGATGTTTTCTATGATATGCAGATGCTGATCCATATAGGAGGTGGGGCTAGGAAAGAATGGAGGAACTTTGGATTGGGCAGAGAGGAGTGAGGGGATGAGAAAGGGTGTAGAGGTAGGAAGGATGATGGAATGAGATAGACTATGTACATGTATGATTTGTGCAAATGATGTGACTCTGCATTGTGTACAGCCAGAGAAAAGAGAAGTTGTGCTCCATTTGTGAACAATGAGTTGAAATGCATTCTGCTGTTGTATATATCTAATTAGAAGAAATTTTTTAAAAATTTTAAGTACTTATGAAGGCCTGTTTCAAAATATGGGAACTGTGGGGCAAGGTGCTCTGCTACCATGGTCCTGTCCTACTCTCCTCCATTTTGCCTGTGTTCCTCTGCACTCTCCTTACTGTGATGCTTTGAACAGGGTAAACATTCTACAGTTATGTATGAAATGATACATGCCCATAGCTGAATACCAAAAAAACTGCTCTCACTTAGTATGCGCCCACGACCAGCTCAGATCAACCTGTTCCTCAAGGATAGGAGGGAGATAATTCTGGGTTGGTTTACTAGGTATAGCAGGGTATAAATGTATGCATTACAATTCAAGCATGAAAAATAACGTACCTTTCTCTATTTTCTTGAACTGATCTAGAATTCTGAAAACTCCTAGCAGCTGAGCAAAGCCTATGAGCTCAGAGAATGGGTTGTTCCATGTCTCTCTGGCAGGCAGTGGTGGTGGATAGATTAGGCTTGCCTATACAAGGTAACTAGGTATGTTCTAGCTTTAGAATTCATTTCCAGTCGATTTAATCCTGTTTGGATAATTGCTCAGTTTTTCAGGCTACCTGCCTCCTCCTTACCTCCTTTTCTCTAGATGGCATGGGAACACCAAAAGAGCTTACACATTTTCAAGGTAACAGGGAGAGGGCCTTCTTGTCCTCTGTTGGTCCTTCTCTGCAGGGTCCTGCTGATCTCATTAAGATGTAGTTCAACTCTCCTAATTTTTGAGCATCAGTTACTGTCCTCCTTGCACCTTCTTCTGAAATTTCAGCTGAGACTCCAGTTTTGATTCACTAACTAGACATCAGCAATAAAAAGTGATTGTTTTCCCCTGTTGACTAGGCTCCCTAGGTCAGCTTATATATCTATATACATGTATTTTCATATCTCCTTACAAAAATTTAAGGATGAAATAATGTTCTGTTAACCACAGGTACAAAGTTGTAAAGCAGAGCTCGGAAACTTAATCATCTTGCAAAACTGAAATTTGATACATGTAACCCTCTTCCCCAGCCCCTGGAAACCACCATTTTACTCTCTGCTTCTCTATGCTTGACCATTTTATATACCTCTCAGTAGTAGTATTATGAAGTATGTGCCCTTCTGTTACTGCTTTATTCACTTAACATAATGTCCTCCAAGTCTATCCATGTCACATAAGGCAGGATTCTTTTTATTGCTGAATAATATCTCATTGCATGAATAGACCACATTTTCTTTTTTCATTCTTCCACTAATGGATATTTAAGTTGTTTTCACGTCTTGGCTCTTGTGAATAAACCTGCAGTGAACATGGTAGTGCAGATATCTCTTTAAGATCCTGATTTCAATTCTCTTGTATAGATACCCAGAACAATGTGAGGAAAATTGGATATCTACATACAAAACAATAAAATTGGACCCTTATCTTACACCATGCACAAAAACCAACTCAATATGGACTAAAGACTTGAAATCAGCTGAGACTCAAGTTTTGATTCACTAACTAGACATCAGCAATTAAAAAGTGATTGCTTTCCCCCTGTTGACTAGGCTCCTCATGTCAGCTTATATATCTATATCCATGTATTTACATATCTTCTTACAAAAATTTAAGGCCAGGAATATTAGCCTATCTTGGGGGAGCACAATTCAATCCATGACAAAGAGGAAGGACCTAGAGCTTAAGTGCCATGTTCCTGGACTCTCCCTTAACCAACCTGATGTTTGCAATTTCTATCATCTGGTTCCAGCCTACTAGTATCCTTCATGACTGGTGGAAACTGTTCCTCCATCATGTCCCCTTCCCACAGACATGAGTCACGCTCAATGCTCAAACTTTCCTTTTGATACATCAATGTTGAAGGTGGTTGGAAAGATTTTCCAGTGCCCTTTGTTGGGACATAACCATGGCTTCCCACCCACTTGGTATTTAGAGTCATAGGAGTTCTTCCAATGCTCTGAGGGAGTAACAACCCATGATTAAACCTAAAGACCTTTCTTCCTCTCCTTAAAGATCAGGACACCTAGATTATTATTATTTTATTTATTTTTTATTTTATTTTATTTTTTTTTTGTGTGTGTGTGTGTAAATGGTCTTATC
This sequence comes from Ictidomys tridecemlineatus, assembly GCF_052094955.1. Classification (NCBI taxonomy): domain Eukaryota; kingdom Metazoa; phylum Chordata; class Mammalia; order Rodentia; family Sciuridae; genus Ictidomys; species Ictidomys tridecemlineatus. Next base: position 176,752,707 of record NC_135478.1, on the reverse strand, counting down.
AGATCTTTGAGTGGAGGGTTTAGGGCTAAAGAAGTTATGGACTGGTAGGCCAAGAAAATTTCTGATCCCATGGAAGAAAGGAAAGGGCATAGTCGGAGACTTGAGAAATAAGATTAGCCAGTTCTGCCCATGCAGAGTCCCCAGCATGAAAGTACTATGTGACAATTGCCTGTGTGCACATCTCTTCTGCTTCCTATGTACACCTTCTGTTCTTGTCCCTCTACATTCCAATGGACTCTGACCTGTTCAGAGCAGCTCAGAATTACCTCAAATGAGGTCACCTGCCTTCAGGAAATAATACTGATTTTATCTAAGCCTCAGTTTCCTTATACAAATTGTTCTTGACTCCTGTTGACTTGACCTATGATTTTTTTAACTTCATGATGATACATTCAGTAGAAGCCGTTACTTTGAATTTGGAATGTTGATCTTTTCCCAGGCTAGTAATAGGCAGTATGGAACTCTAATGGTGCTGGGTAGAGGCGTGAGTAGCAACTCCCTGTCTACCATGTGATCACAAAGAAAAACAACCCAGACTCTAAGTGTACTGTGTTGCTAAGTACACTAATTTCTGTGTTGCTAAGTAACCTAATTTCCTGTAGGTTAGGTGTATCACTTGCAGCTTTGACTTAATATATTTTCAACTTGCATCCCTTCTCTGAAATTACGCCTCCTTTAAATACTCACCTACCCCCTGAAGAAAAATAAGGGAGAAAGATGTATTCCTTCGTTAAACTGGGAGCTTCTCCTAAGATTTCACGTGAGATATCTCAAATATCAGGCTAGGAAAGATTCGATAATCAATGAGCTTGACTGAAAAGTCCTAACTACAGAACTTTAGGACATGCATGCTAACTCACCATTTTGCACAATAATTATGCATAGCACAAAATGTATTAGAATTTGGAGGAGGAAATGTCATTTGATCATCCAACAAATCTCAGTTCACATGTGCTCATTATTCATCATTTATTGCTTACAACATTTTGGATAAAAGAAAATACTAGTCAGTCCCTGCCCTTAGCTGTCTGAAAAGAGGAAGAGGAATAAATCTTCAGGTCCCTCCTACCCAGAGATGCCTTCTCTTCACAAGTCCTGCCAGCTCTGTCACTCACCCTTACTGGAGAAGAGGGTAAAGGACTAGCATTCCGTCGGGGCAAGAGGAGGTAGGGATTACACTAGTTGGAAAAACTCAAGATTCAGTTGGAAATAGCTAAGGGCAGCATTTTTGGTGTTTTATCTTTTCTCTTCACAAATAAATTTAACCCTTGGGTTGAAGTGATGCTAGGTCATGCTGTCTTAGTTATTGGTGTGACCATTCACCCTGAGGCCAAGGTCAGAGTCTGTGAGGCCCATGTGACTTTTCTCTTTCTCTCATGCCCCAGATCTAACATAGCATCAATTTCTATCAGCTCTACCTTTAGAATTGACTCCAAACCTAACTGCCCCTGCCATCTCCACTGTCACTTCTCACCTAACCCTCAGCCTCTTTGAGTTTCCCATCTGTGCTCTGGTGTCTCTGTGGTCCATTTGTTCATTTTCACCCGGATTCCAGAGCAAACTTTGAAACATGTGTCATAAAATTTTATTCCTCCATTCAAAACCTTTGACTAGTATCCCATTGTACATGTAATAATTAAATTCCTTTGCCCATCCTCAAGGCCCTGCAGTGAGATTTCAGAAAGTTTCTGTCACTCTACTTCCTTCACAATTTACTCTGGACACACTTTGGCCTTCTTGCCATCTTATCCAACTTCCAGGCTTGTTGCCATCCCTCTCAATATGCCCTCTGTCTCAAATATTCTCACCCCCTTCCCTTCACTCAGATGTGATCAGAGCTCAAAAATAACTGTCAACTGATCACAGTGTCGCACGCCTGTAATCCCAGTGACTCAGGAGGCTGGGGCAGGAGGATTGCAAGTTCAAAACCAGCTTTAGCAACTTAGCAAGGCTTTAGCAATTTAGAGAGACCCTGTCTCTAAATAAAATATTTTTTTAAAGGGCTTGGATGTGAGTCAGTAGTTAAGCATCCCTGGGTTTAATCCCTGATACCAAAAAATAAAAAAATAAAAAAGCTATCAAATGAAAGGATGAATAAATTGTACCCTAAAAAGACTTCTTGTACTTCATCATTCACCACACCTAATCTTTGAGCCTCCATTTCTTCAATTAAGTTAGAGTCTCAGGATGGGGGCAGGGGCTCAGGTTTCAAGAGTTTCTAAAACTCACTACTCAGGTGATTCCAAGGGGCACCCATGATAACATTTATCTCAGAAACTGTTGAGAGCCACAGTCGAAGAGGCCCCAGCAAACTTCCAGCTGCCAGCTGATTATTGGCTCACAGCGGCCCCAGCAACATCTAGCTGCCAACTGACTGGCTCCTCTGCGGTGATGCTCATTGGGCTGTTTCCCTGCCCTTTCAGACCACGGAGCTCCGCCCATGTGACCCAGCCAATTGGCCTCAAGAGCAGAAGGAGTGGGGGAGGTAGGCTTATTAAAACAGCTACCAGAGTTTTTGGGAATACAGAACAAGCAATGCCATTACTAAAACAATTGACTTATGAGCAAGTGAATCGTTGGTGCAGAGAAGTCATTAGACCATGGAAACATGAAGATTTAAACACATATATTAAATTATGTAGAGATATTAATGAACAAGAGTAAGTTGTGGCAGCTTCAGTAAAATAGGCTTTAGAACAAGGGCAAGTCATGGCAGCTGCAGTAAAACAGGCTTTAGATGCCAGGCCAAGAACATGCTACAATTGTGAACAAACAGGACATTTTAAAAGGAATTGCCCCATAGGAGGAGGGTTTAACAAAACTAGGTATCAAAGGAGTAGAATACTGGGTATTTGCCCATGATGCCGTAGAGGGAGACATTGGGCTAATGAATGCCGTTCTCAAACCACCATAGAGGGTACTCCATTATCAAAAAATGAACAAGGACCAGGTATTTATCCATGATATCGTGGAGAAAGGCATTGGGCTCCGTTGCCAAAAAATGGACAGGGGGGCTCAATGTTCCAGGGCCCCAAACCACAAATATACGGAGCACTAGAGGAACCCAGCAACCCCATTAGGGTAGTGTCCAGGACACATTGTCCATCAGATCCCTCATCAGACAAACCAGAGGGAGTGCAGGGTTGGACATCTGCGCCTCCGCCAGAGCAGTACTAACTCCAGAGATGAGAGATCAAATCATTCCCACAGGGGTAAAAGGACCTCTTCCCAAAGGAACAGTAGGCTTATTATTGGGACACAGCTCTTCTACTCTAAAAGGACTTATGATAAGTCCTGGGGTAATTGATCCCGATTATGAAGGTGAAATAAAAATTATAGCCAGTTCTCCAAAGGGTATATCAGTAATTTCACCAGGAGACAGAATAGCACAGTTACTAATAATACCCAGCCTATATGGTAAATTTTCCAGTCGTACTGTAGAAAGAGGTTTCAAGGGATTAGGCTCCACAGGTGTAGATTGGGCTATGCTTTCTTTAAATTTAGATTCTCACCCCATGCTAAAACTAAATATTCAAGGACATGAATTTAATAGGCTACTGGATACAGGTGCAGACCTTAGCATCATCTCTCGTCAAGAATGGCCAAAACATTGGCCATTACAACAAGCCACTCAAATGCTTCGAGGCTTAGGAATGGCGACTAATCCCCATAGAAGTGCAATGGTATTCGATTGGAAGGATCCTGAAGGATGTGAAGGAACTATACAGCCATATGTATTGGATCATCTTCCCGTAAATTTATGGGGACGAGATGTCCTAGATCAATTAGGTTTGACATTAACAAATAACATCAATCAAAATGCACCCACTATTATGGCTAGACAATGTTTTAGGAAAGGAAAAAGATTAGAAAAACAAGAACAAGGTATAGCAGCACCAATACAAATAGATCAAGGAACAGACAGACATGGGTTGGATTTTCAGAAAGGGCCACTGAGACAATACAAATTACTTGGAAATCAGAAAGACCAGTATGGGTTCCTCAATGGCCCCTGACTAAAGAAAAGATACAAGCAGCCCATGACCTGGTCAAACGACAATTAGTGGAAGGACATATACAAACTTCTGTATCTCCCCATAATACTCCCATTTTTGTCATCAAAAAGAAAATCTGGTAAATGGAGATTACTGCAAGATTTAAGAGCCATTAATAATGAAATGGTTATTATGGGACCTACTCAATCGGGGATTCCTCAATTGTCTGCTTTGCCAAAAACCTTGTATGTTTTAGTTATAGATATTAAAAATTGTTTTTTTTTTCAATTCCAATTCATCCTGAGGATAGTCCACGTTTTGCATTTGCTATCCCTGCACTGAATCATGAAGGTCCTGATCAGAGATATGAATGGAATGTACTCCCTCAAGGGATGGCTAACAGCCCAACTATGTGTCAAATTTATGTTAACAAGGTAATCCAGCCACTTAGAAATCAAAATCCTGAACTACAAATATTTCACTATATGGATGATGTATTATTAGCACACAAAGATAAAAACACATTGCTAGAATGTTATGCCACACTTACAAACTTATTAAAAAATTATAATCTAGAGATAGCAATAGATAAAGTACAATTAAATTTTCCAATTAATTATTTAGGAGTTCTATTATCCTCAATCATGGTCCGTCCACCAAAATTTCAAATACGAGTAGATCAACTCAAATCACTTAATGACTTTCAAAAGTTATTAGGAGACATAAATTGGATAAGGCCTTATCTACATATACCAACAGGAGAGTTGGAACATTTATTTGATATCCTAAAAGGTCCATCAAACCCAAATTCACCCAGAATGTTAACGCCTGGAGCAAGAAAGGCATTAAAAAATCATTGAAACATATATGGAAAATATGCATTTGGATAGAATTGATATAAGTTTGCCTTTATTATTTATTGTACTACCAACAAAAAATATTCCCACAGGAGTATTTTGGCAAGAAGATCCATTATTATGGATACATTTATCTTATTCTCCTAACACTATTCTTACTAGGTATCCTGAGGCTGTAGCACAATTAATACTCAAAGGAATAAAAGCAGCAAAGGGAGTGTTTGGAATTTCTCCCAATAAAATTATTACTCCATATACTATGAATCAAATTGATGAGTTAGCTAATGAGTTAAGTACTTGGGCAATAATCATGGGCAAATCTAATGTTTCATTTGATAACCACTTACCATCTAATCCTTTATTGTCTTTTTGGTCATTGCATCCTGTAATTTTTCTAAAAATGACAAGAAAGACACCTATCATGAATGCTCCAAATATATTCACTGATGGGTCAAATAATGGTACAGCAGCAATAGTTACACCTGATCAAACTTTTACATTTTTAGTACCCAAACAATCAGCTCAAAAGGTAGAGCTTATTGCAGTATTACAAGCTTTTGTGATGTTTAAAGATTCTATATTTAATTTATTTTCCGATAGTCAGAATATAGTAAATGCTATAGTATCCCTTAAAGATGCTAGTAGGATTTCCCCTTCCTCTAATGTTTTCTCTTTGCTTTCCACTATACAAAGTCTAATCTGGGACAGAAAAGATCAATTCTTTATAGGATATATCAGGGCACATACAGGATTGCCTGGAGCCCTTAGTTTGGGCAATGATTTAGCAGATAAAACTACACATGACATAAATATTTTCTCTATACTAGAAGAAGCTATAAATTTTCATTAAAAGTTCCATGTCAATGCTAATACTTTACAAAAGCATTTTAAAATAACTAAGGAACAAGCTAGACAAATAATAAAACAATGTCAAAATTGTGTGACCTTTTTACCACAAGTTAAACTTGGAGTCAATCCTAGACGACTGATACCTAACCATATTTGGCAGATAGACATCACACACTTGCCAGAATTTGGAAAATTAAAATATTTGCATGTTACAGTTGATACTTCTTATGGATTTTTGATGGGCTCCTTTCATGCCGGAGAAAAAACTAAAGATATTATAGCTCATTGCTTACAAAATTTTGCCACTGTGGGCGTTCCAAAACAGTTAAAAACAGATAATGCTCCTGGTTATATTTCTACCTCTTTTAAACAATTTTGCTCATCATTTGGCATTACTCATATAACAGGAATCCCATACAATCCACAGGGACAAGGCATAGTTGAAAGAGCTCATCAAACTATTAAAATGTACTTATTAAAGCAAAAAGAGGGAATTGGGAAGGGGTATATATTCCCCAGAGATAAACTTAAAATAACCCTTTTTACTCTAAACTTTTTAAATTTGGATTCATCAGGACTTAGGGCTGCAGAAAGGCATATGTGTCCAAAAAATGTACACAAGCCCAAAGTACTTTGAAAGGATATTCTAACAGGACAATGGAAAGGTCCTGACCCAGTAATTATCTGGAGTCGGGGGTCTGTTTGTGTGTTTCCACAGGGAGAACAGCAGCCGATTTGGATTCCAGAAAGATTAACTAAAGCGATTTCTACGGACCAAAAAGAAGATGATTTGGCTCAAATCCATAACAACTGATATCCAAAACTCCAGTTTGGCTATTCTTACATCTGCGACAGAACCAGGATGCTTTTTTCAATATCTATTTTATTATTGCCCTTTCCCACATCATGAAGTTCTATTTTGTTTTTTGAGCTCATACAGACCTAGGTTAATGTTTTGCTGATCAGTTCTATTTTTTTGACTATAGTTTTTAAACATTGCAATGGAAATTTCACCTGTAAAAAGTTATAAGGCCTTTAATTATGTTATGTGTTGTATGTATTATATTATGTGTGCACACTTGGGTTTTGTGTTATATGTTTGAATGTACGTATGTCCATATATCATATATGATGAGCGCTCATGTAAAAAGGGATCCAATTTTTTTTTCACGTGATTTAAATGGTTTAATTTAAATTGGGTAAACAGCTGTTGAGGATTGTTTTAATATATGAACAAAAAAGGTTAACAGATCTGTTTGTTTACTTTCACCTTTCCTTTTCATTATATTTAATAATTCTGTTGAAGATAAGGTACATTGTTAAGAAAATTGTTTTCTAAAAAAAAAGAAAATTGTTTTCTTTTAGTGCCTTCTGGAATGTTATATAATTTTTTCTTTAGCCATTATTGCCAGAATTCCTATCTTCATCCCAGTGCCAGTGAAGACAAAAATAAAACCAATCTACAGCTTCTGCAATAGCCATCACTGAACTGCTTGCAAAACTTGCCTAGACTATGTATCACTTGTATGCATTGTGAACTCACTTGTATGCATTGTGAACTATCTGTTGGTGCAGCGACTTGTGGTAGTGTTGGGGTATTTATGCTGATGGTGTCATCGGTGGTACAATTTTTCCAAAAGGAACCATCTCTGAACTGCTTGCAGAACTTTCCTGGACTATGAATCACTTGTATGCATTGTGAACTCACCTGTATGCATTGTGAACTATCTGTTGGTGCAGCGACTTGTGGGCGTAGTATTGGGGTATTTTTGCTGATGATGTCATCGGTGGTACAATTTTTCCAAAAGGAGCCGTCAATTGGCTTGGTGTATCTTCCTCCCTTCTGCTTATCATGGTCATTCAGCTAAAATTTGGGGACCAGCAGAGGTGAGGCAAAGAACCTCACCCCCCCCCCCGCTGGTACAAAGACCTATCCACAGGTGTGGCTGTATACTGGACCGATAGTCAGTGACAGGTAAGATCCAATTGCAGTGGTACCAATCTAAGACAGGAGGCTGACACCTTGAGGTCAGCTCATCTGATAATGGGTAAGGACCATATGTACTATTGGACAACCTAAGGCAGGCACGGTCCCTAAGCCACATGCTCGTTGTTTAAACAGAGAGGGGGAGATGTTGAGAGCCACAGCCGAAGAGGCCCCAGCAAACTTCCAGCTGCCAGCAAACTTCCAGCTGCCAGCTGATGATTGGCTCACAGTGGCCCCAACAACATCTAGCTGCCTACTGATTGGCTCCTCTGCGGTGATGCTCATTGGGCTGTTTCCCTGCCCTTTCAGACCACGGAGCTGCTCACTGGGGGACTTTTTTGGCTCCACCCACACGACCCAGCCAATTGCCTTCAAGAGCAGGAGGAGTGGGGGAGGTTGAGAGGCTTGTGGGAAGCCAGTGGTGGTAGTTGGGCTCTGAAGGTTTTCCTGAGGAGCTGTTTTGTTTGGCGTGTGTGGTTCTAAAAATAAAGTTCGTTTCTTTTGACAAGTGGTTCCTGAATTGTGCCCAGCCAGACTGTGGCAAGAAACCACTGAGATAAATCAGGGGTTTTTAAAGGTTGACATACATACAAGTCATCTGGAGATTCTATTAAAATGCAGCTTCTGGTTGACTCATAATAGTAGTAATACCAGTTACATGAGTCTGAGAGCCTCCTAATGAGTTCTGGGTGATATCATTGCTGCAGATCCATGGATTGTGCTTTGACAGCAAGGGCTTAGATGATGTCTACAATCCCCATAGCTGTGCACTCTGTGTCTAAGATGTAGATAACACCATCTACCTCAACCTCTGCCTGAAGACCCACTGGTTTCTCCTACCCTGGAAGGCTAGAGTCACTATAGAGGAAAAGTTACTTCATTTAAAATAATTTTTTTTTAAATTTTAAGCTTGTGAAATAATTTTAGGCTTACAAAAATGTTGCAAAAAGAGTGCAAAGAATTCTTCCCTATTGTTCACTGAGATTCCCCACATCAAATCTTATTTATCCTCTATTCCAATGATCTTAATTATAAATTAATATTGATAGAATTCTATTAACTAATACCTACATATTTTATTCCAGCTTTGCCTGTTGCCCCACTAATGTCCCTTTTCTGATCTGTGATCCAATTCAGCATCATGGATTGGATTTAGTTCTCATGTCTCAACAGTTCCTTTGATCTAGAGCAATTCCTCAGCCTTTATCTTTCATTACCTTGAAACATTCTAAGCATATTAGCCAGTTGCCTTGTAGAATGTCCCTCAATTTGGTTCCATCTGATATTTCTTCGTGATTAAATTCAAGTGGTAAATTTGGGGCAAGAACATCATGGAAGTGACATCATGACCTTCTCAGGGCATTCTACATTTATATTGAGAGGCATAAGATTTGAGTTTAGCCCTTGCTAATGGTATTCACTGTGGCTTCTTGGTTAAGGTGGTATCTTCCAGCACTGCTTTCCCCTTTGTGATGAAGTAAGTATGTTTGGGAGGGCATTTTGAGACTGTAGATACGCTGTATTTCATCATATTTTTCACCCACTAGTTGTTTTCAATTTCCATCATTCCTTTTACATTTATCAGTTGGAGTTGTGCTGAAAGGAAGAACTTTCTCATCTCCACCATTTATTTATCTTTTTAAAATTATTTATAGGAGTATTGATTTGTGAGTTCTTTTTTTAATGCTATGAGTTATAACCTGTTACTTTTTCTTTCTTTCCTTTGGTTTACCCAAATTGTCCATTTGAGCTGGCTTCTGCATCCTCTCACATGTCTGCATCATTTTTTTTCTTTTTTCAATCACTTTCTTACGATTTGGAACCACAGGATGTCCTTGGCTCATCTTGCACTTTCCCTACCTAGTGCAGAATTATCTATATTCCCAAAAAAGGGCTGTTTTTTTTTTGTAAATGGTATTTACATATCAAGATTTGAATATGAGATATACTCATCTGCATTGGGATATCATTGATTCTACCTATATGTGCTCACAAATACATGGGTATCTATTTCTGAATCTATCTTAAATCTGTACTAAAAGCCATCAGTTTAAATTTAGAATTTGTCTCTTTTTGTATTATCTTTTGGAATCCCTCCATTTTTACCCTTCATTCTGTCCTCTTTGTTCCTTTCTTTCCTCCCTCCCTCCCTCACCTCCTTTCTTCCTCCTCCTCACTCCCTTTCTTTCCTTCTTTTGATCCCTTCTACCTCCTCCTGTAGTCCTTCCTGTCGTCTTGGTCTCTTGAGAGCTCATGACTCAACTTTGTACACATCTGGTGTATGACAGGCAGCCCTGGGAGCTGAAGGACCTCAGTTCAGTTCCAGAACTCCACTTTCCAGCTTTGTGACTGTGGGCAAGAATTTCTACCATAATAGATCCTCAAGGAAACAAAATCCTTTCCAGGCTTAGTCCTGGAAATCAGGCTGAACCTGTTTCTTTTGAAATTTTCAGCCCTATAGGCTGGTTTATCTCTTTCCTTACCACAGCTTGTCTGCCTTTTATTAAGTAAGCCAACTTCATCAAGCTGTCCTTTCCAGCACTTCTGAGCAATTTAATTACTATTTCTCTCTTTAATTTTTCTCTGTCACACAGGTGCATCAAGCCCCACTTGCCTTCCCGGTAGAGTTCTGAGTGATGTCACTTTCTGCTCTATTTACACTTTTATATCCTTTTATATCCATTTATATACTTTGGAATCTATTTGTCTATCTTTTAGGGGCAAAATGATTGCCACTCTGTGTTAGCTTTTCATTACTCTGATGAAATACTTGACATAAACAGCTTAAAGGAGGAAAGATGTATTTCAGATCATGACTTCAGAGATCTCAGTGCATACTTGGATGGTTCTATCACTTTGGGCTTGAGGTGGGGCAGAGTATCAAAGCAGAAGGATATGGCAGAGGGAAAATGCTCAGTTTGTGGTAACCAGGAAACAGAGAGAAGGAGAGAGAAAGGGCCAGGGAAGACAGAGTCCTCAAGGACAAGCCTCCATTGACCTACTTCCTCCACCCATGCCTCTCCTGCTTACCATTTCCACCTCCTCCCAGTGGTCCATTAAATTATTAATCAAATGGATTTATCCACTAATGAGGATAGAGCCTTCATGATCCAAACACCCTCCTCTAGACATTGCCACATCAGGGATCAAGTCTTCAACACATGACCTTCTGGGGAACAATCCGGATCCAAATTGCAACAAGCTCTAAACCACCTCTTTGGGAAGGATACTTACTTCCCAATGAACTCATGCTATCTTTCTCTTAGAAACTACAACGCCAGCATCATGGAAAAAATCAGTTTACTTCCCTGAGCATTTAATTTTTCTTTTGCCAAGAGTATCTGTAACTTCCCAACAGGCAGTTATGTTTAAAATTGTTTAAGAACAAAGACTTTGGCAAACCTGCAGTGGCCGGGAGTTGTGCCTGTGTTCTTTTTTAGAGTATTTGCATTTTAATAGCCTGAGAAATAAATCCCTGTTTTAAAAGGAAGAACTATTTACCATCTGCAGTTCATGCATGTCTGAGGCAGGGAAAATCTGCCATTCACACACATTTGTGATGAAATTGGCAGTTTCTAAGGAGGGTCTCACCAGCAGAGAGTGACATGGAAATGCTTGGCTTCTGAAACCCCACTTGGTACAATATGGTGAGCTGGCTATTCAGCTTTTGCTTAAAGCAAAATTTTTAAATATCTTAAGAGTAGTATCTTCTCATTTTCTATTGTGGCAAAATCTGAGTATCATCAATAGAGGAGCTGGCATGGTCCTAGATAAAATAATGAGTAATGAATATGTTCACCAGATGTCCGGGCACTGTTAAAGCAATTCAAGGAAGACAAGTGTTCATTTTTCAAAGGACCGTATGTGGCAGGAAGAGCCACATGTAAAGTGTACAAAGAGAGGAGAGGTAAGGTAGAAAAAGAGTATGAACTAAAAGAGCCACCTCCTAGAAAGGGGACTGTGCAGGGACTGTGAAAGAAGAAATTTTGGCATTATCATGAGTGAAAAATTATCATGGCAATGAGAATGAGAAAAGATTTTTAAAAGGAGGCATTAAAAAGTCCAAGTAATTTGTGAGGTGAGACTGCTAAGTTGCCTTTTCAAGGAAACCTTGAATAAATATTGACATTATTTTTCAGTGTTTTTGGCTTGGCCTGGGGTTTCTTTCAATAATAATAATAAAAGAAATAAAAAAGAAACACACACTAAGCAGCAGCAGGCTCTGGTGGCGATTTAGTATATGTGAATTATAAGCAAGGGTGGGAGTTATAAAAATAATAATCATGAAGCATGGGCACTGGACCAGTAGAATGGATCCTCAACCAGTCAGAATGGCTATCAGCTATGAACAGCAGTGTACCACATCAAAATATGTCTCCCTAAAGTCACCTCTGCTTATCAGGGCTATCTAGTCTGAAAGTGATTTGTAGAAATTTATAGGCATAGAGGAATGGCCTAAGCTCAAATTTCCTCCACTGTTAGTACCATTACAACCTCATGAGAAAATGTTGGGGGAGAAGTCAGGGCAGGAGCAAAAGAGGAGTTTCAGGTAGGCTAACCCCTACCTGAGCATTACTGGACAATGTTACTATATGAAAAATACCTGCCAACTCTATTTCAAATAGGAGAATAAGAAAATAGGCAATCTTGTTCCTTTTTTGATAGTATAATAGAATGACAGAGTACTATACCTGAAAGCAATCCCTCATCAAAGGTCCATCTTCCCTAAATTTCCTAGCATCCTTATATTTAGGTAGGGACTATGTAAGTAATTCTGACCAATGAACTGTAAGCAGAGTGACGTGAGTTGCTTCTAGACACAGGAGGTCAAAATCAGTATGCTTCTTTCAGACTTCTTTTGCCATTTTTCCTGAAATAACCTTTGAAGCCATGTGTCCCAAATGCTGTGGCTATAAAATAGATAACAGGTGTTCATTTTGTGCCAAACTTTACATGAGAGAGAAACCTTTTGTGTTAAATCACTGAGGTTTACACAGCACAGCATAACATATACTTACCAGAAGCTGATCCCTTGTGGATATTGCATAACAAACATCCAAGGCATTTTCATATCATTGTCTTTACTGGAAAACAGTGAAGACACAGATATTGGATCTCTATGATACCTAACAAAACATTCCCTAAAGCTTCCATCTGTAGTAACTTGGGGAAATAGAACATAAGCATAAGCATAGACATGGCAGCCGCTCTGAAGGAAGATATTAGAAAACAGAATAAACACAGGTGGAGCATCCCTAATCTAAAAACCTCAGATTCAAAATGCTCCAAACTTGGAAACTTCAAGCACCAACATGATGCCACAGATGAAAAAATTCCACACATGAGCTCACAGTCAAAACACAGGTGCACTAAAAATACTGTATAAAATTACCTTCAGTTTATATTATATAAGGCATATATGAAACATAAATGAATTTTGTGTTTAGATTTGGGTCCCATACACCAAAACATCTCATTTATGCAAATATATGCAAATTCTCCAAAATCTAAAAATATCCAAAATCTGGAGCATTTCTGGTTGGATAAGGGATACTCAGCCTATAGCATATATTGGCTTCCTTTAGCAAAATATTGTAAGAAGACATGAGCTCAAGGGAGGAATTTCTGGAAAAATGCATAGGAACAAGAGGTGTTCAGAATCCAGAACTGGAAAATACAGTTTCTTTCAGACTACCAGTGTAAGCAACAGGCATAAAACAATTAGACCTGCTTCTAATTAAAATAAAGCAAGTGGCAGAACTTTGCTCTCACACTAATTAGAAAAAGCTGGCTAATTTAAAAAATCATAAATGTCCTTGAGTCCACCAAAACCGAGATCATAAGACAACCAAGTAAACAATTCCACTGAGCAATGCCCTACAAGAGAGTAGATAGACACTTGAGCTGTTTCACCTTTGTCAGAGCAAGATAGGCTGAGATGGCCAGCATGAAAAAAGGTAAGAGGAGGGCAGCCAAATTTTTCATAAACTTTTTAAAGCTAGCAGGATAGTTTAAAAACAGCCCCAAGAGTCCTGGATGCAGGTGAAGTTTGCATTCACTGCCAAGCTCTTTTCCATGGGCTTCCACCAGAAGAGCAGGCTTGCATTATGGAAAAGTAAACTGAACACAACTGGGCTTAAAAATAACTCCTGTGTTCACAGGGAGAGAGAAAACAATGCAGAAAGAACCAGCTCATCTCTTCTGGAAAATACTATCAAACTTCTGCCTTAGGTCGGAATCATTTCCTCAGTTAATTAGTTTATCAATTCATGAATACTTTTTAAGATTGAGTCTTCGCTTCAGTGTGTGTTTTATCTGCAATAAATTTCTACATATATCTCATTATGCCTGAACAAAAGCACTTCCATCTTTGTGTTGGCTGTGAAGTTTTGCAAATGAATTTTAAAATTTTTGAGTTTAGAAAGGCCTTATTCAAGTTTGGGGACTTGAGCTATTGAGTGACTTTTAAGCAGTCTATCAGGTGTAAAGAAAACACTAAAGCTTCACAGATGAAATACTAAGTGGGATTATTCTATTGTTGATGGAATTATTCGAAGTTCAAAATCCTTTGTTCCTTAAGCCTGTTTGAATTCAAGAACTGAGAGCTAAAGAGTAAGGAGGACTTCCCCACTCCAAAGTTTTTCCTTGCTATATTCCAAAGCTATTTTTGTTTTTACTTACAAATACATTTTTATTATAGAATTTTGGAAAAGACAAAAAATTGAAATAAAATCCAAGTTCATCACTTTGGTATAATCACTATTAATGATTTAATGTATTTACATTGAGGCTTATTTCCTGTGAATTTATATATTTTCAACTTTGGTTTCACATATTACATGCTTTGTTGTACCTTCTCACATTTCTGAGCCTTTACATAAATCTGCACTCTATCTTCACCTTAGGTAATGTTCCAACTGCATTGTCTCCAATGGGAATACCTTAAACTTTTCATGGGAATCTGGTCCAATAGAACTCAAACCATTTCAAGCCCAAACAAAATCAGAATATCTAGTGGAGGCAATTATTAAATATTTTTATTTTAAAATTTATGCTTTAAGCCAGGAGTGGTGACACTTGCCTGTAATCCCAGCAGTTTGGGAGGCTGAGACAGGAGGATTTCAAGTTCAAGGTTGGCCTCAGCAACTTAGTGAAGCCCTAAGCAACATAATGAGATCCTGTCTCAAATTTTTTAAAAATATATTTTAAAAATATCTTTGTTAAAAAGAGCTGTGGATATGGCTCAGTGTTAAAGTACCCCTGAATTGAATCTTCAGTTTATATATATATATATATGCTTTAAACTTCTTCAAAATCCAAATAAGATAGAGCTTTATGCCAGAGTTTTACTTTGATATCTCTGAACATTCAGTCATAGACTAGAGATTATAACTTCAAAATATAAGCTATTTAAGAAAACATACTTAGAAATATGTATTTTTAGAACCGTTCAAAAAATAGGTCACTCTAAGTTCCAGACTATTCTGAGCACAATGATCTCAAGGATTCTACTGTAAAACATTTGAGAAAAGTAAAAACAGCTGTATTGGCAAAGAAGTCTATGCTTGAAGACCTACAATTTTAATTTTGTAAGTTTTAATTTTTTTTCAAATCTAACAGTCCAGAGAAAACATGGCCATTGGAATAGGAATAGGCTCTCTCTCTCCATTTTTTCCCCTGAGAATATTAAACAACATCCTCTAGATTCTTGGTTTCTTCAACATAAAATGGTGAGTTCTACTTGCATCATAGTGACAGTATCACCAGCTCATAACTATCAGTGTCTTCAGAATATTATTTGTCACCTTTTAATGCTTGTAGACAGCTATCAGCAGCCTGAAAGCCCATGAGCAAGTGACTGACCTTGATACAGAAGGCACTTCTGCTTTGTTTATTTATAAAAATGTGCAAAAAACAGATTCAACATTTGCATTGTATAACATCTTTTTTTCAAAAGAACAGCACAGTGTTCTTAAAAAGAGAGATAGATCATGTCCCAATAAATCATAAAGTCCTTTACATTTGTGTATAATGAGTTTCTGAAAGTACATTGGAAAGTCAAGTGCCTGAAAGTCAAACGGTAGAGATACAGAGGTTTCTGCTTCCAGAGAGCTCAAAAACATTATAAAATCCATAACTGTGATTAAAGACATAACTTTTTGCTTGAATTTACAATGTGTGCATGATAATTTAATTCACTAAAAACAATAAACATTAAAGGTAGGTAGCTAAAATAGATGTTTTGAAATAATTTTTTATTATTTCAACTGTCAGTTATCTCAGCTTGGGGAAGGAACTTATTTAAATCTGGGGAAAAGACTAACTGACAGCAATTCTATTTAATTAGTATCAGATGAGTTTTTTTAAAATTGTTCTCAAGAGAATTTTGGATGCCAAGTGTCTTCTCCTGTGAGAAGGGGTCCGTGAGAAGTTGTGCCTTTATGTCTAGTGCACATCTCCCCCAATTTGGTTGTTAATTCTCCATTTATACTTATATCCTCTATTGACATGCTTTGCCAATGATGATATTTCAGAATATCATCTGTGGTCCCTGGCTGGGTCTCTTCCTCTGCAACTAAACTCACAACTAAGCATTTGATGTCCATGAAACATCTGACTACTAACTACTTGCCTTTGACATACTTGTCTGGGTTATCACTAATATTAGCATTTTCCTTTTTTCTGCCCTCTGTTCACTTTTTCTAAGATGATAATGGCAAAATGTTATAGGTATTCAAATAATTGGAAAACAGTACTTGAATGCACACTGCCAACAATGGAATGTGGGAGTCAGACAGAATCACCAAAAAATAGCTTAACATTCCTTTGTTGGCTGGAGTATAAATGTCCTAATCAGCAGAGGTCAGGAGATCTGATATTTAATAGTGGGGAGGCCTCGAAAAATTCTGCAAAAGTCAAGGACTGCCTAACTCTCTTTGAGGAATAAGTACTGCTGATATCAAGATTAACCAAAAAAAATTGCAGAAATTCTTGCTTTAATTCATGGGGAAATACTTATATTAAGAAAATTATTTTTTTACAAAACTTTCCATAAAACTATACACTTGCACATTAAGTTGCAAGAAAAATTTGAGTGGAGTGAAAGTGGGAGAAGAGTAAAATATCTCCAACAGGACACGATATAAACCCCAAGTTTATAAATGCAGGTGTGGCTCCCAGTTGAGCTGCTCCCCAGTAGAGAGACTGGTCAGAGAGAACCCTCCAGAATTGGATGTGGCATGGGTGAAGCAAGCCTTGAATTCACTCTACCTCCTTTCTCATGGCTTCTCACACTGACAGGAGTACACAGTGTGTTCTCTGTGTGACAGGTGACCCATGGCCTCATTCCGAACCCTTTGAAAAAAACAGAACAAGGAAGATCTTACTTTGGGAAAGGAAAATATGGTCCCAGAAATGCAAGGTTTCCTTTAAAAAGGGAACTGGCTGTAATTAAAAAGAAAATCAGAAGTATATCACTTGGATTTAAAAACCCTTTGCTTAGCTAGGTACTTTGCTATAAATACCTTCTCTATGCTAATAACAACATGGGAAGATATAGATTATTTATAATCCATTAATTAAACAAAGATTTTATTTGGTGACCAATAAATTTTATGCAAAGTTCCAAAGTAAAAATAATTTTATTTTACTAGGTTCTGAATTGTGATGCCAGACATTTCTGGTGCCTTTTGGGTACCACCAGGGTAAGGACAAAGTAGAGAGAGTGAACAGGAAGGAAAAGAGAAGGTAGACTTTGGAATATAAGTCCCCCTCCATCTTTGCCATCCAGGTGAGGTGCCTGGACCCCAAATAAGAACAGTGACCCAGTGTTTGTTTTCCTCTTCTGTTGCTCCCCAACCCTCTAAAACCCTTCTCTTTGGGGTTGACCAGATGCTTTGAATAACTCCAGAACTTGTGTCTGTGATGTCATCTGGGGTCTCAGACCTCCTAGTTTGTCCCAGAATGGGAGAAAAATAAACTGATCGCTCCCAATGACCCAACAGGATTTCTTCTGAGATGGGTCTTCTGTGTTGGTATTGCTATGCTGATTTGGGGTGGGTTTCATTCTTCATGTTGGATAGAAGACAAGTTCTGGGTTCTGGCTACTCGCTGCCAGTATCGGATCCATAGGCTTGAGCTACCCATGTGAGTCCATGCATCAGATCTTGCCCACTTATGTTCTGACCACAGTGCTGCTTTCAGTCTATAGTACCCAAATAATAGGGTAGTCAACCTTTATGCTATGTCCCCTCTGTCATCAGCACCCAAGATCACCCCATAGACTCTGGAGACTAAATGCCCATAAGTGGCAGCACTACTCTGGAGGTGACCACACCTTTCTCCCCAAGGGCCTTTGAAACTATTGCCTGGCAGAGGCAACATGCCCTTCTAATTCAAGACCTCTCTTGTCCCCAACTGATAACAAGACTTCATGATCTCCAAGATCTCTTTTAAGCATGACAAGAGGTAAGATATTCCTTGCATTGGCTAATAGAACTACTCTGGTTTCTCTGCTCATGGGTCACTGATCACCATGTGGAAGTAGGGTTCAGCCAACACTAAAAGATCACATTCTAGGAACACAGTGATTGTGGTCTAAAGAGTTCAAGAGAATTTACACAATATGTGCTTTTCTGTGTTTACATTACACTATTCCAAACAATAAATTCAACATGTCCCAAAAGCAAATTATCATTCAGTTTTCTGAACTATCTGGTTAAGATTTGCATTTTGGATCATCATCATCAATGATGAGAATAACTGAGAACCAGTATACATGGGTACAATATCACAAATTTTGATGTAGCCAAAATTAAATGGATGGCATTACTGAACTGCAGAGTCAAATGGATCATGCTCTTTGAATGCAAACAGGTTTCTGAAAAAGAGGTCCTGGCATTGTGACTAATAACAGTATGGTTACCTTGTTCTCATGGTGGTAGGTATATGAAATTAGCCAAAAAGGGTACATCCTAGAAGAATAACACTAGAACTGAACAGAAAGAGAAAGTTCCCAGACATAATGAAGAATCATTAAAATACTAAAATTATTAAGTAGTACTTCTCTTCCCATTATTTTAAAATCTTATTAATATATCATTATACCTTCCATGGACCTATTAATTTTGTGGACATTTTAAGTCAAATTGCTGATATTAGGAGTACAAACAACAATAAGTGTTGGTGAGGATGTGGGGGAAAAGACACACTCATACACTGCTGGTGGGACTGCAAATTGGTGCAACCAATCTGGAAAGCAGGATGGAGATTCCTTAGAAAACTTGAAATAAAACCACCATTTAACTCAGCTATACCACTTCCTGGTCTATACCCAAAGGACTTAAAATCAGCATACTATAGTAACACAGCCACATCAATATTTATAGCAGCTCAATTCACAATAGCTAAACTGTGGAAGCAACTTACATGCCCTTCAATAGATGAATGGAGAAAGAAACTGTGGCATATATACACAGTGGAATATTACTCAGCATTAAAAGAGAATAAAATTATGGCACTTGCTGGTAAATGGATGGAGCTGGAGAATATCATGCTAAGCGAAGTAAGCCAATACCAAAAAACCAAAAGCTGAAGGTTTTCTCTGATAAGTGGATGCTGATCTATAATGGGGGAGGCATGTGAAAAATGGAGAACTTTGATTGGGAAAAGGGGAGGGAAAGGAGGGGAGGGTGTATGCAGGCAGGAAAGGTGGTAGAATGAGATAGACATCATTACCCTAGGTACCTGTATGACTGCACATATGGTGCGACGCTACATCGTGTACAACCACTGAAATGAAAAGTTGTGCTGCAATTGTGTACAATGAATCAAAATGCATTCTGATGTCATATATACCTCATTAAAATTTTTAAACTTGCTGATATTGATAGGGACTAGAGTAATCTATTTGCCTGGAAGAATAGCACTGATGCCAGTAGCTACCATCGACTTGGCTTGCTCCAGTTTTGCCCCATCCTTCCACCATCACTTATCAGCCTTGTCATCACAACCTGCCCTGGGGGCCATCAGGAATCATCTGTCATGTGAAACGTCCAGATTACTTCAGTCACCAGAAACAGCCTAGGAATCTCACATCATCACCATCATCCCAACTCTCATAAACAAGTTCATAAGCTTCTTGACAGCAGACACTGCTTGAGTTTGGTCACTGCTGTAACTCCAATGCCTAGAATATAGCCTGTTACACAGGTAAGTCCTGAAAAATACTTGTGAAAAACTTATTTTTATCGACATTCAATATAAACAGAAAAAATGCTTAAAAAATTTTATTACAGAGGCTATCTTTATCTAAAAAATGTAAAAATTTGGAAAAATATGCTTTACATAATTTTAAAAAGTAAAAACAAAGTGTAGTGAAGGAAATGATAAAAATTTATAAGCTATATTATCAATTACTTCAGAAATAAAGGAATTTTCAATTGAATCACAGGATATTGTTAATTTCATTAAATCATTAAATATATGTTATATCAGTATGTAATTATATATTATATCATATTTATATAATATTTATATAATATATATTTATGTAACATATAAATATTAATTATAAAATGTATAATTACATATAAGATATGAAATTACATGCAATATAAATATGTATAAATTATTCACATATATGAAAGAGTTAGGCAGCTCTTTCTTGCCCAGAGTCTATTCCTTTGGTTTTAAATTATATAAAAACCATACTGCAGCTTCTAGAATTTAATATAGCTCTTTATATTTGCACTCTCCCTGCAACACTTGTTTATAGTAAGCTTGAGCTAAATCAAGTTTTTCACAACTTTTTTTTGCAAGCCTCAACTCCAAATGCGATCAAAAGCTTGAAAAGACTCACCTCTACCCTTAACCACCAATGGTGCCACACTCGTGTAGTTCCTTGTCTCCCCAGATGGTCATTCTCTCATCTCCAACCCTTGGCATCTGCTTCCTCTACCTGGAGTTCTCTCCCCACTTCCCACCTCGGCTTGCTGTCCCTCTGCTCCTCATCCTTTACTTTTTCTTCAGGGCTGCCCTGGTGCCCCACACCTGAGTATATTTTCCTCCATGTGTGTCAAGACCCTTGTACTGCTCTTATCATAAGGCCCAGCACACTGCATTGCTCCTGCTGTCTTCCTCCGCCATAAGACTGTACCATGAGGGTAAAGTCTTCCCCAACTTCCCCACAGTTGTGAATTCTAGCCTTGCCCTCTACTTGACAGGTAAAATGTGAATGATAACAATGTGTTAAATGAAACCAACGGTGATTTTCCTCATCAGTGAAAGCGAAATCAAAACTGCATCAATCCACTTATAAGCCACAGGGTTGGTATGAAGATTAAACTGCTAAAAACCACATGGGGTCTGGTCTGTTCAGAGCCATGCAGTGTGGCGGCTGCATTTGTGGACAGTACATACTTTTAAAGTCATTTGCTTCATTTATTGTTTAATTTGAGGTGTGGAAATTGGGAGGCTGTGGAATGAACAGACTAAGGGTCATGAGGTTTGCCTTTTGCATTTCCTGAGTATTCTTTGGGAAAACAGGAACTTCTAAGTCAGTGTAAGCTGTTTCCTCTCCCTGGCTCAGGCTCTTGCAGGCCTGAGTTCTATGCCCTCTACCAACCAGCTGTGATTGTGCGGACACACATGTCCTGTGCTGCCCTTTTGAAGACTCAAGGCCTGAGTCATGCTGCCAGCTTTTTCTAGCTTTTTTTAAAATCTGATTCCAAGCATATTGGTGTAAGACAGCTTTGCTTATTTAACCAAAGACATCCTTAATGACATCATTAGATAATTCATTTGATAAGATACTGACTTTTATATTAGGGATGAACTTAATGTGAAATTTTGCCTTTGACTTTTAGTAATTTCTATTTTTGCTTTATAATGAAATAAGCCTTCTAAAACAAGAAACTGAAGTAGAACTGCCAATTGGGTGATCTCATCATTATTTGAAGGAAATTGCTTTTTAATCTCTGGATGTGTGAGACTAGGAAGGATTTCAGCTCAGGTTCTTAATGGCTCATCTCCATCTGGTGTCCAACTTATAAGAAAGGAGTTATTTTCTCCATATGAATTTGAGGTGCTGTGGGAGAGCACATGATGCCAAAACAATCAGGAGTTCTTAGTAACGTTGTTCAGCACGGCCTTCCTAAGTTGGGAGAAGCATCCCTCAGGCTGCACAACTGACTTATCGATTTAAGCTCTAGAACAAAGGTCTGTAGATTTCACTTTCATATGAGAGTGAGAGGAATCACAGCCCTTGGACCTAGAAGAGTGCAACTACAGTGGTAGCCACATATGAAACTCTTATTGGGAAGGGAGGATATCAGATTGGGGGTAACAAAACAGTGAATAGGGTACTAGTCTCCCTGGTCCCACACAGCACCACCTTGCATGCTAATAGACCTTAAGTCTATGGCTAAACTTCTTGATGGGGTATAAGTAACTTTAAGAACAAAGCCTACATTTTTTAGGTTTCTGGAGAACAGCAATCTATTTTCTTTTCTCCCCATTAGCCTTCAGGCACTTTCTGGGACCCACTGGGAGATCTTGTCTCCTAGGATCATGAGAATATTCTGGGAAAGCACAGATCCAAGGATTGCCCAGAACAATAATAGCAGATATTTAAACATGATACATACAAACTACTTTAAATATTTCCTGAGAGTCAAATGACTCTGTGAAGTGAGTATTCTATTTATTTATTTATTCATTCATTCATTCGTTCATTCTAATTAGGTATATATGACCGCAGAATGCATTTTGATTCATTGTACAATTGCAGCACAACTTTTCTTTTCTCTGGTTGTGCATGATGTAGTGTCACACCATATGTGCAGTCATACATGTACCTGGGGTTATGTTGATCATCTCATTCCACCACCTTTCCTGCTCCCATGCCCCCTCCCCTTCCCTCCCTCCCCTTTGCCCAAAGCTCCTCCATGTTTTACATGCCCTCCCATTGTGGATCAGCATGCACGTATCAGAGAGAACATTTGGCCTTTGGTTTTTGGGGGGATTGGCTTACTTTGTTTAGCATGATATTCTCCAACTCCATCCATTTACCTGCAAATGCCATAATTTTATTCTCTTTTAATGCTGAGTAATATTCCATTGAGTATATATGCCATAGTTTCTTTATCCATTCATTTATTGAAGGGCATGTAGGTTGCTTCCATAGTTCAGCTATTATGAATTGAGCTGCTATAAACATTGATGTGGCTGTGTTACTATAGTGTGTTGATCTTAAGTCCTTTGGATATAGACCAAGGAGTGGGATAGCTGGGTCAAACGACAATTCCATTTCAAGTTTTCTAAAGAATCTCCATCCTGCTTTCCAGATTGGTTGCACCAATTTGCAGTCCCACCAGCAAAATATGAGTGTGTCTTTTTTTGTGTGTGGCAAAATTTGCTCCCCAAATGTAGTCTCTCTGTTCACCTCATTGTTTCTTTTGATGAAAAGAAGCTTTCTAGTTTGAATTCATCCCATTAATTGATTCTTGATTTTATTTCTTGCACTTTAGGAGTCTTGTTAAGGAAGTCAGAACCTAATGCAACGTGATGAAGATTTGAGCCTACTTTTTCCTCTATTACATACAGCATTTCTGGAGTAGTTCTTAGATCCTTGATCCACTTTGAGTTGAGTTTTGTGCATGGTGAGAAATAGGGGTTTAGTTTCATTTTGCTGCATATGGATTTTCCCATTTACCCAGCACCATTTGTTGAAGAGGCTATCTTTTCTCCGCTGCATGTTTTTGGCACCTTTGTCTAGTATGAGATAACTGTATTTATATGGGTTTGTCTCTGTGTCTTTTATTCTTTACCATTGGTCTACATGCCTATTTTGGTGCCAATACCATGCTGCTTTTGTTACTATAGCTTTGTAGTATAGTTTAGAGTCTGGCTTTGTGATACTTCCTGTTTCACTCTTGCTATGGATTGCTTTGGCTACTCTGGGTCTCTTATTTTTCCAAATGAATTTCATCATTGCCTTTTCTATTTCTATAAGGAATGACATTGGGATTTTAATTGGAATTGCATTGAATCTGTATAGTGCTTTGGGTAGTATGGCCATTTTAACAATATTAATTTTGCCCATCCAAGTGTATGGGAGATCTTTCCATCTTCTAAGGTGTTCTTCAATTTCTTTCTTTAGTGTTCTGCAGTTTTTATTGTAGAGAATTTTCACCTGTTTTGTTAAGTTGATTCCCAAGTATTTTTTTAAGGCTATTGTGAATGGAGTGATTTTTCTAATTTCTCTTTCAGAGGATTCATCAGTGATTTATAGAAATGCATTTCATTTATAAATTTATTGATTTTATATCCTGCTACTATGCTGAATTCATTTATTAATTCTAGTTGTTTTCTGGTGGAGTGTTTTGGTACCTGTAAGTATAAAATCATGGCATCAGCAAATAATGATAGTTTGAGTTCTTCTTTTCCTATTCGTATCCCTTTAATTTCTTTCATCTGTCTAATTTCTTTGACTAGATTATAAGGACTATGCTGAAAAGAAGTGGTGAAAGAGGACATCCTTGTCTTATTCCCAGTTTTTAGAGGGAATGCTTCCAATTTTTCCCCATTCAGAATGATGTTGGCCTTGGGTTTAGCATGGATATCTTTTACAATGTTGAGATATGTTCCTACTATCCCTAGTTATTCTAGTATTTTGAACATGAAAGGGTGCTGTATTTTGTCAAATGCTTTCTCTGCATCAATTGATATAATTATATGATTCTTATCTTTAAGTCTATTGATGTGATGAATTATATTTATTGATTTCTATATGTTGAACCAACCTTGCATCCCAAGAATGAACCCCCCTTGATCATGGTGTACTATTTTTTAATATGATTTTGTATGTAAATTTGTCAGAATTTTTGTATCAATGTTCATCAGAGATATTGGTCTGAAATTTTCTTTCCTTGATATGTCTCTGACTGGTTTTGGTATCAGGATAATACTAACTTTATAGAATGAGTTTGGAAGAGTTTCTTCCTTTTCTATTTCATGGAATAATTTAAGGAGTATTGGTATTAATTCTTGGTAGGTTTTGTAGAACTCAGCTGTGAATCCATGTGGTCCCAGGCTTTTCTTGGTTGTTAGGCTTTTGATAGCATCTTCTATTTCCTTTGAAATTGATCTGTTTTTGAATATGTCCTCTTGACTCAGTTTGGGTTGATCATATGCCTCTAGAAATTTGTCAGTGTCTTTGAGGTTTTCTATTTTACTGGAGTCCAATTTTTCAAAATAGTTTCTAATTGTATTCTGTATTTGAATAGTGTCTGTCCTGATATTTTCATTTTCATCATGAATTTTAGTAATTTGAATTTTCTCTCTTCTTTTTGTTAGAGTGGCTAAGGGTTTGTCAATTTTATTTACTTTTCATAAACCAGCCTTTTGTCAATTTGTTAAATTGTTTCTTTTGTTCCGATTTCATTGATTTTGGCCCTGATTTTAATTATTTCCTGTCTTTCACTACTTTTGGTGTTCGTTTTTTCTTCTTTTTCTAAGGCTTTGAGCTGTAATGTCAGGTTGTTTATTTGTTGACTTTTTATTCTTTTAAGAAATGAGCTTAATACAATATACTTATCTCTTAGCACTGCCTTTAGAGTGCCCAGAGATTCTGATAAGTTGTAACAGAGTTCTCATTTACCTCTAAGAGTTTTTTTTTAAATCTCTTCCCTAATGTCTTCTGTTATCCATATGTCATTCCATAGCATATTATTTAGTCTCCAGGTGTTGGAGTAGCTTCTATTTTTTATTTTATCATTGATTTCTAATTTCATTCCTTTATGATCAGATAGAACACAGGGTAGTATCTCTATTCTTTTGTACTTGCTAAGATTTGCTTTGTGGCATAACACATGATCTATTTTAGAGAAGGATTCATGTGCAGCTGAGAAGAATGTCATTCACTCATTGATGGATGGAATATTCTATATATGTCTGTTACCTCTAAATTATTGATTGTATTATTGAGTTCTATAGTTTCTTTGTTTAGTTTTTTGTCTGGAAAATCTATCCAGTGGTGAGAGAGGGGCTTTAAAGTTACCCAGTATTATTGTGCTATGGTCTATTTGGTTCTTATATTTGAGAAGGGTTTGTTTGACATACGTAGTTGCCCATCGTTTGGGGCATAGATGTTTATAATTGATATGTCTTATTGATATATGAATCCCTTAAGCAGTATGAAATGTCTTTCTTTATCCCTTTTCACTAGCTTTGGTTTGAAGTCCACTTTATCTGATATGAGGATGGAAACCCCTGCTTGTTTACATGGTGCATGTGAGTGGTACATTTTTTTCTCACCCTTTTACCTTCAGTTTGTGAGTCTCTTGAAGGCAGCATATCATTGGGTCTTTTCTTTCAATCAGTCAGTCTATGTCTTCTAATTGATGAGTATAGACCATTCACATTCAGGGTTATTATTAAAATACGATTTGTGTTTCTGGATATTTTGGATTATTTTTTGGTTTTTAACTTGACTTGTTTTCACCTTTCATTGGACTTTCCTTTGGTGTAATTTCTGCCTTTGCTGATTTTTATTGTTGTTTTTAATTTCCTCCTCCTGAAATATTTTGCTAAGAATGCTCTGTAGTGCAGGCTTTCTTGCTATAAAATCTTTTAACTTTTGTTTATCATGAAAGGTTTTTATTTCATCATCAAATCTGAAGCTTAATTTTGCTGAATATAAGTTTCTTGGTTGGCATCCATTTTCTTTCAGAGCTTGGTATATATTGTTCCAGGATCTCCTGGCTTTGAGTATCTGGGTTGAAAAATCTGCTGAGATCCAAATAGATCTCCCCTTAAATTTAATCTGATTACTCTCTCTTGTGGCCTTTAAGATTCTATCCTTATTCTGTATGTTAGGCGTGCTTTGGAATAGATCTGTTGTAATTTTGTATATATGATATCCTGTAAGCTTCTTGTATTTGATTTTCCAATTCATTCTTCATGTTTGGGAATTTTTCTGATACAGTTTCATTGAAGAAATTTTGCATTCCTTTGGTTTGAATCTCTGTGCCTTCCTCTAACCCAATAAATCTTAGATTTGGTCTTTTGATGCTATAACATAATTCTTGGATATTCTGTTCATGGTTTCTTACCATCTTCACTGTGTAGTCAACTTTATTTTCCAGATTGTATATTTTGTTTTTATTATCTAACATTCTGTCTTCCAAATGATCTAGTCTATTGGTGCTGCTTTCTATTGAGGTTTTCATTTGGTTTATTGTTTCCTTCATTTCAAGGATTTCTGATTTTTTTTCCAGAATCTCTCTTTCTTGAAGTAATCTTTTGCTACCTGTATTTGCTCCCTTATCTTTTTGTTGGTGTGATCAATTTTTTGCCTGTATTTGTTCTCTTATGTCATTCTTTAATTCACAGACCATTTTAATGAAGTACATTCTAAACTCCTTCTCTGACATTTCATCAACTGTACTGTCAATGGATTCTATTATTTTAGTATTTTGGTTTGTTTGGGGCACTTTCTTTCCTTGTTTTTTCATGTTGTCTATGTGTCTTTCTTTCTTACATGTGGATTATTACAATTTCTACCTTATAATCTTGTAGTGTCCCTGCAGATTACCTGTACCTTACCTTGGTATTGGGCTTCTGATCCCTGGCCATTGTCCCAAGATGGAAGCTACTGCAACCAAAGGTGGTGGTGGCAATAGTGGAGGTAACTCAAGATAGAAGTGGAAGTGCCCCAAGATGAATGCAACCACTTTCAGAGATGGGGCTGAAGGAGTGGGCCTTACAATGTCTTTGGGCTGCCTATTTGCTGATGCAGCTGCCTCTAGGCCCTGTCTGTTGTCCCAAGGTGGAGGCTACTAGGTGTGGAGGGCTATGGCAATGGCTGCAGTGTCCCAAGATGGAGGCAGGCTGGGGGAGCAGTGCGTTGGTAAATGGGGCACCCCAGTGTTGTCCTCTGCTCTGTGTGGGGGCAGTCCTAGACCTGGGCTGTCACACAGGTAAGTAGGGGCAGTCCTGGGACTGACCTGGGCCTGGGCTCCAGTGTGGGTCAGCAGGTAGGGGGCCAGTCCTGGGCCTTACCTAGACTTGAGCTCCTGGGTGGGTCAGTGGGGGCACTCCGGGGCCTGACATAGGCCTGAGCTCAAAAACACAAGGATCTGCCAGGTGTCCTGAGCCTGGGCCTGGCCTCTGGCATGGGTTGGCAGAAGTAGTCCTAGGCCTGACCTGGGCCTGGGCTCCGGCTGAAGTAGGTATTTTATGAGAAAATAAAAAGGTTTAAGATGAGAAAACCAAGGTTTAAGGTTAAGGTAGCACATTTGCAACCTGCCTAAGAGCACCTTGCTTTTGTGGGGGGGGGGGCAAAATTTGAAGCCAGTAAACTTCCTACTCTATTCTTTTAACCAAGACACAGTACTCTCTCTCTCCACAAATCTTACCTTACCAAGCCTATTTGCATCCACCCAAAAACCCTACTGCAGAATGCCAACTAATATATAGAGAATGTAATGGGAAGTTGAGATGCCCCACTTCAGGACCTGTTCAGCAGGTCCCAAACATTTGCCATGTCAGCTCTCTAGCCCTCAAATGCCTCCAAATACTCTTGTAGATTCCTGTATTACTAGTCTCAGGAAATATGTATTTATCTTCAGCAGATTCTCCAAACTTCTCTGGAAACATACATGTGCCCATTAAATAAAATAGGCAAAGAAACAAAATGAGTTTGGGCTCAATGCTGTGTCAAAATACGCCATTAGTTTTCTGGCCAGGATTAAACATTTAACTTCCAATGTATCCAGAGGACATTAGTGGGGTTCCAGATCAGGATGATAGAGTGAAGGGACTTCTCCTCCTTCCAAGAAAGACTGCAGACACTTGAAGAGAACCATCTGCAGCACAAGAATACCTTTCAGATACATTAAGAGAAAAAAGAAAGGAGGAGTGTCAGGAAAGTCCAGGGTCTAGGTCAGCACCAGGAAAGCAGAGTGACCAGCAGAGTGTCCTGGACAGCCTGGGGAGAGTAAAGACCAATTTCAGGGAAGGAGAACTGAGAACCCTGAGGATAATTTCCACCTGCTTCAGATTTTTTCCTGGACCTGGCTTTAAAGATGGTCAGAAGATGTTTATGGGGCAGAGAGAATGTTAAAGTACCATGGGGTGATTACACATCTTTGGTTTTTTTTAAAGGATGCTCTTGATTTGTAAAATTTTACCCAGACTCCAGAAATCTACAAAATGGTCCCCAAATTCCAATATTTCAGCATCGAAATGATATCTCCCAAACTTCCTCTCACATCTGGAAGCAGCACAGAGCCCTCTGTGGGCAGCATGAACTGACAGTTAGCTTTGAAAATATGATTCTTATAAAAATGCATAATTGCCGTCAACTCATTTATCTAACACACAAAGATGAGGAGTCTTCGTGTATGAGGCTACCCCTCTTGCCGAGGACACAGGGCGAACAGGGCCCAGGACCCATAAATTAGTACATATGACCACAGCCTCTAACTGAAGTTCCAGTGCTCAACATTGGAAAAGGCATCTGCAGTCACCATTCCCATGTCATCCTCAGGAAGCTCTTTGAGCTCCTTTTCCCCTAAGACATCAAACCTGCATTTGGGTAACCAGACGAAAAAGCATAGCTCCACAGTGACACTTGCCAATTTTGACTATCAGATGCTATAATCAGAGGACTTGCTCAGAGTCAAGTCCCTGGAAAGATCTGAGTGGGAAGCAAAGACCAGAGTGGAGGAATGTCAACCTGCTGCGTGGTGGTAGCACATTTGCTCAGGGAGGGAACACAGAGGGAGACACTAGAAGCATCCCAAGTAAACAAACCACTCACTGTTGGAAAACTGCAGTCTAGGAAAACATAAGGGGCTGCACCCGCTTTGTGGCAAAGTTAAGATGTTTGTCTCTGATATTCTCTATCCTATACTTTACTGATTATAGCACTAATAATATCTTTTATTTCCTCTGCCCAGACACTCATTCTCATCTTCTTTGCAGTACCATCTTGTTCTCTGAGTGCATATCACTGCTCTTAGAACCCTTTCTTCCAACCAACACAGGGCCCTGCAAGCCTTTGCCCTTCGTCATTCTAGGTCCCACACAGGTGTTGGATAAACCTTACTAAAAATAACCCACTTGTTGGCTGACTCATTGTGCCCCACTAGCATAAATATAGTAGGTCCTGGCCTCCCTGTTTGAAGATCTTCTCTCCTCTAGTGTATTTGGGGATGGGGTTATCTCATGACAGATGCTTCATTGGCCTGAAATCCCAGTTGTGCCTCCAACATTCACTCCACCCATATCTTTAACCTCAGCTCCCACTAAGACCCCATTCCCCTTGCTGCCAGTCCCCTCCTGGAGCTGTCACGTGAACTGATGTTGGGATAATCCTGGTCTTTAATTCCCCCAACAGCATTGCTAAACCCAAGCTTTAGTGACTAATAAAAATTTAATAAAGACTTAGAAACAACAGAGACAGGAATTATAACTTGGAAAGTTTAAACTGGTACTGGAAATGAGGAATGGTGAAGCTCACAGTCAAACCTTTCCATGTACACCCTCGACTGGGCCCCACCTAGCCAGATCACAGCCCCTTCACCTGTCCTGAACTCTGCATTTCCTCTACCAAACAGAGGGAGAGAAAGAGGCCTCTGGTTCTCCTTCTTCCCATGTAGTCCTACCCTGTAAGCCCTGTCTCAATGTTCCCCAATCCTCTCTGTGTCTTTCCCCCACTCGGATGTCCTAGCATGATTAATAATTGAATGTCCTCACCATTCAGGGAGGGTTGGTCTTACCTTAGATCTCACCTTAGATACTTAAAAGGCAATTAAGTAGACAGCAGTCCATTTCCAAAGTCTAGATTAGGAAATCTAGAGTATTGCAAAGACTAGGCTCCAAGCAAACCTACCCAGATGGGCTTTGAGCCACCAACCCAGACCCCTGGTGATCATTCACGAGCTTAAGTGAGGACAGGTCTCCAATACCCTCACACCCAGGAACTACCAGCCTCCCCTCCCACAAGAACATCCACATATTTTCTAAGAACAAGAAACAATTTTCATACTTTGCAGAATAAACCTTCCTTAAAAATGAAGCATTTCCCTAGAAAATAATTTACAAAGCTGCCACACCATCCATGATGAAAACAGCTTGTTATGTGATTATATCCGACACCAGAACCCCTTGGAAAGGCAGGATCTAAATTTCTGTGTTCAGGAATATTTGCTTTTTCTTTAATAACCAAATAGCCATTGTAGTATTTTCCCAGAACAACAACAAAAAATTTGCCTTCAGAGGAAAATATTTGTCACCTTGGCGATAATACATCAAACAAGGAAGGATTTCAAAGTCCAGGTCTTTTTTATTTTTATTTTTTTTCCTCCAAGATTTCAAAGATCCCAAGACAAATTCTTTGTTAGGGATCAAGATCAAAGAGTTATGTCTTTCCTTTCCCCCAGGAGTCCCTGCAAGAAGGATTTTATCCTGAGCATATGGTCTGAAGTGGGCAGTCTTTGTTGGGTTTTTGCAGCAGGATTACAGAGATCAGTGTTGGAGGAGGCAAGGGGAACTCTCAGAAAGGTCTCTCGCACAGGCATTCTGGTAACAGTATGGCCTTGGCATGAAGGCAGGTACTATTATATTACTTAAGGCAGAGGCTACCACCCTGAGAGCTCTGAAAAAGTCTCACCCCTTCCAGTCCCCACTTTCTTCTCCATCAGTCCTTAAAGCTGCTACTTCAGAGCAGAAGAGATCCATGACAGTGTGACTGTGTCCATGTTATCACTTTTACCTTCATAGATTCATATAAGGCAGGAAACATGCCCTATAACTCTCTGCAGAACATATACAGAGACCTAGAATGTTAAACCCAGAAAGGACCTTAGAGTGTCTCTGATTCAACCTTGTCATTCATTCAAGTAAATAAAATAAAGGTCTAAAGTGTGTGCAATGGTGCGCACCTATAATCCAAACAACTCAGGCAGCTGAGTCAGGAGAATTCAAGGCCAGTATCAGCAAATTAGCAAAATCCTGTCTCAAAATAAAAAATAAAAAGGAATGAGGTTGTAGCTCAATTGTAAAGGGCCTCTGGGTTCAGTCCTCAGTATCAAAAAAAAAAAAAAAAAAAGAGGTCCAGAAGTAAATTTGCATTGCTCAAGTAGCATAGCT
The DNA here is from genome assembly GCF_052094955.1 of Ictidomys tridecemlineatus. Classification (NCBI taxonomy): domain Eukaryota; kingdom Metazoa; phylum Chordata; class Mammalia; order Rodentia; family Sciuridae; genus Ictidomys; species Ictidomys tridecemlineatus. The sequence goes on along the minus strand of NC_135478.1, from coordinate 176,720,863 downwards.
GGTTTTCTCAGAGCTGAGATGTACCAATGAGGCTCCTGTGCCCTATCAGTGATCCATTCCCTATAACAAGACAATATGATAGAAGATCAAGAGGAAGTCCTATAGACTTTATCATTCAGAAAGTAGTTCCTAAATGATGCCTATACTTCAGGCCCTGTACTAGGTGTTTAGAACCTTAAAACATAGTTCTGCCTTGAAAGAGCTAACAGTCTAGCCTTTGAAAAAAGAAGACGATGACTTAATAATAAAGGGCTCTGACAAGACATCTGAGTACTTAAGGGACACCAAGGAGAGGTACCTTCCCAAGTTGAAAACTGTTCTTTCTAAACCTGATCCAGATATCCTTCTTGAAGGAAGGAGTCTCTTGCTTTAGGATATATTGCCTGCTGGTTCTGGTAAGATGGAAGAAAGTGTTCTGGGAGTTGGGGAATGGGGCCCTCTACTCTGACTCCCTGGAGTGTTGCATTAGCAGGCATCCCAGCAGCTACAGAGAGAGGGCTAGGTGTGCCAAAGCCTGGTGACCCACACCCAGGCACTGTGCCCAGCCTAAGGATAAGCCTGCAGATCTCCCCGTCTGCAAAGAACCTGTTTGTGCAGCTCTGGTGGGGCAGCATCTCATATTAGCAGCAGCCATCCAGTGCTTAGTAAGGTGACATTGCATTTTCAAAGCCCAGCCTTGGCACCAGGACTCAGGCAAGTGAGGACAACCTGAGCGTCTGTGCAGAGGGAGGGCCCCTGAGTTACACCCTTTAGTGAGGCAAGTGGAGACACAGGAAACTGAGCAGTGGAGGCACAGAGAAAGACACAGGCCAGACCACAAGCCAGGTGCACCCTACAGAAGGGACTCTACCCAATCCTCATACCTGGTCAGCCAATCTCAAAACCATTTGGCCTCCTAAAGAACTTTTCATCTCTGAAAGCAATTGCTCAGAGAGAGACCCTGGGTGCCTACTGAGATGGGTTCTGAGAATGAGGGACAAGTGGGGGAAGAGGATTCAAGAAGCATATTACAGTGACATTAAGAATGTGGGGTTAGGACACAGACTCTGGAGCCAGATTGCCTGTCTCTACTTAGTGCCCCTCTGACTTTGTGCAAGATGATGAGTATCTGGGTTATAGTCTCCTCATGCACAAGGTGGCAATAATAGAGGCAGCCAACTTGGTGTGGATAAATGCCTGTGGAGTACACAGTCCATAATAAGTATTTATTAATGTTAGATGTTATTATACCATAAGACATAGCACTTGGTTCCCAAATTCCTTACAATCTAATAAAAGAGGTGAAAAGTAATCACACATGAAACAATAGCAAAGCATAAGACAATGTGCAACTTGGTTCCAAACTGTGTGGTTCAAACTCTTTAAGATCAGTGATAATTAACACAGACTCTATCTTCTATCATCTCTGGATAAAGCCCACCTGTAAAAATGGAGATGGTGCAGAGCTTTTGTAGGAGAGTGGATTTAAGAGTCAATTGCCCAGGGTTTGAATTTTGTCTCCACCAGTGACCAGCTATGGGATCTTGAGGAAAAATGCTGCAATGGTTAATTTAATGTGTCATTTTGACTGGGCAATGGGATGCACTGATATTTGGTCAAACATTAGTCTGGGTGTTTTAGGATGAGACTAACACTTAAACTTGTAAACAGCATAAAGAAGATTGCCCTCCCTGATACGGGTAAGTCATATCTAATTCAGATGAAGGCCACACTGGCATAAAAGGGTTGATTAAAGGAGAATTCATGCTCTCTGCCTATGTGCTATAATATTGACTTTTTTTCGGGGGAGGGGACCGTCAGACTCAAATTAAAACATCAGTTCTCTGAGACTTCCAGCCTTCAGACTCACACTACACTGTCAGTTCTTCTGGTTCTCAGGCTTACCAGAATTTCCATTAAACCATGGGCTGTCCTGAGTCTCCCGATTGCAAACTCACCCTGTAGATCTTGGGACTTGCCAGACTCCATAACCACGTGAACCAAATCCTTATAATAAACCTCTTTTTATATATGTATAAACACACAAATACACATAAACACACACACAAAAAAAATTTATTCTGTTTCTCTGAAGAACCCTAATGTGGAAACTGGAAGCTAGAATTCATTTATTTATTCATTGTTTTTGTTTTGTTTTGTTTTTGTTTTGGCAGGGGGAGCATGCTGGGGAATGAACTCATAGCCTCATGCATACTAGGCAAGCACTCTACCACTAAGCTATACCCCAGCCCTGGGCACTACCATTTCTAAGCCTCAACTTTTTTCACCTGTAAAATCAGGGTTAATAGTATTTACTATAGAATTACTGCAAATTCAGTGAATTCCTGCAGATGAGCGCTTGACACATTAGCGTGTTCAAAAATGTTCATAATCACCCCGTAGCCAAAGATCACTACAGACACTCGGAGAGTTGAACAAGTTGGATTCGTGACTCACTGCACTGAAGGAAAATGCACATCATGGTGGGCCATCTCAGGTATTAGAAAAGACTGATTATAGGATTGAGGTTTGTGTTGAGTATTTTGAAGAGGATTTAAGAAAGTGAGACTTTGCTTTGGATTAAATTTTGTCGAAACTGGGACAACTCTGTGTTTCCTTCTCTTTCCTGGGTTGAATTGTTGCTCTCAAAAAAGATGTACAGGGCTGGGGTGGTGGCTCTGTGGTACAGCACTTGCCTGGCATGCATGAGGCACTGGGTTCAATCCTCAGCATCACATAAGAATAAAATAAAGGTATTGTGTCCACCTATAATCAAAAAATATATGTTAAAAAAAGATGTTCAAGCCCTAAACCCCAATATGATATTTGGGGAAAGGGTCTTTGTAAATATAAGTAAATGAAGGATCTTGAAATAAGTTTGTCCTGAGTTAAACAGGTGGACCCTAAATCCATTGACAATGCCCTTATAAGAGAAGACACAGAGACAAAACAGAGGAGCAGAGGAGACAGTGATGTGAAGAGAGAAGCAAAGAGTGGAGTGATTGGTCTATAAGACAAGGATTCTAGTAGCCAACAGAAGCTGGGAGACAAGCTCAGAGCAGAATCTCCCTCAGAGCCTCCTATTGACACATGAATTTTAGAATTCTGGTCCCCCAGAACTATGAGAAAATTATTATCTGTAAAATGCCCTAGTTTGTGATGCTATGTTATAGTAACCCAACTGTACTTACAGCATCTCCACAGCCCTTACCTGGAGGGAGAGCAAGCTGGGCGAGGCTGAAGCCATCAGTCCTACTAGCCAGGATGAAGCAATGCTTGGTATTCTGTGGCTTGGATATTGTTCATATTTTATCAGTGTTCAGAAGTGATTATGACATAGTCTTGCTTCTCTTTTGATCCATCATGGTCACAGAGTGGCCTTGCCTCATGTTGATGCAGGAAATTGTTCAACAGAAGAACACCAAGGTCCAGCCAGAAATGCCAGGCCAGCTCCGGATGTCAAGGGCTGCCTTCTCCCGCAGGAGCTTCTAAGAGAAGTCAACTAAAGCCCTCTAGCACACACAGATTGCCTTCTGGGGGTGGTGAGAAATGGTTAATCTTCCATTTTCACCTTTTTTTCCCCTCTACTTATTAAGAAGTTGTTATTGTCAATCAGATTTTTTAAATGTATGTTTTCTTCATCCCAAGAAACACATCAGGATTTGGTTCAGAGCACACAGGCAACACATTTATCTTGTGACAAATGAATTAAAAACGCTCAGTTCTTAAGCGTGGAGGGTTTTCATCACTCTGGGAGTTGTCAAAGGAGCGATGGCAGAGCGTGTCTCAGACACAAGCCAGTTGTTGATACAGATCCAAGAGACCTATGGCATGTGACAATTCTGTGGGGGCAGCCAGCTGGAGCTGGACAGCTCTGTCTGCCTTGCAGAGCTGTTGTAGAGATGATGAGCTGTGGTAAAGGCGCACACTGCCTCGTCATGACAAAGTGCTAGAGTGAGGAAAAACCTATTTTCCTTACTGTATTGCATCCTTGCTGAGGCTCACACATGTCTCCCCAGGTGATGTGGCAACTTCACCTAGGTTTTCAGACGTTTTCCACACTACATTTTCCTTGTGGGCTAATGAAGCGTTGGAGAAATGATGCCCAACACTGGCATCTTGCTCTTACTTCTTAGTTTGGGTTTTTCAAATCGAGATCAGTTCAGGTGTTCAGGGTCTTCCCTTTGCTCTTCAAATCTGCACGAACCCCCTCAAAGGTAACTCACAGCCTCACGCTAGTTCCTGTAATCTATCCAAAAGCTTGTAATGCCTTGCTTTCCCAATGCCAAGGGTGATTCATTGTCCTCTAGTACACAAGGAATAATTTGTTATTTCTTATTCTTAATGATTGTATCAGGACACTATAAAAGAAAACACAACTAAGAGTAGCTTACAAGGAGAAAAAATGTATTCTTTCACAAAACAAGATGACCAGTTAGGAGAGTTCCAAGGTAGGTCGATTCAGCATCTCGATAATGCAGTGGAAGCTGCAGGCTGTTTTCTCTCTCTGCTCTATTTACCAGGCTGATTTTTCCCCTTGGACTGACTCCCTTCCCTCCAAGGTGATAGCTCCAAGGCTCACACCCTTGCTACCAGAAGTCAACCAAATGACAAAAGATAAGAATGAAGAATACCCTCCCCTTGGGTACCCACTTAAAAGTAAGAATACTTACCCCAAAAGTCCAGAGATAACTTCCTATGGGTGTCATGGGCAGGATTATGTTGCTTATCCATTCCTGAACCTAACACTGACAAAAGAGATGGAGTTTGGATTGTTGACCTGTTAAAATTCACTTCCCTATCCTAAATAATGGTCTGCCCTCCCCATAAAGGAATGATTATCAGACACTTTTAAAAATGTAGGATCCATTAACAAAGAATTAAGCTGGGGGATGATTTCTAACAAGAGACAGAACTCACCATACCCAGATATTTCCACACTCAGGTCCCATAGTGCAGTCCACATGCCACTGAGTATGTGATGTAGGGTCCCTTTGTGGTGTTATAAGCTTCCAAGTCAACTCACAAACACTTTGAGATTTTACTTGGCAAATGCTACCAAAATCAACACAAAGGAGGCCATCTATAAGATAAAATAAGAAAACAATATTTGCTTTTAATACAGGCTATAGAATGAGTTTCTGCATGAAATATAAGTAAGGCCTAAAGAACTCATGATTATTTGAATTGTGCTTCCCTGAGAATCTAACATAGAATGCTGTAGCATTTTAACTTTGTTCTATAAAATGCATCATAATGCATGTGCTTGTTATAAGTGATACTTGATTGAAATCTTATTTTCCTAAGCTTGAGATAAATACAGTTTTGGAGGAGAATAAAATAGGACACAATGTGGTTTCTCCACCCGCAAGAAGTAGAAAGATTCCGAGAACTGATTCCATTAGGTGTAGGAAGCTGAGAGATGATAAGCATTAGTTGTGTCTTTCAAGATGCTGAAGGGTTTTATTTGTTTTGATAATGATCTGGAGCCTCTTTATCTGTGCCAGGCCTTCCCTGAAATTGCTAGCATCTGTCTGTGAGATTCTTTTGAATCCTGAGTAAGTACATGCTTCCTCTTGTTGAAGGCTGGCTTTTCCAAAGGGTGCTGAGTATACTCAGTAGACTGAAGTATTTGCTCCAGTGTTCTTATCACCCAAAGCCCTTTCCACACTTACACAAAGTGCCCTATACCACTGCACCAGGTGCTTAGAAGCATTATGTGTATAAGGGTCCTTATCCTCTGCAAAGCCTTAACACCAACTGAGAATAACCAGTTGAAGTGAGTCCACCCAGTTCTTCACTTTCTGCCTGCAGATGCTGTCCGCAGAGACTCCTGGAAACAGTGAAGAGATGTTGCAATGGGTACATATCAGCAAACGAGATGGCAAATCACGGACAGTGTCATATGGATTGATATTTTGCCCAGAAACCTGATCCACAAGACTTTTTCCCTTGTGAAGCCAACTTGACCCCTCAATGAAATGTGGGAAGGGAACAGCTTTCATTTCTTTTTTTATTTGTAGTTTTGGATCTCTAGATTTAATTTGATTCATTTTTGTAAACAGCAGAAATGTGGGGGGAGAGATTTCTTAAAGTCGGTAAAACTAAAGTTAATTCTGTGCATGTCTTTCATACCAGACTCTAAGTTCAAAAAAGGTGCCATGTCCAAAACACTTTGTATTCCCTTCTCTGAACTATTACACTTCCTAACACCTAGGAGAGACTTAATAATATCTGCAAAATGAATGAACATAAATAAGACCAATAACATCAGCCATGTCCACAAAGGTGAAACAATCATAGGCAATAAGTTATTAAGAAAGACTGCCCATAAAACAGCATTTCCCATATTTTAAGGAAGATCATTTCATGAATTACTCTTAGAAGAATTCTGTGATGAAATTAAGTAGGGCCACAAGGCAATCCGTAGTCCTAGTAAGTAAATGTATCAAAGAGATGCTAAAATGACCTGCTGCTAATAAACATGGAACTTCTCAAAGCTACTTGAACACAGGAACCTCTGTTGTTGAATACTAGTAACATCTAGAGAACATGCTTTGCAGAACACAGTGTAAGAAAATGCATTTGAAATATGTGGTCCCATCCAGCGCACAGAGAGCTTGGGCATCATCACTTGAGTACTTGCGGCAACTACAGAAAAGCCAAACAAACCCATCATCAACAAATTTTAGATGCAACAGAGAATTGCAGCCACAGGCAAACACTGCTCCCCAAATTAGAAGAAGACAAAGGGACAGAAGGAGTCACATTTTTCAGGAGCAAAACCTCTGTGGGAAGTAGTACCGTCCTGTGCTGTAACACATGCACTACAGAGGCTCAGTGTGGACACATTTGAGACAGGAGAATTCCAGGGGAGCTGGTCTTCAAGAGGTCCCTGCACTTTTATGAGCATTACCTCAAGGACCCTACCAGGTTCTCACAATGAAGATGGAAGCAAAACCCCTTTGAGTTTTAAGGAGAAAGTAGCCTTTTGAAATATGCCATAGCATTCTGATCTTCTTCATAAGACCTGCTATTTTCCAGAACCTAACCAACTCCAGCCCACTATCACCTTCCTGTCCCACCCAATGGGGAAAAAAAATTGAGAGGTACTTGTAAAGGGCACAGCCCTTAATCACAGGGCCACAGAATGCTCTCTGTCCCTCTACACCTTGCCACCACAACATTAAGCCCCCTGTACCATGACAGGAAAATAGGCAGATAGCTTATGTAGAGGTCCAACTGGAAAGGTTGCAACTATGGAGTGCCTGGAGGAGGAAGCATGTGGTAAAGCTTAAAGAGATGCCATCTTCTCTACCCACTGTGCTTTCTTCTACCCTCCACTCCCCATGTTTGCTGCCCTCATCCACCATGCCATCCCACCAAGTTTCTCCTCTGTGAAGTGTCCTGAAGATTCCAGCCCACAATGCTCCCTGCTGCATTGTGGTCTTTGCCATACATTTATATCCTCAGATTCCAACCATAGCTGGGGTTTGAAGGAGTTTTGATGCACATCACCCCATTAGAATATCACATTCTTGAAAAAAGGGCTTTGAATTATTTGGTGCCCTCATCTACTCCTGGCATGTGGCATCTTGCTTTGTATTCTCTTGTAGGATCAATAGAGCCCCAGCTGCCAGCAGGGCTTGGGCAAGTGTTGCATGGAAGATACAAAAATAAATCAAACGTAGAGTGTCCTCCAGGAATTTACCTGTTAGTATACTGGGGCAGTAAGGGGGGGGGGGGCTGGTTGTTGGATGAGTTAGCTGTTTTTATACAAGGTGAAGGAGTAAGACTATGTAGAAGGAGGAGATACCCCTGAAAAAGAGGACCCACCCTATGGAACTTTTACCCACCAGACCCTTAAGGGCATGTGAAATGAGTGAACTGGGTACTACTCTCAACAGCATTTGCCTAAGACTTCCTCACAAATGGCAGGTGCTTCTATACCTGAGCTGCTTAGATTGATTGCACTGCAGCAAGAGAGCAAAAAACTCAAACATCTAAAAACATGAAACATTGGCCCTTAAAGAAAGTGTGACTTCATCACAAAAACACCTACCCTTTGGCAAAGGGTTGAGTTAAATGATGTAAATCAGAAAACACCCTCACTCTAGGGCAATCTCCTTTCTTTAGGGACAAACATCATGATACAATAAGAAAAATTGAATAGTTGGTGCTTCTTCCCTCCCATACTCCCCTTCTAGCCAATATAACCTCTCTGAACCCAGGTTTCCTCATCCCTGTAGTGAAACAATAACGGCTATCTTGAAAGACTATTGTGGAAATTATCAATGCCAGGGACAATACCTGACATGAACAAAAATGATTCTCATTAAGGTAGAAATCTACCTGTTCAACAGGCTTCTTCCATTAAAATTGCAAAAGCAAAAATGGAGTTTTTATTTGTCTTTGGTATGTCTTAAATCCAGTCTCTCTTTTTCAATGTGAGGTTTAAAAAATAGCATTTATCCTGATAAATTCCCTAACATAAAAACACCTAGAATTTTTGAACATCGACTCATCCAGTCCCAAAGCCAGTGTCATCTGAGCAAGAGGCCTCAGAAAAACAGAAATCCTAAATGTTATAGAACTGATTAGTCTTTTTCCTCCAGATACAGTGAGTGGTGTGAGAGTCCTGTGATTACCTCCTGAACTTCAGAATGAAAAATGAATGTAATGTTTATGCCAAAAGCATTGGTAAATGTTTAGTTTCGTCAGGCATAGAAAGATATTTCTTCTCCAGCTAGAAAGTTGATCTTTATCTTTTCTTGGCTTGGGTTATTCTTTCCTTTAGGAAATTTAGAGCTTCTTTGTTTCGCAAACTGTTCTTTGTAGGTGAAAGTACTGCATGCACTGGGAAAGGCTCTGGGGGGGAAGCTTCATTCTTATAACATGACATTTCACTGAAGGCCATTCAGAACCTCTGGAAGATTTGTGGGTATTATGGGTTCCACCAGATCCAGATGGTTCTGTACTCAAGATTCCCCCCAGCATGCTGTGACAGAATTGGAAACACCAGAGGTCTCTAGTCTTGACTTGGATCCAACCCCACGTCTTTCAGGGTTTCCTCTGAGTCAGTATAGAGTCGACCTTCCATTGCATTGGTCTGCACTTTGTCCCATGGCCAAAGTTTCTAAATATCTTGATGCCTTTTTCTGGGGGTGTGAAGGTTTGTCAAGGAACCAAGCCCTGGGTGGGGTGCCAAAGCCCTTGTTATGTAAGGAACCTGTCTGACTTGCTCATCCTGGAGTGGAAGTTTCATTTTGCTGTGTCATTCCTCCGATGGAAGTGACTTGTGATTTCACAGTTTCTGAAAGTTAAAACCATAATATGCAGAAAACATACTCTCCGTCAGATCTGCAGAAATAATTTTCTTAATTTCTGGTCAACATGCCTAGAACATTGTCTTCAACTCAATGCTATATTATCTCACCTTAGGAGTGGTTTTAAGTAACTGTATTTGGATTGGTTTATATTTCTCCACTATGGAGAATATGACCAATAGGCCCTCACTGCTACAGATCATTCTGGTTTCTTAGATCAGTCTCATTCAATTCATTGCAGTAATAATAGCTAACAATAGTAACATTTATTATAACTTAGTGGTGCCAGGCATCATTCTAAGCGCTTTACATGTATACATTCATTCAACCTGACAACCACCCTTTGAGATAGATATTATTACTACCCCTGTTTTATAGTTGTGGAAACAGAAACATGGAATCGTTAAGTCCACCCAGCTGAGATGTAGTTAAGTAGGCATTAAACCCAAGAAGACTGTATCCAGAATATCTTCTACCAGACCTCTTCTCCCAGAGTTAAGAGACTTAGGATCCAGCCCCTGTCCTCCCATTGACTAAAGGACAAGGTTAAGGGAGATATTAACATGACTTATGCTCTCTCATGATATTTTTATGAGGATCAACAGCAAAGCCAGAAATATGAGAGTACTTCTAGATTTCCCTCCCTCCCTCCCTTCCATTCCTCAGTCCAATAACTCATCAAGCTCTCTGGGTTCAAATGAGACTTTGGGTCTTTTCACCTTTTAGAATTCATCTCTTTTCACCTTTTAGAATTCATCATTTGAGCTGCTTACTAAGATGCACAGGGATCATGTTACTTCCTGTGTTTACTGTAGAGAATACTTGTCTCCCCACACCCCTCTATCTAAACTCCTTTCTATGTTGAAGAAATTCCTATTGTGAGTCCTGCTGAAGAGTCCATTCACTTTTTCTCTTGGCTCCCTAGAAGCTAAGGCTTGGAGGGAGTGGTTGTCAGGTTGAATGAATGTATACATGTAAAGCGCTTAGAATGATGCCTGGTACCACTAAGTTATAATAAATGTTACTATTGATACCAGACCTGGATTTGGCCAGTCAGCTGCTGCTTCTTGGGGTTTTTCAGTCTCCATTATATGAAGAAACAGGTGAAGTAAGGATGTGTACCTGTGGTGACATTGGGAGCCAGGATCTAAGAGGGGTGAGATCTACTTGTGTTGGCATTAGAAATAGATTCTGCTTATCTAAACTGCACAACTTCTATTTCTATCCATTTGCTGAACCTTGTTCACTAGTTTTTTCATGAGTTCTAGAACTAAGGTGTAGAACACTTGCCTAGCGTGCACAAGACTTTGGAGTGAACCCCCAGTACTACAAAATAAATAAATAAATCTGAAACTGGTTGTCTGTCTTAGTTGTTGAAGACAATTTCAAATCTCATCCCTAATCAGAGATGGATAGCTTGCAGCCTGTGTCATGCAGGGGAGGAGCTGCTAGTTGAAGCATTATGTGTAGACACCATGCATAAGTGTCCATTGAAGGCACAGCTTTCGGAAAACTGGATTGCTACTGCCATAAAATGGTTTGAAGGACGTGAAATTTGAGGGTGGTGGAATTATTTCTTGAAGTACCGTACAGCTGGGGTTGTGGCTCAGTGATCACGCACTTGCCTAGCATGCCTGAGGCAGCGGGTTCAATTCTCAGCACCATATACAAATAAGTAAACTAAAGGCCCATCAACAACATATATATATATATATATATATAAAAGGAAATGACAATCTTAATTGACTTAATATTGGGTTTATGACTTATACTGAAACCAAAGACTTTCTATGACTGCAAAAAAAAAAAAAAAGAATTCTATCTTGTAACTACAGTACATGGGGAACCAAAAACTAAAAGCAGTTAACTTGATCCTGTAGACTACCAAATTACCTTGCCAGTCGAATTCACAACCATGCCTTACTCTTCTGTAAAATTTAGGGCATCAAGTTTCATTTTTACAACTGCAAAGAACCTGGCTTTCACCCAATGAATCTTTGTGCAATGAATGAGTAAATCATCAAATTAAAATAATTTATATGGAGGAAGTGCTGAGGAGTGATATTGGCCAAATTATATTATTATATTGTGTGCATATACAAATATGTAACAATAAATCTCATGGTTATATACAACTATTATGTACCAATAAAAATGTGGAAGGAAAAAAATGAAAGAATTTATGTTAGCATCCTTTTAAATTAGCAAAGCAGCAAATAAGTAATGGCTGGTACGATCACACACTGCCTATTTTTCCTTCAGTGACATTAAAAATCAGTGACTCTTCCAGTCCTATCACAGGTATCTTCAAGACAGAAAAAAAGAATCTGGGGATGTGGAAATAGTTTATTGTGTGGTGAAAGCAGAGATTCATCCTTCTGTAGTTGTCTCCTCTTTGGGAATTGTAAGCACTTAGTAAAATATCTCAGAATGATTCATCATATCCATGACTTTTAGGAAATCAACAATGGGGGCTGAAACAAATCAAAAGGAAATGGGTCTGTCCATGGTTGCACACAGAGGGTTTGCTTGAAGAAGGTGATGGTCTGGTCATGAGCTCTTCAGAGAGAACGTCCTTCAGGTTCCACGTGAGCAGGGCAGCAGAGATAAGGTCAACCCTCTTTTTATTGATGGAAATAAACCCTCTCTACCATTCCTTCAATTCCTGCCTCCCGAGCAGTAATGTGGTTTATATGGCACCTTTTCATACTTCAATTACCTAGGCACGTCAGACATGGACACCTGTTCTTATTCTGTGAATGCTGGAAGAGAATCTTAGACTTCTGCTCTTTCCAGGTTGCTATATTGTACTCCAAAGCCCTCATACTGTCAAAAATCCCTATTCTAATCTGAATCCTGGCTCCCCTAATCTGAAAGTCTCAACTTCTCATTCAGAACTGATAGGTACCTTTGTGTTCCAGGTCTGGATTTGAGGTCCAGATTGACCATTTCTTAGCTGCAGATTACTTGATTTTTCCATTCCTCTGGTTCCTCATCTGTAATATAGGCATAATGATACTTCCTTCCAGAAGTATGATCAGAGTTAAACATATTCATGTACAAAAAGTACCTAGCATGGTACCTAACCACAGTCAGACCTCTAGTATTATTTTTGCCACTGATAGATTGGGTGACCAGCTTGGATTCAGTGGTTTGACTAACTTCATCTTTATTCTCTTACACTTGCCAGAATTCCAGAATTCTTACATAAGCAAGAAAACCCAGGTAATCCCGAAGTCTTTCAGCAAAAGCGTTTGTTATTGGGCTGATAAAGAGCAGAAAAATCTCCCACACTTCAGTACTTGGCTCAGGCTCTTTCCAGAAAACTGCAACTGATGCTCTAGAAAGATAGGAAAGCAGCCAGGTGTGCTCTTTATAACAAGTCACCTCTCACCTGAGCTGACTTGTCTGTGCTTCTCTTTGGTGCTCATTGCCCTGCTTCTGCCCAAAGATCTCTCCTTCGGGATAGTGAATCTTGTGCAGCTGCTACCAGGAACCCGGACACCTCTAGGAAATGGTCAGCACTTGGGGGCTCTCTGCCTTTTGCTTAAGGGCTTAACTTGTTTTAAATTTTATCATACAGAAGTACACAGAGAACTACAAGAATAGGTATGTACAAGAATGTTTCATTGAAGCACAGTTAATAAGAGGGGGGGAAAGACTATCAAAATGCCCATCAACAGAAATAGTTTAATAAATTATGAACTATTTACATGATAGATTAATAACCACCCATTAAAGTAATGCATTCGGTCTACACATACTCTCATGAAAAACCTACAATACATTCCAAGCCAGAAACAGTGATTTCTCAAGGGAATAGATTTAAAAAGGGAGAAAGGAGCCTTTCACTTTATTACTCTTATCTATTTCCATGACATCTGAATTCTTACAAGTGTGTATTACTTTCACAATAATTTCAAAAGGGAACTTTACTACACCACCACCTTTAACCTCTTACCATATAAAGTTTTATGATTTTGAACTCTTATAATAAATGTGTATTGCTTTTGGAATAATTTTCAAGAACCATCTTAAGAGTTCTCAATTATATTTCAACACAATTTTCTGTTCCTATTCCCACCAGTACCTCTAGCTCAGAGGTCAGCTCTGAACACTCCCTGCAGCAGGGAGACACATGTGAAGCACAGGGAAAACAACTGTTGGATGATGAGCTCAAACTCAACAAATCTTCACTCTGTGAACTTAGAGGACAATCATTCATTCATTCAAAATATATGCATGTTGTATTTTCATTTTTAGTGAGCTCAATATACTTTGTAATTTCTCTTTTGATTTCTCTTTTGTCCCACAAGTTATCTGAGTGTGTTGTTTATTTAGTTTTCAAATATTTGGGTATTTTCCAAAGACATTTCTGTTAATTTCTAATCTATTTCCAGTATGGTCAAAGTACATATTTAGTAGGATTTTAATCATTTTAAACTTATGGGGACTTTTTAATGGTATAGAATATGTTCTACTTTGATGAATATCCTGTGTGAACTTGAAAGTGATGTGCAATCTATTGATGTTGGGTGACATGTTGTGTAAAGGACATTTATATGAGGTAAATAGGGTGTTAATGTTCGATCAGGTTTTTTTAAAAATGGGAATGTTAAAATATCTTACTATGTTTGTAGGTTTGTCTATGGTACTCCTAGTTCTACCCGTTTTAGTTTTGTACTTTTGGAGCTTAATATTTGGGAACATAAGAATTAACTACTGTTAGGTCTTCTTAATGAACTAAAATCTTTGTCATGAAATGACTCTTTTATCCTAGCACTAATCTTTTCTTTGGACATCAACTTTATATGATGTTAATATAGACACTTCAGCTTAAATTTAATTCATGTGAGCATTCATCAATGGTTTATCTAATCCTTTCTTTATCCTTCTAATCTATTTTTGCTTTTACTTAAAAGCAGTTTCCTTTAGGCAGCCTAGAGATAGACCTCACTTTTTTTGCTTAATCCAATTTGACCATTTCAGCCTTTTAATTAGAATGTTTGGACCATTTACATTTAATTTGATTGTTGATATGATTGGTTTCAAATGTGTCATCTTGCTATTTTCTAATTTAACTAGAAATTCCATTTCTAAATTGTATCCTATAGAACTATACACAGAACTATAAAATTTTACCTTGGGTTATTTGTCTCTTTTCCCAGTTTTTCTGTATTGTTTTTAATTGAAAATTTTATTAATCCATTTATCTCCATTTTAGGTGACTATAATTATTCATCATATTAATTTCTGCTGTTGTTATTTAAGGACTTATAGTATTAGTGTGGTTTTGTGGTGTTTATAATTCTTTAGTGTAGATTCAGATTTTCCATTTGCTTTATTTTTTTTCTTGAAATATCGTCTTGTAAAATACTACTGGAGATAAATTATTTCACTCTTATATGTCTGAAGAAGTCTTTATTTTGCTTTCATTTTTGAAAGGTATTTTTGCTGAGTGTAAAAGTTTAGCTTATTAGAATATTTTCCTTTTAGTACTTTAAAAATATCTCTTCACTATCTTCTCCTTTGCATTATTTCCAATAAGAAGGATGATATCCTTGTTCTCCTGATATGTCTTTTGTTCTAGGTGCTTTTAAGATTTTCTCTATATATCACTGAATTTAATAGTTTCATTTTGAAGTGTCTTGGTTTAATTTTTTCTTGTTTCTTAAGCTTGAGGATCATGGAGCATCCTTGAATCCATGGATTTATAGTTTTTATCCGATTTTTAAAATAAATAGCCTTATTTCCTTAAATATTTTATCTAATCATCATAACCACCAAATTTGAAACTCCAAATTGAATTTTAGGCCTCTTAGAGTTTCCTATTTCACTGCTTATTCTTTCTTCTCTGTTTTATTTTGGATAATTTATATAAAATTGTCTTCAACTTCACTAGTCTTCTCTTCTGCATCATCTAATCTACCATTAATTTCATCCAGTGAATTTTTTAACTCAGGTATTATGATTTGCATCACTTCAAACATAAATCTTTTTATGACTTCCCAGTCCCTATTTAATATACTTGATCTTTTCGCTAGTTTTTTAAATCGCAGAATACAGCTATAATAATAATTTTTATGTCCCTATTTACCAATTCTATCACTGGTATCATTTCTAGGTTGATTTCTATCCAATTGTTTTTGTCCTCATTTCTTATCATATCCCCAAAATACAGATCATATATCTCTGCTTCTATAGCTATCTAGGGTGGTTGGCAAAATTTTGCAGATGAAATTAAAGTTTCAAATTAACAGTGGGAAATCATCCTTGTGTCAGATAACTTTTTAACAAGGAGGCTAGAGGATGAGATGATGGAAATCGGAGAAATGTGTTCCTCATGGCTTCAAAGAAGACACAAGCTCCAAGAGTACTACAGTTGCCCAAAATCACATGAACTTATAAAAGAACCCTAAACCTCAAATGAGATTATAGTTTCATGAGACCCTAAGCAGAGATGCTAACTCAGGCTTGTTTGGCCTTCTGATCTACAGAACTATAAGATGACAAATAGTATCTTAAGGTACTGCCTTAGTCAATTTGAGCTGCTATAAGAACAAACAAAAGACTTACATCTTAATAAGTAACGAAAATTTATTTCACACAGTTCTGGAGGCTGGAAGTCAGATCACGGTGCCAACATGGTGGAGTTCTAGTGAGAACCCTCTTCCTCATTACAAAATACAACTTCTTATTATATCCTCATGTGGTAAAACAAAAGCAAGAAAGCTCTGGAGTCACTTTAACAAGGGCACTAATCTCATTCATGACTAATTACCTCCCTAGTGCCATTATATTGGGGTTAGGATTTTAACATATGAATTTTAAGGGGAAACAAAAAATTAGTTTATAATGGGGATAATTAGTTAAGCAGCAATACTTTATTTATTTTAGTAATTGCTCTATGAATGCAATATACAGCCTTAATTTTTCATGGTCCACTTACATTTAATATTGTGCCATACAAGTAAAATATGGAAACTCTGAAGTCGTTTGTTCCTTATGCCCCTCCATGATTCATGTTCTAATTACTATATATATTGCATTTACATTTATTATGTCACACAGACACTGCTCTAATTTTAGAGTTATAGGACTCATGTAAATATTAAGAGGAAAATATAAAAATTATTCTTTTTGCATTGACAATTTTTTGCATTAGTCATTGTTTTTTGGTGATACTACAATCACCTAGTCTAATTTGCTTTAGCATTTATTGTAGTGCAGGTGTGCTGGTGATTAATACTTTAAATCTTTCATCTGAAAATACCTTTATTTTGTCTTCATTCTTAAGGGCATTTTCTTTATATGTAGAATCTGTGTTGATGCATTATTCTCTTTCAGCATTTTAAAGATATTTTCCCATTGTCTTAATCAATCTTTCAAGATGTGTGATTAAAACTCAGCTATTAATGAATTCATTGTTCCTGTACAATGTGATGCATTTCTCCTGAAGGTTTGAAGACATGTTCCCTGTCTTTGGTTTTTCAACAGTTGGACCATGATTACCTTGATATGAAATTGTTTGTTTATTTTACCTGCTGTCCATCTTTCTTAGATTTGGGAGATTTTTTTTAACCATTTTTATTGAAATTTGTTATTCCTTTTTTTCCTCTCCTCTTATTCTTTAATTCCAATTACATGTTTTAGAACACTTAATATTTATGTAACAGATCCCTGAAACTGTTATTTTCTCTCATCTTTTTCTGTCTTCTTCATGATAGATAATTATGATTGATCAGTCTTTGAGTTCCCTTACATTTTCTTCTGTCATTTTTACTTAGCTGCTAAGTTCATCTAGTTTTTTTTGTTTTGTTTTTTGTTTTTTGTTTTTTTTAACTTCAGACATTATATTTTTCAGTCCTGGAATTTCAGTTTAGTTTTCTCGATTTTTATTTTTCTGTTAAGTTTTTTCAATTTTAATTTATTATTCATGTAGCTACCATTTTGATTTATTTCATCGGGAATCATTAGAATATTATTTAGAATCATTAGTTATCATTAGAATCATTAATTATTTCACAATTCTTATCTATGATATCTAACATCTAGTTTATCTCAACATTTTTTTTTCAGTTGTGCTGGGGATTGAACCCATTGCTTTGTGCATGCTAGGCAAGCACTAGACCAACTGTTTACGCAGCCCCTAGTTTATCTCAAGGTCTCACTCATCACTCTTGAAGATATGTGCCATTTTTGACCGCTCTTTTGTGTTTAGAACTTTGGGATTTGTTCTGGAATTTATTAATTATAAGCTTTTTACTTTCTTGATTTTGTTATTTTTCTCTAACAAATGATTTTCTTTTGCTTATGCACCTCTGTTTCTGGTATGGCAACTCCAATCTCAGATCAAATCATTTGTCTTTAGTTGAGCTGCCTTGAGTCTGTTTCATGCATAGATGTTTCAGGTATCAGTCAGAGAAATTAGTAGGAAATTAGTAGGAAACATCTGGATATGCCCAATTTCCCTTTGAAGATTCTCCTGCTCTCTCCATCAGCTGTGGATTCCTGTACCAAAAAGACAGTGGTTTGTCTTTTTTCTTTTTTAACCCAACAAGTATTTTACTGAAAATATTAGATTTCAACAGATTTGATTTAGATTATGATCAAGGTTTTAATTATACCTTACTGGACATTACTGTATTTCTATTAACATGGTAAGTACTGGTACTACAATTTCCCACCGCTCTTTACATCATATGCACTCATAAATTAACTTTTTCTTCTTTTACTCATAATTTTTTTAAAGAGAGAGAGAGAATTTTTAAATATTTAGTTTGCAGTTTTCGGTGGACACAGCATCTTTATTTTTTTATTTTATGTGGTGCTGAGAATCGAACCCAGTGCCCCACGCATGCCAGGCGAGTGCATTACCGCTTGAGCCACATCCCTAGCCCTCATAATTTTTTTATTTACATATAACAGCAGAATGCATTACAATTCTTATTACATATATAGAGCACAATTTTTCATATCTCTGGTTGTATACATAGTATATTCACACCAATTCGTGTCTTCATACATGTACAATGGTTGAATGTGATGATCATTATTATCCAAAGTCAGTGGTTTTTCTACTAATGCCACCTCATACTGCCACATGTTAAAAAGTCACACGGTCTGTCTACCTCTATTTGGGGAGTTGCTTTTTGCTTTATGTCCAGTTTTTATTCTTATTTACAGATGAAGAATTTTCTAGGAGGTCTTATTCCATCATCACCTGAATCAGAATTCCTTCTCAGTTGTCTTTTAAATGTGTGATTCTTGTCACTTACAGTCAAAACATTTCCTCCAGGACCTTGCACAGTCTTGTTCCATAATTCCCATGATGAAAGTGGTCTCCAAGAAGGCTACTGTCTGCAGCCATTGTTCAGCAACAAAGGACTTAGCAAAATCTGGCCCGTGTTATCTTGAAAGTACTTCTGGATGAAATACTCTAATAAAATCTCTTTCTCAGCTAAGGCACAAAATTTTCTATGGGCAGCAGGATATTTGCATAGTCTTTGTCCACATTTTTCCACAGATTTAAAAATATTCTCACTTGGTCTTTATATATTATATTCATTTCATAGCATTATCCAAAACTTTCTTTCATTTCATCTCCAAGAGTGACGATAGTGCCTTTCTGTGAAGAAGGCAATGTATTGTGACAACATGAGCAACTTTTCCTCATAAACTGCACAAGCTCTCAGAAGCAGCCATGGACAAGGCGCTCCCAGTAATGGAAGCTGATATGATTCTGCAAGACACACCTTTTTGTTTATAGATAGGAAGGCTAAACATTAGTTAGTCTGGGTCTATTTGCCTTATGAGCAATTCTTTGTTCTCTTGAATTTCACAATTAGAAGCAAATCTTGCAAATGGCTCATGGCATTTATTGGTAAAATCTGTGGACATGTTGTTCTAAATAATAAAGCTGTGGTTTTTCAGTTTATTTCACAAAACCTTTCAAGATCATATGCCATGCCATCAATACTTCAACTTGTCACACTGTTTGAGGGAGTGGAAACTTTTTAATTTCCTATACTCCCTTTTTTTCCCCTGCATTTTGCTCTCAACAATTTTATATGATCCCATTGTTAGACTCTTCTCAACTGCATGACTTTTTCCATTTGGCAATAAGTTCTGCTACCACTGACTTTTCTTCCTGGTTCTTTTCATTGAATGTGTTTTTTGTTATGTTGTTGTTGTTGTTGTTGTTTTAAGTTTTACTGCTTGTTTTGAGAATTAGCTGTTTAAAAACAACAGCACCTTTTCTTCTGGGATGGTTGTGACTTATATTTAAGCTTTTGTTGTTTTGTTTGTCCCATTTTTATTGGAAGCATCGCCATATTAATAAGTCATTTGTCATAGCAGGAGTTGGCAAACTACAGCCCACAAGGCAAATCCCTCAGGAGACTTTTGTTTGGATAGCCCTCAGAACTAAAATTGGTTTTTATAATTTTGGAATTGTGAACAATCAAAAACAAATAAGTTTCAGAGGCCTTAAGTGACCTGCACAGCCTATATATGGCTCTTTACAGAAAAGGTTTATTGTCCCCCCCACATGTATGATTCTCAATGGAATAGAGCAATTTAGATAAGCAGTCCCTGCAAACCTCTTGATAAGTGCCTTTCATCACAGAGGTGGACTTTTTCTATATCTTATATTCTAACGGTACAATAAAATAACTCAGAAAAATTACAATTCTTCATTATTAACCTTATCATGCTTATCCCCAGACCGACAATCTCCCTTTTCCATCTCTTATCTTCATAAACTACCATATTGAATCATCAGAAGTATTTGTAAAATAGTAAAAACTAATTAAGTACAAGGCATAAGGTTGTAATAAAATAAGAAATCACCAAAAACTCATTATCAAGTCTACAATTCACTTTTAGCCTTTGCGATCTACATTTTTGTAACATTCATAACAGCAAAACAGGGAGGGGAAGGTAAGAAGCAGCTCAGTCTTTAAAATGAAAATTTAAATTTCCTCCAAATATTTTATTACACTAGTATAGCTTGTTTGATCCCTTTAAGACAGCATGCAGTGTGTAAGGGGATTTTGAAAGATATAATTAGAGAGTGAAGCCCTCTTGTGATAAGTGTAACATTCTCCTCTCCCTACAATATAGTACTCTTCAGTTACCAATTACCTCTCATATGTTGCATAAATCCCAAAACTGGATTGAACCAAATGAACTCAGTACTACCACACCTTGTCATATAGGGTTAAAACACTTAAAATTGCAAATGGGCCTGTTTGATTACTGCCTATCTTCTAGTGTGCAAATTTCAAAAATAGATGTTTGAATTTTTAAATCACCTCTTAAATTCTTAGTGATGCCATATTGAATCATAGGGTTCTATGGATCCTAAGTTGAGAAATCTTAGACCAGGGTCTCTCTATTCCAAAATATCCTACCTTTCCTTTGCATAATCCAAAAGTCCATCATCCTTTTACCCTTGAAATCAAAATGCTATCTTCCTCCAAAGATAAATTTAATAACCACTGGCAGAATTAAAGCAAAATTCTCTTAGCCGTTAGTTCTTTAGAAAACCTCAGATACATAGAAACACAGCCTGAGATACACCAAAGGCAGTTGTAAGAAATAAGTTTATAGCCTTGAGTACCCACACCAAAAAAGAAGAGAGATCTCAAATGAATAATCTAAAAGTCACATTGTCATCTCAGTAGATGACCAAAGAAAAGCTTTTAATAAAATTCAATATCCCTCCATGATAAAAGGTCTGAGTAAGTTAGATACAGAAGGATCATACCTCAATGTAATAAACGCTATATATATGACAAACCCACAGCCAACATCATACTGAATGGGGGAAACATGAAAACATTTCCTATAAGATCAGGAACGAAACAAGGGTATACATTCTCACAGCTTTTATTCAATAGAAAACTAGAAAGTTTAGCAGAGAAATTAGCTTTGAGAAAGAAAAGACATACAAATAGAGAGGTTGGAGATTTGGCTGAGTGGCAGAGCAATTGCCAAGCATACTCAAGGCCCTGGGTTTGGTCCTCAGCCCTAAAAAGAAAAAAGTGAGGAAAAAGACTTATAAATAGGAAAGGAGGAATTCAAACTATTCCTGTTTGCATAATATATGATTTTATACATGGAAAGCCCTAAAAAATCTACCAAAATACTCTTAGAGCTGAAAAACAAATTCATAAAGTATCAGGAAACAAAAACAACATATAAAACAAGTTGCTTTCCTATACACCAATAATGAAGTCACTGAGAAAGAAATTAGAAAGCAAACACATTCACAAAATCAATCAATATCAATCTCTCTCTCTCTCTCTCTCTCTCTCTCTCTCTCTCTCTCTCTCTCTCTCTCTCTCATCCACACACACAATTAGGGAAAAACCCAATGAGAAATATGAAAGACTTCTATAATAAAAATTACAAACCATTGAAGAAAGAAATTGAAGAGGATACTAAAAGATGAAAAGACCACCCATGTTCACAGAATAAATATTAAAGATATAGAAGCACTAAAGAAGAATAAATATTATTAAATAGGCAATACTGGCCAATGCAAACTACAAATTCATTGCAAACCTCTCCAAAATACCAATAATGTTCTGCCTAGAACTAGGAAAAAATTAGTATGGGAGCACAAAAGATCCTAAATAGTCAAAGCAATCTTGAGCCATACAACAGTTGAGGCATCACTGTACCTGATTTCAAGGCATACTACAAAGTCATGGTAACAGCAATAGCGTGGCATTGGCATAGAAACAGTCATGTATACCAATGGAACATAATAGAGGACACAGAAATAAATCCATACATCTCCAGCCAATAGTTTCTCCACGAAGCTACCAAAAATATATATTGGCAAAAAGATAGCCTCTTCAACAAATGATACTTGGAAAACTGTATATCACAAGTAGAAGTTTGAAAATCAATCCCAGTCTCTTACCCTGAACAAAAATCAACTCAAAATGCATCAAAGATCTTAATATAAGACTTGCAACTATGAAACAACAAGAGGAGAACACTTGGGAAATGTTGGAAGATATTGGTACACCCAACAGTTTCCTCAATAGAACTCCAAAAGCACAAGAGACAAAAACAAGAATTTACAAAAAGGATTACATCAAATTAGAACACAACAAAGAGGAAACAATCAATGGAATGAAAACATACAAAATGGGAGAAAATCATTGCCAGATAATCATCTAATAGGGGATTAATATTCACAATATATAAAGAACTCAAAAAACTTAACAACCAAACCAAAAAACAGGTAAACTATTTTTAAAATAAGCAAATAATCATAATAGACTCTTCTCAAAAGACTAAAATGCAACTGGCCAATAAACATATGAAAAATGCTCAATATCTAGCCATCAGGGAAATGATGATTAAAATAACAATAAGATTCCATGTCACCCCAGTTAGAATGACTATTAACAACAACAACAACAACAAAATGCTGGTGAGAATGTGGAGAACAAGGAAGTTTTATACACTGTTTGAGGGAATGTAAATTAGTATAGACACTATGGAAAGCAGTATGGAGGTTTCCTTTTTTAATTAATTTTTTATTTATATATGACAGCAGAATGTATTGCAATTCTTATTACACATATAGAGCACAATTTTTCATATCTCTGGTTGTATACAAAGTATATTCACACCAATTTGTGTCTTCATACATATACTTTGTATGAAGTACACATTCCATCATCATTTCTAACGCCAAACCCCTTCCCTTCCTCTCCCACCCCTCTGCCCTATCTAGAGTTCATCTATTCCTCCCATGCTCCCCCTCCCTATCCCACTATGAATCAGCCTCCTTATATCAGAGAAAACTTTTGGCATTTGGTTTTTGTGATTGGCTAACTTCATTTAGCATTGTCTTCTCTAACTCCATGCATTTACCTGAAAATGCCATGATTTTATCCAGATGCTGCTGGTCTTAGAGTGACCTGCAGAGAGTAGAATCAGCTGCCATGTTTTTCCACTGTGCCACAGCTGCTGGCAGGTGTGGGTCCAACCCCAAGTGCCCAGACCTGTGTAATTTCAGCTGGGTCTAAAAACCTGTCCTGATATGGGCCAGAATGTGACTAGAAAACCATTTACTCTTTTATTGCTGAGTAAAATTCCATTGCATATATATGGGACATTTTTTTTATCCATTCATCTGTTGAAGGGCATCTAGGTTGATTCCACAGTTTAGCTATTGAGAATTGTGCTGCTATAAACATTGATGTGGCTGTGTCCCTGTATATGCTATTTTTAAGTCATTTGGGTTTAGACCAAGAAGAGGAATAGTTGGATCAAATGGTCGTTCCATTCCCAATTTTCCAAGAAATCTCCAAACTGTTTTCCATGTTGGCTGCACCAATTTGCAGTCCCACCAGCGGTGTATGAGTGTGCCTTTTTCCCCACATCCTCGCCAAAATTTATTGTTGTCTGTATGCCTAATAGCTGCCATTCTGACTGGAGTGAGGTAAAATCTTAGAGTGGTTTTGATTTGCATTTCTCTAATTCCTAGTGATGATGAACATTTTTTCATATATTTGTTGACTGATTGTATATCATCTCCTGAAAAGTGTCTGTTCAGCTCCTTGGCCCATTTATTGATTGGGTTATTTGGTTTTTTTGAGCTTAGCTTTTTGAGTTCTTTATATACCCTAGAGTTTAGTGCTCTATCTGATGTGGGAGGGGTAAAGATTTGCTCCCAAAGATGTAGGCTCGCTATTCACCTCACGGATTGTTTGTTTTGCTGAGAAAAACTTTTTAGTGTGAGTCCATCCCATTTATTGATTCTTGATTTTAATTCTTATGCCAAAGGAGTCTTATTAAGGAAGTTGGGGCACCTAATCCCACATGATTAGGACAGTGAGGTGATAAACAGTCCAGGAATGGATGAGGCCAGAATGACAGGTTCTTAGTTGAAATTTTTTTTGTTGTTTGGTTTTATCCTTTGAGGTTTGGAAATTGCACCCCAGAACCTCAGGTTGCAGACAATTTAAGGCAAGATTTTTTCCCAGAAGAGGGATCTAGCCCAGCCAGCAGAAATATTTGCATTTAACCTAGGATATAAGGTCATTTCAGTTTATGGATTATATATGCCTACATATTATTCATTAATGAAAATAATATAATGACCGTTACTATAAAACTTCACTTAATTTTTGTGCTTTCTGGTCTTATGATGAGACAGATTGAGCTTTCAAATGGAAAGCAAACCCCCAAAGCAAGGATATCCAATGAAAACAATATGGAGGCTGAGGAGTCAAGATAATGGAGTAGAGAAGTTACTTTCCAAACTGCTCCATGGCCTCAAACCAGGAAAGAGGACAAACAGTTTCTCTTTAAGGTCAGTTTAAAAAAAGAGAGAAAGAAAGGAAATTCTACTGGGATTTAATACTGGACTCTCAGAACAGCCTAGGGATACTGCCAAATGCCAATGTCTCGGCTTGGCACCAGAATCACGAGCCACCACACACCTTTGTAGGTTCAAACAGCAATTCTTTATTCCCGCTCTCACACCTCCTCCACACAGGTCCAGGGGCAATCGCGTTCTGCCGTCTCCCCACACAATTCACCAACTCCACGAGGCTATCTCCAAATCCCATTTTAATCTCACGAGAACTCAACGGGAACAAGCAGCAGGAACACCCTAATCCCAGCAATAATCTTCAACCTCCAACTTCCCTAAAACCCATTGTCTTAAACTGGCAATGCCTTAAACTCAAGGAGCCGGTTACTTCCTCAAACCTGATCAGCTCTAAACCTGGATCTGCCTTGGTCCTTGAGCAAGGTCACCTTATTAAAGCATGCATGCAATGTCCCATTGAATGTCCTCTAAGCAGTATGGGGACACTTGGCAAGGAAATTTCGATGTGTCATTCCTACTTGGTAATGGCCCTCAGCAGGATACAAAGGTTTAATAGAATAAATTTTTTAAAAATAAATAAAATTTAAAAAAAAATCACCATCACTGGTGGCTACCAATGCATATCCACTGCAAGCAGGTTGGAGGGACAGACTAAGCCTGCATTTCAGGTGGCACCAAGGTATGTCTTGAAGAAGAAAGGATAGCAACATTGTCAAGCTGATCCAGTGGGTGAGCTGCACTTTGCTTTCCTATGAGAGGGATGCTGCCAGTCTTAGAGTGACCTGCGGAGAGTAGGGTCAGCTACCATCTTTTTCCACTGTGCTACAGGTGCTGGCAGGTGTGGGTCCAACCCCAAGTGCCCAGACCTGTGTAATTTCAGCTGGGTCTAAAAACCTGTCCTGATGTGGGCCAGAATGTGACTAGAAAACCAGGTGAAATTCTGACATGGAGAGTGTTGTCCCCAGGGGCACTTGAGACACTCATACATGAGAGATCCTGGGTGTTTCTCACACTTTGAGTCTTGCAGATCTCAGGACTGCCTGGGACAACCAGGGACTTGATCACATGGGTGTGTGTGAGGAGGGGGTTGAATGTTCACTTTGGGGCTGGGCCCAAAGCCCAGGTGGCCAAGATATGGGAGCAGTGGGAGGCAGAGTGGGGCAAAGGACTGGCTCCTCTCAAGCAGAACCCACTCGGGGGATTCAAGACACTCATTGTGGACTGGAGTCAGCCAGGCTCTGGAGGTGTGCTGATTTAAAAGCTTCACCAAACATCACTCCACAAAGCACCTGGAATTCTAGCAGACCCATACCCCGTCTCTAGGAGCTTCACCCTTGGGAACCCCTTTCACAGAACTCTGCAGTAACCCCTCACAGTAAAAGGAGTAGACAACACCCTCCAAGCCACCCTACCTCATATTGCTGAGAAGAGAAGCTGAGAACAGGCAACAGTGATGAGCTCCACAAAAGGAAGGAACTGACAGCCCCCCAACTACCACTGTTGCACACAATACATACCCCAAGAAAAAACTGTAGGACAGTTGGGAACTGACAACCAACATATAATATTAAAGACAAATTTTCCACCATTGCATCTTAATCTTCCATTAAGAATCTTTTTTATTTTTTGTATTTTAATTAGAGACAGAGTCTTGCTAAGTTTCTGAGGACCTCACTAAGTGGCTGAGGCTGGCTTCGAAATCACAATCCTCCTGCCTCAAATTCCCATCGCTGGAATTACAGGCATGTGCCACCATGGCCAACTCAGAACATTCTTTTTTAATTTTGTATGCTAGATGGTCCCTGGAATATTCATATATTTGTATATTCACATATTGAATATACACATATTTTTATCACTTGTCTTATTTAAAGCATTTCTTGAAGGTAGTTATTTTCTTGACTCGGTCTTTTGAGGAATAGGGTTTTTGATTAGTATACCTTGGTTGTGTTTTATATTGGTTTTTTGTTTGTTTTGTATTGTTTTTCTATTTCTCTTGATTATCTTCCTCTCTTTTCTGTTGCCAATTGCCAAATTCTATTGTTCTTTCACTCTTCCTTTAACTCTTTACTGCTACTCTCTCTCACCCTCCCTCTCAATTATTACATCTTATGTCTTTCTGCATTCTCCCTCTTTACCTTTTTGAAATAGCAAACTCTTTTGTAAACATATCTACTGTTGGCAATTGACTGATGTACCACTTCTGTTTATAATGGCAATTAACATTGTAGGTGCCAAGATAATAAATAAGTATTTCATTTAATGAAGAACATTGATTGCATTGGTTTTTATTGTTTGTCTCCCCTAACACATGAGGTAATAGAAATCTTTAGGAACACTGTAAGTTCACAGAGTACAAGCTCTGCCACCTCAGATTTTTACTGATAAATAGGTAGACATATGAACAACATGAAAAGGCAAGGGGAAAAAACCATTCCAAACAAATCAAAATACCTTTGTTAACAGAATCCAATGATATCACAGTGGAGGAAATGTCAGAGAAGGAATTTTTTAGAAAGTTCATAAAATTATCTGCAAGTTAAAAGATGAAAGGAATGAAATCAGAGAGAATATCCAAGAAGTAAAAGATCACTTCAAAGGAGATAGAAATCTTGAAGAAAAATCAATCAAAAATTTTCAAAATGAAGGAATCAATAAACCAACTTAAAACCTCAATGTAAAGCATCACTAGCAAACTAAATCAATTGAAAGAGTTTCAGGCAATGAAGACAAAATACATAATCTGAAAAATAAAGTTGACCATGGAAAAATATGTTAAGAGAACATGAACAGAACTTTCAAGAATATGGGATAACATGAAAAGACCACATTTAAGATTTATCAGGATAGATGAACACTTGGAGACACAAACCAAAGGAATGCACAATCTTTTCAATGAAATAATATCAGAAAATTTCCCAAGCCTTAAGAATGAAATTGAAAACATTGTGTTTAGTGAAAGAAGTCAGACACAAAAGAACAGATTGTATGATTCCACCTATATGAGGTAACTGGAATAGGCAGAGGTCTTTACGTACTCAGTGTATCTGGCCTTATCAAATATACGATTTGTGAAAATTTTCTCCTAAAAAAAAAAGAATGAAATGGAAATTTAAATATAGGAGGCTTACAGAACTCCAAATATACAAAATTACAACAGACCTATACCAAGGCAAATCATTATGAAAATCCCTTACATAGAGAATAAGGGTAACAATTTAAAGGCTACCAGAGAAATGACAGGTCACAATTAGAGGAATATGAATCTGGATCTCATTTAATTTCTCAACCCAGATCCTCAAAGTTAGGAGGTCTTGGAATGATATATACCAACCCCTGAAAGAAAATGAATGCCAATCAAGAATACTGTAACTGGCAAAATTAGGCTTCATATTTGATGATGAAATAAAAACCTCCCAAGGTAAACAAAAGTTAAATAAATTCACAACTAGAAAGTCTGCACTACAAAACATACTCAAATAAGTATTTCATTAAGAAGGAATGAAAAATAAAAATGGAAACCAGCAAAGGGAGAAACTACACAAGAAAAAAATGTTGTTAATGAAAAGAGAAACTAATTAAAATTTAAAACCAGAAATAAATCAAAATAACAGGGTATAAAATCATTTCTCAATAATAACGTTGAATGTAAATGGTCTAAACCCATCAATCAAAAGACACAGACTGGCAAATTGGATTAAAAAACATGACCCAACAATTAGTTGTCTCTAAGATATGCACCTCACAGGCAAAGACATCCATAGACTGAAGATAAAAGGATGGGAAAAATCATATCATTCACATGGATCTCATAAGCAAGCAGGGGTTTCTACCCTCATATCAGATAAAGTGAACTTCAAATCAAAGTTAATCCAAAGAGACAAAGATGATCATTTCATACTGCTTAAGGGAATTATATATCAAAAAGATATAAAAATTGTAATTATGCCCCAAACCATGGAGCACCTACATACATCAAACAAACCCTTCTCAATTTCAAGAATCAAATAGAACACAACACAATAACCCTGGATGAACTTAACATGCTCTCTCATCATTGGATAGATCCACCAAACAAAAACTTAACAAAGAATCAATAGAACTAAGAAATACAATTAATAACTTAGACTAAACAGACATATATAGAATATTTCATTCATCAATGACTGAACACACAATGATAGCACATGGATCATTTTCTAAAATAGACCACGTCTTAAGCCACAAAGCATCACTTAGTGAATGCAAAAAAAAAAAAAAATAGAAATAAAACTTTGCATTCTATCAGATCATAATGGAATAAAATTAGAAATCAACAATATAAAAAAAATAGGAGCTACTCTAACACCTGAAGACTAAATAACACAGTACTGAATGACCAATGGATAGTAGAAGAAATCAGGGATGAAATTTAAAAAATACTTAGAGGTAAATGAGACTAGTGACACAACATATCAAAATCTCTGGGACACTGTGAAGGCAGTTCTAAAAGGAAACATTTACATCTCAAGGCCCTGGAAAAAGAAGAACAATTCACCACTAAAAGCAGCAGAAAACAGGAAATAATTAAAATCAGAGCCGAAATCAATGAAGTTGAAACAAAAAAAATCAAACAAAATCAATGAAATAAAAGATGATTCTTTGAAAGAAACAATAAAATTGATAAACCCTTAGCCATCTAACCAAGATAAAAAGGGAAAAAACTCAAATTACTAAAATTTGTGATAACAAAGGAAATATCACTATGGACACCCTTGAAAGAGGATAATCAGAAACTATTTTTGAAAACTTTTACTCCAATAAAATAGAAAATTTTGAAGACCCCAACAAATTTCTAGAGAAATATGAGCTACCCCAATTGAACCAGATCAATTGGACAGATTGATTTCAAGAATGAAATTGAAGATGCCATCAAAAGCCTACCAACAAAGAAAAGCCAGGACTGGATGGGTTCTCAGCTGAGTTCTACCAGACCTCAAAGAAGAACTAACACTAATCCTCAAATTATTCTATGAAATATAAAAGGAAGGAACCATTCTAAACTCATTCTATGGAGCTAGTCTCACCCTGATTCCCAAACCAGATAAAGACACATCAAGAAAAGAAAACTTCAGGCCAATTTCTCTAATAAACACAGATGCAAAATTCTTAATAAAAATATTGGCAAACTGCATATAAAAACATATTAAAAAGATAGTGCACCATATTCAAGTCGGTTTCATTCCACAGATACAAGTTTGGTTCGACATACAGAAATCAATAAATGTAATTCACCACATCAATAGACTTAAAGACAAGAATCCCATGATTATCTCAATAGATGCAGAAAAAGCATTTGACAAAATACAGCATCCATTCATGTTCAAAACACTAGAAAAACTAGGGATACTAGAAACATACCTCAACATTGTAAAAGCTATATATGCTAAACTCAAGGCCAATAACATTTTAAATGGAAAAAAACTGAAAGCATCCTTTAAAAATTGCAAGAAGAATGGGATGCCCTCTTTCACCACTTCTATTCAACAGAGTCCTTGAAACTCCAGCCAGAGCAATTAGGCAAAAGAAAGAAAGGGATATGAATAGGAAAAGAAGAGCTTCAACTCACCCTATTTACATATGACAAGATCCTATATTTAGAAGACCCAAAGAAACTCCACCAGAAAACTATTAGAAATCATAAACAAATTCAGCAAAATAGCAGGATATAAAATTAACACCCATAAATCAATTGTGTTCCTATACACCAATGATGAATCAGCTGAAAGATAAATTAGGAAAACTGATTCACAATAAGCTTCAAAATAAATAAATAAATAAATAAAATATCTGGGAATCAACCTAATAAAAGAGGTGAAAGACCTCTATAATGAAAAATACAGAATAGTAAACAAAGATATTGAAGAAGACCTTAGAAGATGGAAATATCTCCCATGTTCTTGAATAAGCAGAATAAATATTGTCAAAATGGCTATACTATCAAAAGTGCTATACAGATTTAATGCAATTCCAAAAGTCCAATGATGTTCTTCATAGAAATAGAAAAAGCAACCATGAAATTCATTTGGAAAAATAAGAGGCCTAGAATAGCCAAAGCAATCCTTAATGAGAAAAGCAAAGCAGGAGGCATCACAATACCAGACCTTAAATTATACTACAGAGCCATAGTAACAAGAACAGCAAACAGACATGAAAACCAGTGGAACAGAATAGAAGACACAGAGACAAACCCACATAAATACAGTTATCTCATACTGGCCAAAGGCACCAAAAGCAGAAGATAGCCTCTTCAACAATTGGTGCTGAGAAAATTCATATGTAGCAGAATGAAATTTAACCCCTATCTCTCACCTAACACAAAAATCAACTCAAAGTGGATCAACGATCTAGTTATTATATCAGAAAACCTTTATCTACTCGAAGAAGAGACAGGCCAAACACTCCATCATTTCAGCTTAGGAACTAACTTTCTCAACAAGACTCCTACAGCACAAGAAGTAAAATCAAGAATCAAAAAATGTGATAGTATCAAACTAAAAATCTTCTTCACAACAAGGGAAACGATCAAGAGTATGAAGAGAGAGCCATCTGCACCTCAGACAGAGGATTAATCTCCAGGATATATAAAGAACTCAAAAATCTTACCACCACAAAACAAATAACCTAATTAGTAAATAGGCAAAGTAAGTGAGCAGGAACTTCACAGAAGAAGAAATACAAATTGTCAACAAATACATGAAAAATTGTCCAACATCTCTAGCTAAATTCAAGTTAAAACTACACTCAGATTCCATCTTACTCCTGTCATAATGGCAATAATTAGGAATATAAGAATAAATAAATGTTGTAGAGTATGTGGGGAAAAGGGTACACTCATGCATTGCTGTGGGTGTGTAAACTGGTGCAACCACTCTGGAAAACAGTATGGAGAGTCCTCAGAAAATTTGGAGTGGAACCATCATTTAACCCAGTTATCTTACACCTTGTATATACCCAAAGGACTTAAGAGCAGCATACTACAACAATGCAGCCACATCAATGCTTATAGCAGCTTTATTCTCAGTATCTAAGCTATGGAACCAACCTAGGTGCCCAAAAGAGATGAATGAATTAAAAAAATGTGGTATATATACACAATGGAAATATACTCAGGAGCAAGAAAGAATGACTTTATGACATTTGCTGAAAAAATGGATGGATCTAGAGGCTATGACGCTAACCAAAATAAGCCAACCCCCATAAAACAGTGGTTGAATGTTCTCTCTGATATGTGGATACTAACATCGGGTGGGACAGGGGGACAATACAAGTTTAATAAATTACAAAGGGGAATGAAGGGAAGGGAGAGGAAAAGAAATAGGAAAAAGTGGGATGATTCTGATGTAACTTTCCTAGGTACATATATATAAATATACTACAGTGAATCTCTATATCACATATAACAAGACTGGGATATTATTAGAATAAGATGTACTTCGTGTTTGTATAAATAAGTCAAATTATACTCTACTTTCATGTATAACTAAGAAGAACAAAAAAAGAGAAAACTATGTGAGGCACAAGGGTAAGTTAAACTTTTTTAGTATTTACATTAAAAAATAAAAGAAACAGATGAAATTGATTTTAGTAACAGCCCAATATACACAAAATATTACCTTAATGTGACTAATAAAATATTATTAATAAAAAAGTAAAACTAGCATTACCATATGATCCAACGGTACCATTCCTGGGTATACACTCAAAAGAAATGAAGTCAGCATACAAAAGATATACCTGCTGCATACCCATGCTTATTATAGCACTGTTCACAAAAGCTATAATGTGGAATCGGCTTAGATGTTATCAATAGATGAATAGATAAAGAAAATGTGGTATATATTTATTATATATACATAATAATTATTATTCAGCCTTTAATAAGAATGAAGTCCTGTCATTTGCAGGTAAATGGATAGAACTAGAGGACATCATGTTAAGTGAAATAAGATAGACATAGAAAGACAAATATCACATGTTGTATTTCATATGTGGAAGCTAAGAAAAAAAGTAGACCTGAAAACAGAAGAGGGTAGGGACTAGGAAGAAGGTCAGAGAGAAGGGAAAGAAAGGGGAGTAGGATATAGGTACAGAAGAGTGAATGGGAGTGATCAATGTATGATACATGCGTACATGGAAATATCTCATTGAATCCCATTAATCTGTACAATTAACATGTGTTAATAATCACAATAATTAAAACGGAAAGTGGGGTTATCCATGAGATAGAGATCAAAATGAAGCCATAGAGTGAGTGTACAGGAACAAAGAGTTGTTGAGTTGAAAGATTTGTTCCAAGATTTATCCTGGAGTTAAGATCCAACTTATGACAATGGAATTGGTGACTCAAGAGGAATGCAAGCGTTAATCATTGGAAGTAAGATTAACATAATCAAATCTCATGGTCTTTCATAAGCGGATCAAATAAAACCACTGAAAAAGTCTCTACTAAATGTGCCACCATTTCTTTCCAATTTCAATTTTTAAAATTCTTCCAAAAAAGAAAACATCAGGTGCAGACCCATATATTTGATAAAATATATATGTATGTTTTATACATATTACACAAATTTTTATATTAGATAAATATATATATAACATACATATATAATTTTAGCACAGTGATTTTTACATCAGCTGTTCTAATACCCAGAATTCTAATACCTGGGAGATTATGGCAAACCCATCAATAAATTACCATAAAAGTGCTCTTCAAGCCCATGGAAGAGAGAGATCATCTCCAGGTAGAGGGAGTCAGGAGAATGTCATGAATGAGGTAGTACTGTGACAGATCTTAGATGAGGGAAGCATGTCCATTATCACATATAATGGGAGAACAGTTAGGTGGAAAGAACACAGTCTTCTTGTGCACATAGATAGAAAGCTATGGAGTAGGTTAGGACCACAGTAAGTGATCCAATTTCACCCAAGTATAGATGACAAGTAGGGAGAAAGGAGATGGGATTTATTTTAATAAGGTGTTTTGGAGCCTGATTGAAGGCCTAAAATGCTAGGACAAGGCAGTTGAGTTTTATATGATTGGGTAACGAGAGCTATAGAGGCTTCTGAGCAGTAAGATGACATAATCTCATGTAAAGTATGAGAGATGATTAATTTGAAGCCCTTCCCCTATGTGCTCCTTTGTAAGCTACTCATAAGGAAGAATGGGAGTTGCTTATCTGTGGATTCTACATCCATGGACTCAACCAAGTGAGGATCAAAAATATTTGGGAAGAAATTTTGTCTATAATAATGGACATATCCATAATTTGTCATTATTTCCTAAATAATATAGCATGACAAGAATTTATATAGAATTTGCATTTTATCAGATATTATAAGTAATCTAGAGATGATTTAAAGTACACAGGAGGATATGCATACATTAAATGCAAACATTATGCCATTTTTATAAGGACCTTGAGCATTTACAGATTTTGGGAGAGGGTAGGTCCTAGAGCTAATCCCCCATGGATACCAAGGGACAACAATATACTGTTTCTTCTGTTTCCTCCAGGGAACAACACATACTTAAAGGATAGTTGATAGCATTAAAAGTTTTGCCTATGCCAGTGGGAAGAGTTTATTCTGTCTCAGAATAAAAGAAAAGCATCAGAGAAATAGAAGAGAAGGGGACCCACAGATTGCAGAGTGGTCATGCCTAGCCAAATTCTCATAAATGCCTCAAACCTCTAAGCAGAGAGTGTTAGATCACATTTGTGTGGTTCTTATGTCCTTATAGTCAAAAAAAAGAAACCATGAAATAAACCTAAGCACCATGTAAAAGCAAAAATGAGTCTCCCATGACATTGCATAAGGTAACTTTTAGTCAAAAGCCTTGGTTTTCTTCAAATGTTAGGGCGCTCTGGTGCCAGGTTTTAGCTTTTCCCTGCCACTCTGCCCAATTTTACGATTCCACCTGACTCAAACACAACCATGCCTCAGCGTTGCCACTGTGGGGGAAGGAGATTCCATTTTGCTATCTTTGTGACTGAGTACTAACATAGATAGAAGATAATCCAGGGCAAGAACAGAAGGTAGCTACGACAGGGAAGACCTGTTTTATAAGTAAGGACTCCCCAGGGAGAGATGAAGGTTGGGAGTAGGGATAATCGAACATTGAAGAAACATGGAGATTAGAGTGAAGAGACCATGGGCTGGCCACCAGCTCTGGAAACTGCTAAAATTGATTTAAAAAATAAAAACCTTTTCATTTCACATCCTATGTGACTCAATTCAAGTCTGGAGAAATATCGAGAATACACAGTGAAGAACTTCTGAGGAGAAAGGTAAAGGGCCACCGTAGTTTTGCCAAACAGAGTAAGAAGGCAGAAATCTTTTTCTGTATTTTTATTGATACATTATAGTTGCACATAATGGTGGGATTTGTTGTTACAAATTTGTACATGCACACAATAAACAATATAATTTATTCAATATAATTTGGCAGTAATTCCCCTTTCCCTTCCATTCTCCAGCCCTCGGGTCCCTTTCTTCTACTCTACACATCTCGCTCCAATTTTCATGAGATTCCTCCACCTTTCTTTGTTCCTCTCTAGCTTCCATATATGACTCCTGACCTTCTGACTGGTTTATTTCACTTAACATAATGGACTCAAGTTCCATCCATTTCCCTACAAATAACATAATTACATTTTTTGTGGTTGAATAAAACTCCATTGTGTATTTATATCACATTTTCTTAATCCATTCATCCATTGATGGATACCTAGGCTGGTTCCTTGGTTGACTAATGCAAATTGTGCTGCTATAAACATGGGTTTGCATGTAACACTATAGTATGATGACTTTAATTCTTTAGGATAAACACCAGGAATGCTACATCGGGTCAAATGGTGGTTCCACGCCTAGTCTTTTGAGGAACCTCCTTACTGATTTCCATAGTGGTCATACAAATTTACAATCCCACCAACAGTGTAAAAAGTGTTCTCTCTTTTCCCACATCCTCTTCAGAACTTATTATTGTTTGTTTGAAAAAAACAGAAAAATATTGAGGATATAAATATAGTGTCCTGGGGTGGCCACCCTCCATATTATGCCTCAGTGATCCTCACCTGCTGCTACTTGACCATCTACACTGAATCAGAGCTGGTCTGTGCCCCCGCTGATGTCTTTAATGTCTACAAATAGCTTATAAAAGTTATTATGGCTTTTGCCTTGTTCTCTGGGCTCACTCTAGAGAAGCTAGCTGGAAGGACACTTAAGCAGTGCTGTAGAGAGGATTATCTGGGGAGAAATGCAAGTCTTATACCAACAGCCAGCACCAACTTGCCAGTCATGTGACCAGGCCACCTTTGAAGCAATACTCCACTGCCAATCAAGCTTTCAAATGATGTTAGCCAACATCTGAATAAAACTCATGCAAAGGTGGGAGGGAGGGTGATAAAGAGCAAAACCTCTTGGCCAACACAACCCAGCTAGGTCCACAGTAACATTAAGAAAATGAAAATGTATTGTTGTTTTAAGCTACTAAATTTTGAGACAATTTCTTATATAATAATGAGTAAATAATACACTGCTGTACCAGAGCAAAGTTAGGTGGTGAGTAAAAACTCCTATCAATAAAAAGTTAATGAACTAAGAGAAGATGAAGGAGGTTCATGGTTTGAGGATATGAGAGGAAGTTTTGAGGTTTAAACATGGGAAATTCAGGTTTCAGATACATGGTTCAGGGTATTGGGGAGCTGAATACCAAGAGCTGGCTTTCTCTTCGGCACTCAAAGGAGTGCAATATATTTATGATTCTTTCAAGGAAGCTAAGCTAAGGTCAAAAGAATAAAAAGGGGCTGGTGTGTTGGCACACACCTGTAATACCAGCTACTCAGGCTGAGACAGGAGGATTGCAACTTAAAGGCCAGCATCTACAATTTAGTGACATCCTGTCTCAAAGTAAAATAAAGAGCTGGGATGAAGCTCAATGGTAAATCACTCCTAGGTTTAATCCCTAGTGCCTGCTCCCCCCATCTCCACCCCCCTGACACACACACACACACAAAGAAGAAGAAGAAGGGAGGCAGGGATTCAGGATGATAAATCTGCCTTGGTACAACAGATGTTCTTGGTGACCTGCCCAGATTTCCTTTACTAGACCAAAGCATAATCCTCCAGCTGTTGCATTCTTCTCCAGATAATTGCTATGGGAGCTCCCTCTCGCAGAACCG
The DNA here is from genome assembly GCF_052094955.1 of Ictidomys tridecemlineatus. Lineage (NCBI taxonomy): Eukaryota > Metazoa > Chordata > Mammalia > Rodentia > Sciuridae > Ictidomys > Ictidomys tridecemlineatus. Next base: position 176,683,973 of record NC_135478.1, on the reverse strand, counting down.
GCTAGGAGGTTCTACATCCTCTAGGGCAACCTATAAACACTAAATAATACAGAGATACAACAGCTCCCCTCGCTTCAATATTTCACAAGTCCATGGTACCTTATTGCTCTGTAGCTCCAAATTAGATCAGATTAAGGCTGATTTGCACTACAATCAGTCCTTGTTTAGTCCATTTCTCTTGGTATCCTACTTCCTTCATTCCCTTCTGGAATTCATCTAAAATCATTCCCACAATAAATGACAGTTGCAAGAATCCCCACTGCAGGTTCTGCTCCTTGGAAACCCAACATAAGACACCAGGTTTAAAGGCAATGCCTACATCTAGAGCATCTTCTATACTGTGCTTCTCAGAAATATAATTGCTTCAGATAGGGTGCAGAGGTGAGAACCCTCTTCAGTACTGATTTATTGGATTTAACCACATAGATCACCATAATACTAAGAGGAAAGCCTAAGGAAAGTTAAGGTGATTTGGGGACAAATCATGGGTTCATAACAATTATAAATAAAAAAGGGGGGTTGTATAGGTTATTTACTCCTTATTTTTCAAGCCTAGTTTCTGAAGAACTACCTCAATCCCCTTTCAGATAAAATACTGGTCTATTTACATCATTGGTCTGACCCCATGGGATAATATTATGGTTTATTTATGTTGCAGTCCTATTCATAGTTGCTTGAGAGCATTGAGTCAAATGGTGTAATAAATTAGATATTAGAACCTATGTTTGATGTTTTTATTATAGAAAAAATAAGAACAAGGTTATATGATGTTATATGTCAAAGATCGTCAAAGAGTTCTCAGGAAGATTTAATGTAAAGATGTACAATTCATCTAAGAAATATACACATCTGGGGAATGTCTATTCTTACAGGAGAATAAAACAAACTTGAAATCATAACTTCTGAATCCTCTGCCTGAGCCAATAGTGAAGGAAAAAGGATCCATATGAGAAAGCCGTTGACTCTTCTAGAAAGGAGCTTCAGAGAGATTCCTGTATTGACTTTAACCCTGATAGCTTTCTCTTTGACTGACAGGCCATCATCAATTCATAACCTTTCTGCAGATGATTTTTTCAACTAGCCAGGAATTCCTATCATCCTCATCCTTAAGTATAGTATACGGAGCTAATTGCCTCAAACCCCAAGACTGGACCACTAATCACTCCTCCCACCACCCCCTGCTAGCAGCTGGGCTAGCAGAAATTGGACCCAGGGATAAAGGAGATGGTTCTGTCGGCTGATGATTTACACACACAAACATCATCAAAACAAAGCCTATCGCACTGCCACCCCACTCTGTACCCTTCTATCATGTACTTAATCAGGACGACCTCCAGCTGTAAGGCAATGCTGGAAAGACACAGATTCAATCACACTGTCGGCTGCCCCAGGTCAAACACCTTGACTTGAAAGACCTCAATCTTTACATCTACCTTCAGTTTTTTACATTTTTCACGTGGAACTCTGAAGACAGTAACTGTCACCAGCTCTCTGTGACCAGGCTCCTCACCTATTTTTGACTCAGTTTCCTCATCTGCAAGAGATTTATTTTGATCGGTAAGTCTCCATCCAGAAACACTGGTTCAGAAAGATGATTCTTACAAAAAAAAAAAAAAAAAAAAAAGGTCATTAGATTATGTAAACCAGAGATTGCTGCAAGCTGTAGTTCCCACTTGGAGGATATCCAGCACACTATACATAATGAAGACTTTCTATAATAAATAAATGTATTTGACATGGTTTAAACAAAAATAAATTAGTGCCAAAATTAGGTCAGATTAATTTTTATGGTGTAATATGTAATAAAACTCCATGCAATCTATCTTTGGTGGAGACCCTGGACTGAAGGAGCCTTTCCAGCTTCCTAGGTCAGGGATAATAGTTGACCTGGTCAAACACCAGTCTACATGTTACCACACGAAGCTATTTTTAAAATGAGATTAACATTTAAACTAACAGACTTTGAGTAAAGCAAATCAACTTCCATTATGTGATGGGCCTCATCCAATCAATTGAAAGTCTCAAGAGTGAAGTCTGAGGTTTCCCTCCCCACCAAAAAGCGGGGGGCGGGGGGGGGGGCTCAACCTCAAGACTGTAATATAGGAACACTGCCCTATGGATTTTGGACTCAAAGTTGCAACATCAGCTCTTACCTGAATTTCTAGTCCACTGACTTGCCCTATGGATTTTAGACTTGCTAGCTGCTACAGTCATAGAAGCCAATTCATTAAAATCAATCTGTCTCAGGCTGGGGTTGTGTCTCAGTGGTATACTCGTCTGGCATATGTGAGGCACTGGGTTTGATCCTCAGCACCACATTAAATAAATAAATAAATAAAGGTATTGTGTCCATCTACGACTAAATTTTTTTTAAATCAATCTCATTTCTTTGTATATATATATATATATGTATTCTTTATATGTATTCTACATGACATAAATATGTAGATATATGATACATGATACACATTGATTTATATACACACATGTTTAACATGTTTATATGCACACACATGCAAATGCATATTTATTTTACTAGGTGTCTAGAAAAACCAAATACACTGGTATTGTGTTGAGATTAAACCAAGTAGCCATACAGAGTAGTATAATTCTCCATTCTCTGATTTTTTGTTATCTCATGGAGTCCAAATCCTCTTTAGAATTTTTCATAAAAGAAACAATTCTTTTCTGGAGGAAATGGGCAATGGAAAGAGTTCTATATTAAGAAGCAAGATAATTAGTCTCATTCTACCATTTTCTCAGTCAGGGGCCATGATTATGGCATCAAGAGAAGTAGGACTGAGGTGTCCTGGCCATCTGGGGCAATGGCTTGCTGAAATGATTTTGAGGGTCCTTTCAATCCTCAGCCCTTTCAAGGGTTTTCTGACTTACTGGCTAGTGTGGGTATGTAAAGTTAATCCAAATTTTCTCTTGACAACAAACTTCTTAACAACTTCCACCATGGTCAGATTTGTTTGAGGAAAGGATGCCATTGTTAACCCAAGATCCTGACACATTTTCTGATTCAAATTGGCACTCAGTGAATGCCTTTCTACACCAATGAACAATTTATAAAAGCTACTTAATGGTGATCTTGGTTTTATATACTGGGTAGTTACTTTGGAATCCCAAGAGAACTCTTATTCTGGCATAGATATCCCATCTAACAGTCCCTTCAAAGAAGCAATCACCACAAATAGAATGCAATCCTTTATAATCCTGATACGGGCAAATTTTATCCTCTCAAAATTCACTTTTCTCATCCACAAAATACTGACACAAAGAGTTTCTACCCATTCTGGGGTTGCTATGAATGTTGACTAGCATAATGAATATACATTCTTAGCAGAATGCTTGGCATGATAGACATGCTCAATAGTTACTAGTTCCTGTGAACAAAACAGCATTTCTGGGTATACCCAAAAGACTTAAAATCAGCATACTACAGTGATGCAGCCACATTAATGTTTATAGAAGCTCAATTCACAATAGCTAAACCATGGAACCTATGTAGACACCCTTCAACAAGATGAATGGATAAAGAAAATGTGGTATATATACACAATGGAATATTACTCATCCTTGAAGAAGAATGAAATTATGGTATTTGCAGGTAAATAGATGGAACTGGAGAATATCATGCTAAGCAAAATAAGCCAAATAAAAAAAAAAACAAAGGCAAAATGTTTTCTATGATATGCAAATGCTGATCCATAATGGGGAGGTGGTAGAGAAGAATGAAGGAACTTTGGATTGTGCATAGGGGAGTGAGGGTTGGGAAGAGGTGTGGGGATGAGAATGACAGTGGAATGAGACTGAAATGATTACCCTGCATACACATAGGATTACACTGCCAGTGTGACTCTGCACCATGGTCAGCTAGAGGAAGGAGAATTTGTGCTTCATTTGTGTACAATGTGTGAAAATGCATTCCACTGTCAGGTATAACTACTTAGAACAAATTTTAAAATAAAAAATCAATCAATAAAAATAAACCTGTGTTTCTTAGATATCATTACAGATTTTATAAATATCATAACTGAATATAGTTGTGCTTGAGGATACATTGTTTAGCCTAAATGTAAAATAAAGCAGTGTAATAACAAGTATCTATGTAAGAATCTCAGTCCAGAAGCTCAAGTAAGCATAAAATAGAGCTTCATCTTTCTTTCATTCCACTTGACTTCTTTCTGGCTTACATTTTACTAGGATAGTGGAAATTTATACTCAGTCAATTTGAGTTCTGCATTTCCCAAGATTTGTCTTAAGTTCCAGGAGTCCCGAGTGAAGCTAAGGCATTGGGCTGGACGATGGAGGTAATGGTATCTTGTCCTCCAGTTCTCATTCTCCGTTTGTGTCCACTGAGACATACTGAGTGTGGCCCCCACAAGTCAGAGCTGAGATTTGATTTTCCTCAAGATCTCATGAAGCCCATCCTTCCTCTCTCCTTCTTCTCTGACACAAGTGGGACATAAGCATTTTCCTACAACTTTATTCCTTCTCTGGAGCATGAAAATCTCATCAAAACATAATAGCCTATCCACCCAAACACAAAATTTTTCCAGAGTCTTGATGCCTGCTTAAGACTCTACTTTATTAAATAAAATTTCCTATGCTCCTGGACCCCTGGTGTAGGCAGGGGCAGAGCAGGACTTCCGTCAGAATCACTGAGCATAATTTCTTTTCTGACATTAGGTGTTTGCACTCAAAGAAGTCAGAAGACTCCAGAGATTTTTCTCTGCATATTATTGAGGATCTGCTTGTATAGGAGAAGGGGACATACCTATAGAAAGCAAACATAGACTGAAAATCTCAAACGTTTTCCTTTCCTCAAGTGAAGTATTGTTGATAGTCTATTATAATTCAACATTTATGTAAAAACATTCTGCAGAGAAATATTTTAGTTAGAAACATGTTCTGAGGTTAGTCTTTAAGAGTACAAACTTATAACTGTCAGAGGGGATAAACACCTTAGGGAATAGTAGTGGATCTCAAAGTCTTACTGTGTAGATCTCGGGGTTCTTGCTGCCACATCCCTCAGCATTGTTAGAGACTGTTTTGCAATAAACAAAACCAGCCTGAAGCAACTGACTGCTAAAGGAAGACTGAGGTGTCTCGTGGAAGGTAAGCAGCTGCAGCTACAGCCAGCAACTGGAATACGATCAACAGCTCTCAATCTCATCTCTGACTCTCTTTTTCCTTTCTCAGACCATCCATTCTCATTTCTTCCTCCCTGGTAACAGCAAACCTAGCCAAAGCTTGTGAATTTTACATTACTGGTAGATTTATCCATCAGGTGACAGACTGACTTCCATTTCAGATAGAAGTCCAAATTTCTTAGGAAGGAACTCTGTTGACCCAGATGGGATCTGGTGTCCATTCCTGGACTAATAAATTGTGGTGCCAAAGTCTAAACTACATTTGAACTAATGTATCATCTCCCACATTAACCACATGGATAGCACCGGAAGAAAGGATAGTTATAGGAGAAGAAGGAAATGAGTTAATTCTAGACACAAAAAAATAACGAAATCCATTCGAAAATCTGCCCTTAACATCAATCAAGGACTTTCCTTCAATCTTGAGGACATGGAATAGAGATAAATATAGAATAGAAAATTCTCTTCATAGAAAGTTTTAAAAGCCAAGCATAGTGGTGCACGCCTGTAATCCCAGCAGCTCAGGAGGCTGAGGCAGGAGGATCTGAGAGTTCAAAGCCAGCCTCAGCAACTCAGCAGGACTCTGTCTCTAAATGAAATACCCAAAAAAAAAAAATGGAATGAAGACATGGCTCAGTGGTTAAATGCCCTTGGGTTCGATCCCTGGTACCAAAAAAAAAAAAGAAAAGAAAAGAAAGTTTTAAGAGTCCTTAATTATTTTTGCTAGTGGATTTTTTAAAAGCTAACATTCCTTCAGATCACAAAGAAGAGAGAAATAGTAAGGACACAGTTCCCACTAACTAGAATGAGGGATTGAGCTTTAGAGATTCATTTCTTGGTTTGGTAACAAGTCAGAGAAATTGTTGGCCAGAGTAACTTTGAAGATAAATAATAGCAGAGAAGGATAGAAAATAGCTTTCAGGGGTCCTGCCCCAGTAGAGTAATATCCGCTTTATTGTGGTTTCATGAAAAGACTTTGATACATTGCTAACTATGCTCTCTGGGGACAGAGGACAGAAAGCGTATGGGAATGGATCACTGCCTGCCCAGGGATAATTCTGCAAGATGGGAACTCAAAACAGAAAACCATGAGGGAAGACAAGGCTAAGTCCCTACCCTCCTCCCATCCACCCAGCCCCTCAAATAAAAGACCTTAGTAACAGTCACATTCTCAGTGAAATAGAGATGAATTGAGATTTAATTCTTTAGACCTACACAAAAGATTAATAATGGATATACAAGAAACTGATAATGCTGGTTGCCTGTGGGGAAACTGGATGTCCAGGGTACAATGGTGAGAGAGACTTTTCACTGTACACCTGTTTAGATTTTTTACATTTTGACATATATAGTACCTAATAAAAACATAAAAGTGAATCATTAATACGTATCTGGAAATAAGAGTGAATGGGATACAAATTACTGACCAGATCTTCTGTATATAAATTTTATGTAGAAAGGGGGTTATTACAAAAAAGTCACCATCTGGATGTAAGTATAGTGCAATTTAAAACACTAGTTCAAATTTATATTCCCAGAAACACTGTCAAACACTGGGCATATTCACAGTAGGATTTGCCTTTGCCCTTGTAATGAGGACCATGTAGAAAGGAAAAAAATAACCGCTAGTCTGGTCACAATGACATCCTCCCAGGCCCCCAAACTGAAAAGCCTCCCACTTTGTCAGCACTAAAGCCCAGTGAAACAAGCTAATAGGTATGTGGCGGTCAGGACTGATCCCTCCACCTCCATCTGAACACAGAGAACCACATTTGCACACCCAGGCTTTCGGAAGGCCACCCTCTCTCCAGACACAGAAACATACACTATAGAAGCAAACACTTATTGACAGCTTTTTTGTATGCTATACACTCTATACCATAATATTCAGATAAATAAAATGTAAATCTTTCCCCTAGAAGGTCACATTCTGTCAGGATGTGTAATAAACATTTATTTTGGCATGATAATTCTTAAGCCTATTTATATGTGCTATTTTCTTGTTTTACATACTTATTTAAAATCAAAAGCCTGGGAAATAACCCAAAACTCAGCAATTTCCTTACCAAAAAAAAAAAAAAAAACCAGGTCTGTTCCTCAGAACCACTAATTTCAAAAATAGAGCAACTTTCATAAACATTATTCATACTTTGGGGATTTTTTTTTTTTAATGATGCAAAGAAAACTCGGGCTTGTTTCTATTTCAGAAGGACAAAGCTTGTTGTTCTTAACTTTCCCCTGATGTTTCATCTAGGGGATTAGTCCTAATTTTATTTGCTTTTTGTATTTGACTTTTCAGATGATCTTTCAACTCATGTGAGCTTACTCCAGCCTTTCACTTTCCATGAATCAATCAAACATTAATAAATTTATTAGTTTATTAACTGCTTTTTGGGTGGGGAGGGGGGATGGGATGATGGCTATCTTCAAATACCCAAAGCATTCTTATGGAGAAAGAAACTTATCACAAAACACCCAGAAAGCTATGATCAATAGGTGTAGCTATAAAGAGGTAGTCTCCAGCACAGCATAAGAACAGATTTCCTAAGCGTTTGGTCTGCCTACGGTTGACGTGGGCTGCTTTGAAAAGATGGGTCAAGTTCCTCTTTGCCCTCTGAGTCTACACTTAGAAGGGACTGGGTGCCACTTACCAGGAACATGAACGAGGAAGGTTGAGATGAAGACGGTGGCCAGAGCAGAACAAGCCACGTCATTTGTGAGTCCTTTGAAAAGAAATGACTTAGAATGTCAACATGATGACAGCAGAGCATTACATGAAGTGTGAGGCCCCTCCAAGCTCAGAGTGTTACACAATCACCCAGGAAACACTTCCGGAACCTAGCTCTGAGTCAAAGTATTGGCTGCGAACTCGGGTTGATCCCTTCCAAAACTATGAGAGTATGAAATTTATACACTGGATCCTAGAAATTCTTTAGAATAAGAGAGGGAGTGATGGGTCCAGGGGTTTTAAATCTGAAGAGACTATATGGCTTCCTTATCTTGAGCCTCTTCAGTTGTTTGGAAAATGTTTTGTACCTGTGCATTTTCTCAGGGAAACTTTCTATGAAAGAAGTTTAATCACTTCCCCCCAAAAGTCAAGAATCTCTAATCCAACCCTCTCATTTTGCCCAGGAAGAGATGGAAGTTTTAGAGGGGACAAAATGACTCTAACAAAGCTGGAGAGCTAGGGCCTTTATATTGTTTTGAATTTTTAATCTAACAGGGTTTTTTTTAAATGACTATAATTTAGTTGGCTAATTCAATTGCCGTTGTCACAGCAGTAAAATTTGGTCAGCCTTGTCCTTATCCATTTTACCATTCTTTTTTTAATGTTCCTCAGTATCTGGTTCACATTCTATAGGAGTATACATAAACATTTTGTAACTTTGTGACTTTAATATATGGTGTCATCTTCCAAAATATTTATACTGACTTCTTTTAAAAAAAATAGAAACATTAATAGAGTAAAACTTGGGTCAGGAATTTTAACCAGAAGAAGAGACTGACATCACTTTCATTGTCTCTTACTGTTCAGCCATGACGACAAAAATATGTAGCTATAATGAAAATAACCAACATATGTACAAGTAACAACAGATTTATGAAATCAATGTTATTTTTACATGTGCTTTATCAAACTTCTTGGGTTTTAGGTTTTTGTTTGTTTGTTTGTTTTGGCTCTTGAAGTTGAACATAATAAAACTTCGATAATTACTCTCCTCACTCAACTTTCTCTTTGATCTCTCTCTGCAAGCATTTTCCTGTCTTGCTCAGAAAATTATTTCCTGTTCACACTGATTTCCTTAGGATACCTTAGTCTATTCAGTTCTCTACTATATTTCTGTGGTTTAGTCTTTTGCTAGATTTCTCATTTTATCTATTATAAATACCCGGTAACATGTATCGAAGTGTGTATGTTCTTCATATAGTATGATGCTTTAGCAAGTTCTGATATAACTTTTGCCTGAGACTTTGAGCCTGTTTGATGTTATCCGGGATGTTTTCTCAGGTAAGATGATGTCTGAGTTATAATCAAAATTCTGTTTAAATTAAGTTCATCAGTTTCACAATGTAAACTGTTTTCAAACTGGCCGGTAAACGAGCTTTGTTGACACACCTTCTGTATGTTGCATCTCTTCATCAAATAAAAAATCAAGTTCTTCTTGTTCTTCCTCTCCCAGAGGATATAATTGATTTGATGTTCCATCAGGTATAAGTACACTGGAGATAGACAGCGACTCCTGTCCACTTTCATCCAAGGATCTGAGCCCAAGTCTATGAAAACTGGTAGACAAACATCTAAGCATTGCTTGAAGACTTTTCATCTCAGTGCTTTTCTTTGGATTCAGTGGACTTTCAGTTCTTAGAGAATGGAGCAGACTCTCTGTGAGTCAAAGGCTTAGTCTTACATGAACTCAGAGGGGAAAAAAAATTGTTTTTCACTCAAAAGTTAAGTTTCATTGCAGTATATAGAATTACTATTGATCATAATAATATCATGCATCTTGGCTCAACCCTGAGTGAATTTCACAACTTGACCCCAAAAACCCTTCACCCACTGCTTGCTAAATTGAAGGTCCATGTATCACCTGGCAGGTATTGCCATACACATATGTATCTGTTTCTAACCCAGGAAAAAAAGTGGAAGCCTCTGGAGTAGAGGATTTCAATCAGTGGAGGAATAAGATTACAGCAGGAAATATATATATATATACACACACACACACACACACACACACACACACACACACACACACTTTACTCTCTATACCACCCAACTCACAAAGTATCAGGATGGGGATAGAAGTACTGGGAAGATCAGACATATTTATTTTGGAAAATTCTCTAGGTCAATGTGATAAGCATTGTTCTGAAATCACAGGAAGAAGAAAGAGGGTACTATAAGCTAACAGGAGCCTTACCTCCAACCTTGGGGGAAGAAAAGAAGGAGGGAAAGGGGATCAGGCTTAAAATCAATACTTTCTTTAATTTGGATCATATGGAAAACAAGGAGCAAAATGAGCTATTCAGCCTACCAACCAAATGAGCAGAAATAATTACAGCACTAGAGGTGTAGAACAAAATATTGGGGAAAAAAGTAAACACATAACAAAGACAATTGATGACATGAAAAATAAGGGGGAAACGGTAGAGATAAAAGAGAAAGTAAAGAGCTTGTTCTAGGAAGTCAGAGTCAGATGTGGGAACTTACTTAAGAGGCTGATGACTCTAATACGCCATTACTGACACAGGATCAGGGAGGGACGGGGGTGGGGGGATGCCTTCTAGTTCATTTCTGAGGAAGTGAACAGAGATTTGAGGCGAAGCAGAAAGAACTGAGTAGCAAGTTCAAGGAACTTTATAAGAAGAGAAAAGAAGAAACAGAAATCAAAAGAAAAGAACATGAGAAGACCAGAAGGATGTGGAAGGTTGGGCTGTGGCTATGGAAAGGCCAGCATTTTACTTCCTTGGTCTGTAAACCTCAAGACTGAATGTTTTCTCAGTACGTCCAGAAAAAGCAGTTTTTCCTCCCGCGTCGGTGTCCCAGGCAGAGTGACAGTGTGTGACGGTGGGGGCTGTCCTCTGCCTGCACAAGTACTCCAGGCTAGGGTGAGTGGGGATGGATTTGGCCTGCTCTGTTTGCCAAGATGGAGGAGAGGAACTTTTAGTAACTTTCACCACAGTCCTAAGTGCATGGAGAGTGAGTGTGGGGATTTAGTTCTGTTTATTCACTTAAGCCCAAGGTAGTATGTTGGAGGAGCCACTTGTACCTAAAAAAACAAACACCTGAATGATACTTAGTGCAACAAAACAAGCACATTGTGAGTAGTAAGCTCAGGACTGAGACTGGCTGAGGGAAGAGGAAACTCGTGTCTCTCATCTCATGTCACTTTATGGCCCACAATCATTACTGGGTGGAATTTAAGGTATTGTCCTATTCTCTTTCTCTTTATACCAGGGAAGTGACACATTCTTTCAGAAGGCATACATGAAGAGAGACTAATGAAGGACTCTTTGTAAAAGTGTCATCGGGATTAAGGGAAACCAGCTAGGTATGGCAATTCACCCCTTGGTTAGCGACCCCTGGGCCAGAGGGGACAACAGAGGCAGGAGTTGAGAACTTCCAGAGAGAGCTGTAGCTGAAAGCCCTAGCTTCAGGAGAGGTAACCTTGTATACAGAAGAAACAAAATCATAGCCAAGTGTATCTTCTTGTATATAGTGCCATGACCACAAATCTGTGTCACTCAAAGAATATTCTGGAGTTCTGGTCAAATGATTTTTTTTTCTTCCTCTCCACTAATTATTGAAAATAATTATACATTTTAGATTGCAGATTTGGATTTCTTGTGATAGCTTTTTGTTTTACCTATTATTTCTGATTGCCCTAATTTTCATCTTATTAGAAGAAATACCTCCCTTCCTTCCCAGTGTTATCTATGGCTTCCATCTTACTCAAGCTAGCTATTACATGGAATTCATTACATTTTTCTTCTTAAAGAATACTGACCTTCTGTTTCAATTTGAATTTATTGCTCTCCAGGCCTGCTGAACAAATGTCATTCTAAGATCTCTTTTGTAAAAAATGATTATAAAAATTGTAAGTAATTATATTACTGATTTAGTTCATCTGTTTTTAATCCCATATTGTGTGTGTGTATGTGTATGTGTGTGTGTGTGTGTGTGTGTGTGTGTGTATGTGTGTGTGTGTGTGTGTGTGTGTGTGTGCGCGCGCGCGCATTTTCACCCTTGGTTAGCTGAATGATATAGTTAAATAGCATGCAAAAAGATATAAGAGTGACATTAAGTGTTAAAATTTTCTACTTCTTTTCTTACTGGCTGATAAAAGGTGGGAAGCCAGAATGATGTAATGTATTCTGAAAACTATGTCTTCAATCACCTTGACGTGAAATAAACCCTTGACTGTAAGGAGTATTATTCCCACCACTGATGTGCTGTTGGTTTTCACCATTTGAACCTATGCAAAAACCACTGCTTGCAAGATGACAGAGAAGTACTGGTAGTACCAGAGGAGCCAGGAGCAGTGATGGAAAGGGAGGACTGCCTGTACCTCGGCTTCCCCACTTATCTGCAATCTGAACCCGACTGCAGCCAAAACACAGAATCCCACAAAGAGAGCTAGGGGAGATATAAAACGGTGTGGGCAAGTAGTCCTTGACTTGAAGGACTGCATCCCATAAAAAGCACATGCCGCAAATGTATTTTAAAAAGACAAAGGCCGGGTGCATAATGTTAGTATGATGATGTCAAGAGCAAATGACCTAAATGGTCCCACTCCATTTCATTTTCATTCCCTGGGCCAAAAACAATAAACAAAAAAAACAGTTGCCCAAGTACATCACCTGAACAAGGTTGTGGAAGATAAAACTTTACTGAGCACAGAAAGGATGTTGAGATGTGAGAAGTCAAGGGCTTTTCAAAGAGGAATGGGGAGTGGGAGATAGATGCTTGACCAGGACTCTGCCAAAAGCATTCAAAAGAGCAGTTGATAAATACTTAGTTAATTCCTCCCCTAGGCCTAGTGTTGCACGAGGAGCTTTGTGACACATATTAAGTAAAAGGAGCTCCTTGATCACTGCCAGACAGCTTCCCTTTCAGGATGCTTACACTCAGCCAGCAGAGGGCTGCTTGAGAAAACTGTGAAGCAAGGATATCAGTGCTCCTACAAATTTAGGATAACTGACTTTCCCTGGGCCTTCAGCATAGTCCTACGTCCAGTGTTCCTCTGGTCACCTTCCTCCCCTGTGCTCCACAACAACTACTTCAAATCTTCATTCTCCTCCATCTCTGCTCTTCCCCCTCTCAGCAGGTAACACTGATTCACTCCTCATCAGGAAGGCAGAAGTCACTGAGTCAGGAACTTCTTCCATTTTCGGAATCAACACTCCAAAAGTGCCCGCCTGTGCCTGCTCCCTGCTCTGCCTGGCGTTTCTAGTACAGGGTCACTCCTCCTTCTGAGGCCCGCTATGTTCTGGATCTCATACCCCGCTATCTGTTTTAGGAAATTTTGATTATTTCTTTTCTAGCCAGACTCCTTAACCCCTGATTTTTCAGAATCCTTCCAACATACTTAGTTTTCTCCCATTAAAAATAAAGAAGGAAATCAAGAAAGAAAAGGAAAAACGTTTTAAACTGACTTCCCTTTCTACTGTCTCCCCTTTGCTGCCAGATTCATAAAGGGATTGGTTGCACTTGCGGACAGCATTTTCTCACCTCCCACCAGTTCCTCAACTGTTGCCATCTGGGTTCTGCCAAACCATGAAACCATTTGCATGAAGATTACAAAGAATCTCCAAAATGGGGCCAAATCCAACATACATTTTGATCCCCATTTTAACTCAGTAGCACACTGATGGCCAGTGGCTTCATTCTCCCTTGGCTTCCATGGAACTGTGCTCTTTGGGTTTGCTTCGTCCTCCCAGCTCATTCTCTTCCATCCATCATGTTCCTCAGGTGGCTGCAGGCCCTCTAGACTACCTCTTGAGGCAATCTAAACACACCTGCCGCTTTGCAAGCCATGACCTTACATGTGCATCTATCTGGTCCTCTTCTTTGAGCTCTCTGGACCAAGACAGAGATATGAAATCTGTATTTGTATGTACACAAATCACACTGGAATATCCTAAATTGAATACTTACTCTACCCCTCCATTAGTTCATCTATGGTGTTATTTAATTTCAGTAAATGGCCCTAAAATCTATTCAACCGAGTAAACCAGCAGCTTGGGAGTGATCCTTGCCAACTGCTACACACTCATCCCCCACATCCAAGCCATCACAAAGAGTTCTTCATATTACCTTCTGAATATCTCTTGAATCAGTTCATTTCCTTTGTCTCCTCACTTGCCACCCCCGTGGTCTAATTGCCCTGACTCTCACCTGGGCTACTGAACCAGCTTTTTAAATTGTTATTTATTTGTTTGTTTGTTTATTTATTTATTTATTTATTTTCAGGCAGAGTCTTGCTAAGTTGCCCAGGCTGGCCTCTAACTTGAGATCCTCCAACCTCAGCCTCTCGAGTAGCTGGAATGACGTGTGTGCACCACTGCACTCTGCTGCTACAGTCTCTCCACTGGTCACTCAAATCCACCATCCAATTTTCTACTCCATGGACAAACTGATTTTTTTTTTCAAACTTCAATTTAAATATGTTCATGTCATTTTCCTGTTTAAAAACCTGTCCGTGGATTCCAATTGCTATAAAGATTAGGAACCAGAATTCACATGACATATAGGATGTGGCACCCTTTTTTCCAGGCCTGTTTTCTCCATTCCCTCCCCTCATGGGAGTGACTGTCAGCCCTCCCATCACTTGAGCTTTCTGTGTACCAGGCTCTGTCCAACCTTAGGGTATTTGCATGAGTTATTCTTTTTCCCTCAAATACTTTCTTCCCCCCAGGTTCACCTAGTCAATTCCCATTCTTCCTGCACTGAAATTTCAGCTCAGTCATCACTTTCTCAGAGAAGCATTCTTCAAGCTAGCAGTCTGAGTCTCATTCACCTTTAGACAGTATGGTGGCCTCTTGTATCTTTCTTTCATGACACTGACCATGGCTTGTCATTCAATATGTGACCAATCTTGGTCTCCCCCTCCAGACCATACATCCCACGGTACCAGGAATAGTGTCCATTTCCTCATTGTTAGAGCCCCAGCACCCAGCACAGCACTGGCACGAAGTAGATGCTGAATAAATAACATGTCTATAATGGCTTTATTGTGCAAAGCAGCCAATAAAAGGTAAAGGAAGGTATTAATCCTTTGCCTCAGGCAATAAATTTAAAAGGGTGTAGAGAAGTAAAAAAATCAATATGAATAAAATTTCTAGTGACATATTTATGAACCTTTCAGGAATTGGACCAAAATGTAGTTGAAAACTCTACACCATGCCCTCTGTACCACAGTCAGATTTATTTTGAAAATGTAAAATTCCCAATAATAGATTCTATAAGAAAACTGAAGGGGAAAAATGGAACAAAAGAAGAATGACAGTTTATATTACAATGTTATATTTTAGACTAAATTGTCATTAGATTTCTTTGTAAAATAGATCCACCTCCTTCTCTTCTTCCCCAAATGCCTAGGGAAAATGTACTTTAAAAAGATGAATCACAAAATAAAAAGCATGTCTCATCAGACATGATGAAGCAAAATGTAGAAAACTATGGTCTGTATCATGAACAACAGAAACTGTCCCAGAAATACAGACAATTTCAGAGATGCTTTAAGCCAGGAGGTGGGGAACAATTTCTGTTAAGAGCGAAATATTTAGGCAGAATAGGGACCAGGGTGAGGCTAGAGAATTGGTTAATGAGTCCAATTTAGGACAGTGCTCATGTTTGAGGTCATTCAAGTGCAAGGTCAGTTTTAAAAAGGAGCACCTCCTACACATTACACACCAAGTGCATCTTTTTCCTCTTTTAGTCCTACCCTGGACTTTAGGCTTTGTGAACTGCAGGGGGAGAGCATCAATGAACATGTAAATGAAGGAGCAAGGCTGTGTTCCCATCAAACTTTGTTTACAGAAATCCGACAGGAGGGTGGATTGGGTCCAAAGACCATAGTTTGCTGACCATGCTCCAAACTGCAAGGAGCATGATTGGGCAAGAATAAAACGTGCAGTACAGGGAGCTGGACCAGATGAGACCTTTGGCCTTCCAGCATGGTTCCCCACTCCTGACTCGCCCCAGTCAGCCGTGGTGTTTCTCAAGTCCTGTAAAATCATGTTCAAAAATTTATTTTTTTCCCTCAGCAAGTTTAAAACTAATTTGCTCTTCCAGTGTCCTGTGCTGCCAACTCGAAGCCCATTGACATTCTGCTTCTTATTCTTTTGACTATCTTCTTGTTCTGGGATCATTTAGGATTTTCTTTTGGGGCAGGGGAGGAGTGGAGGTCAACAACAACAACAAGAAATAATAATAAATGGGAAAAATAAAAAGAAAATGTCAGAATGTGGCCCAATAATATGAATGGATTAAGATCCTCTACCAATAGACAGAAAAAGAGTGTTTTTTAAAGTCCTGTCATATGCTTCTATAACAGACATATCTAAAATAAAATGACCCAGGTGAATTGCAATAAAGTTTTGGAAAAAAAAATCTGAGATAATGCTGATAAAAAGAAAGCAAAACTGCAATATTAGTTTAACACGCATTCAAATTCAAGATGAAAAATCATTAAATGGATAAAGGGAAACATTTTATATTAAAAAAAGAAACTAGGGGAAAAAGGTATTCAAAAACCTTAACAGAACTATGGATGTGGCTCAGTGGTAGAGTGCTTGCGTAGCACATGTGAGGCACTGGGTTCGATCCTCAGCACCATCTACAACTAAAAAAAAAAAAAATAAATTAACCTAATATAACTTTTTTTATTTTTTATTGAACTCAAGGAAACTAGGGAAAATGAGCCACATTCCCAGCCCTTTTTAATATTTTATTTAGAGACAGGGTCTCATGGAGTTACTTAAGGCCTCCCTAAGTTACTGAGGCTGGCTTTGAACTTGTGATCCTCCTGCCTCAGCCTCCCGAGTCACTGGGATTACAGGCTTGTGCCATTGCACCCAGCTCTAATAAGTATATCATTGAAAATATTATTAATACAAAAATAAATTGACATTTGCATAAACATAAAAGGGATATTTTAACATAAATGTATCAGAAGGTAATATATTGAGTTTCTATAACTTAAAAATGTAAAGAATGCTAAAATAGAATGTAAAGAATTTAATAATACAATTAAAAGACTTATATTTGTTCATTTTATATGATTTATATTCCTATCCTTGTTTTAAAGAGAGCATGTACATTGTTTTCCAACACCGATCGAATAGGTATGAAAATTGAACATAATCAAGTCAAAGAGAAATATCTCAAATTCTAACAAATTTTTCAAAGCAGAAATCACATAGTCTTCTCTGATCTTAATTATGTAAAATTAGAAATTAGGAAGAGAATCAAAAAAATTTGTCATGTTTCTAAACAACTCACAAAGTGTTTAAAAATGAAAACTAAAATTAGGAGCTGTTTTACAAGAAACTAAAAATGAGAAGTAATTACCTAAAACTCACATAATACAGTCAAAGTAGTGCTCAGGGACCAGTATATCTGCTTAAATAATATATCTAAAAACAAGAACGATTAAGAGCAAATCAACTCAAGAAAGAAAAACAAAATAACTTTTAAGAAGTAAAAATAAATAAATAACAAAGGCTTAAAAGTAAAATTTAATAGAATATATAAAATTTCAGCAATGTTAAAAGTTCTTTCCTTAAAAATAACAATAAAATAAAGAGAATTTTGACAAGTCTGATTATGATAAAGAGAAATAACAAATTAAAACATTAGGAATGGAGAAATTCTAGAGACAGAAGAGATTTCTTTGAACTATTGAAGATCCTTAAAGATCAATATATCTATGAAGTGAAAGGACTTTTAAAGAGAGAGAGAGAGATAACTTGAACGGATTAAAAACCACAGAAGAAATATAAAAGGTATCAAAAAAATCTGCTAAAAAAATGCTCTAGAGGAAGTGAATAGTGACGACAGAGTTTTAAACTTCCACAATTCCTTTCCAAGAAATGGAGAGTTCTACTAAAGTAGAATCGATCTTCCTTTCCTTTGTCTTGGCTACCTTTAACAGCAGAACAACAGCACTGACTTTTTTTGTTTTATTTAACATCTACTTTGTGCCAAGTGCTGTGCTAGGTGCTGAGGCTACAATGATGATGTAGAAACTGACACTATTCCTGCTCTCATGGAGTGTACAGTCTAGGGAGAAAGATGGAGAGTAGTCAAATACTGAATTACAAGCCGTGGTCAGCAGAAAGACACAAGAGGCTGCAATAATATCTAAATGCTGTTCAGCCCTGTGCTACTAGTTGTGAGACTGCTTCCCTGAGAAAGTGGTATTTAAAGTAAAATGTAAAGGAATAAAGAATTAACTAGGCAAACTTAGGGAGAAGAAATGAGCATTTAGGGAAGAGGAATAATTTATGCCAATGACCTGAGGCAGAAAAGAATGTGGCTCATTCTAGGAATTAAAAGAAAACCCAAGTATCCTGTGTGATCATCACCATCCCTCAGCTCTGGTGGAACGGGAGGTTATTTCTCACCAACAGACTTTGACAAAGAGGACTTGATGTACGTGGGTACATATGCAGGATTGTGACATTAAGATGGCAACTCATTTTGTCAATAGTCTCTCTCTCCCTTGCTGGCTTTGAGGAAACTGTTAACATACAGGGACAGAGTGCATTTCAGAAGTAGTGATTCAATGCTTTAGATGTGGTTTGTCCCCATAAATTCACGTGCTGCAGGTTTGCAGTGTGTTAGGGTTGAGGTGGTGGGTCCTTTAAGAGGTGGAGCCTAGTGGGAGGTCGTTACTGGGCCCTTTTCTAACTCTGACTTCCTTCCTAATTAGACTGAATAATTTCATTGTGAAAAACTTGTGAATCTTAGTCAGTTGAACAGTACTGGCACAAAGCTTTGAAGTCATGCTTGGGACTTGACTATGACTACACCAGCATATCCAGAACGTGGGGATAGAAGACGAAAAAAGATCATCTTCTGAAAGTGAAAACAGAAAGTAATATAATCACAGCACAAAAAGCCAAAGAGACAGTTTACCAATGTGTGGGGAGGCATTGGAAAATGACCAGTACTTGTATCAAGAAACGTGGCTCAAATGTCTGTAAAATGAAACTGTTCTCCCTCTCCGATTGCATTTTGTAACTTGTGTGGCACGTTGATATGGTACCTGTGGAGTTTGTCAGTGTTTATCTGATGCCTCCACAAGGAGACTGCTTTGATTCTAAAAGACTAACAGCAATAAGAACATTGACAGAAATTTCCCTGGGGTGAAGGAAGCCAATTTCCTAGACCTGAAGGGCTTAATGAAGATATCTTTTAAGGACATCTAACGCTCTATGTCAAGAACCTGCCAAGAAAATTAGTGATAGGCAAGCTGGTTTTCAGAGGAAACCTGCTATACAGATAACAGGATCTCATTGTCAAGTCTGGTTTATTTCACGTGGCAATTTATTAAATTTTCCCACAAAAAGATTTGTTGATTGTCAGTTTAGTTAGTGTTTCTCAGTCCTCTACAGTTTGCTTGGCTTTGAGCAGCCAGTTGGAATTACTTCTGGATCTGCCAAGCCACGCATTAGCTCAAAGACCATGAAGATGCCCTGAAGGTCGTCTTTTTTTTTTTTTCCTAATTTGATGCATTTTAACTATACAAAATAGTGAGAATCGTTAAATGTACTAATATATGCAGGTAACATAATTTGTTCAATTTTATTGTTCAGTCCCTCCTCTACCTGTCCACCTATCCACCCTGTCTGCACTACTGCTTTTTCATAAAAAAAAAAAAAAGCCCTTTTTCCCTCTATTTCTCTGTAGCCTCAACATACAAGAGGAAACATATCACTCTTGACTTTCTAAGTCTGGCTTATTGCACTAACCTGATGTTCTCCAATTCTGCCTACTTACCTGCAAATGATATTTCAATCTTCTTTAGTGCTGCATAAAACTCCATTGTGTCTATGTGCCACATTTCTTTATCCATTCATTCATTGACAGGCACCTGGACTGGTTCCACAACTTGGCTATTGTGAATTGTACTGCTGTAAATATGGGTATGCAAGTGTCAACATAGGATGCTGACTTTAGTTCTTTTAGATACATAATGAGGAGTGGTATAGCTGGGTCATATGGAGGTTCCTTCCATTCTTGGCCTTTTGAGGAACCTCCATATTGATCTCCATAGTGATTATATGAATTTACAATCCCACCCACAGTGTGTAAGTGTTCCTTTTCTCCCATATCCTTGCCAGCATTTATTATTTGTATTTTTGAAGATTGCCATTCTAACTGGAGATGAAATCTCAGTATCGTTTTGATTCCCATTTCCCTGATTGGGGAGGATGTTGAACACCTTACCATATATTTGTTGATCATTGATATTTCTTCTCTTGAGAAATGTCTGCTTGCACATCTATTAACTTATTTGTATTAAGTTCTTTTATGTTCTGAATATTGATCCACTGTCAGAAGATTGGCAAAGATTTTCTCTCAGTCTGTAGGCTCTCTCTTCACATTCTTAATTGTTTTCTTTGCTGCGTAGAAGCTTTTTAACTTAATGTCATTCCACTTATTATTTCTTGGTTTTATTTCCTGAGCTTTAGGAGTCTGATTAAGAGAATCTATTCCTGCACCCATGATTTGGAATATTGATCCTGTGTTTTCTTCTAGTATCTGCAGTTTCTGTTCTAATTCCTAAGTCTCTGACGCACTTCAAACTGACTTTTTCTTCCAGGATAAGAGATAGGAATCTAAATTCATTCTTCTACATATGGATGTCTAATTTTCTAAGCCCCACTTGTTTGAAAAGCTGTCTTTTCTCCAGTGTATGTTTTTGGGAGCTTTAATGACTGTATTTTTTCAGATTTGTCTCTGTGTCTTCTATTCACATGTCTTTTTTTTTTTTTTAACAATAGTTCTGTGGTATAATTTGAGATCTGGTTTCGAGATGCCTCTGGCATTGCTCTTTTTGCTCAGAATTGCTTTGGCCGTTCTTCCATATGAATTTTAATTCTACTTTTTCTAGTTCTGTGAAGAATGTCATTGGTATTTTGATGAGTATTGCATTAAATCTGTAGATACTTTTGGTAATATGGCTCTTTTAACAATATAAATTCTGCCTATTCATGAATATGGCAGGTCTTTTCATCTTCTGGTGTTTTCTTTAGTTTATTTCTTCTGTGTTCTAATTTTTATTGTAGAAGTCTTTCACCTCCTTGGTAAGATTTATTCCTGGGTGGGTGGTTGTTGTTGCTTTTTAAGGCTATTTTGAATGAAATTGTTTTTCTGATTTCCTTTTCAGCAGATTCATTGTTGGTCTATGGAAAATCTATTGATTTGTGTTGTTGATTTTGAATACTGCTACTTTATTGAATTTGTTTATCAGTTCCAGAAGTCTTCTGGTAGAGTTTGTTGAATCTTCTAGGTATAAGATCATACTGTACAGTGAAAATTTGACTTCTTCCTCTCCTATTTGTATCCATTTTATATCCTTCTCTTGACTAATTGCTCTGGCTAAAATTTTGAGTCCATATTGAATAAGAGTAGTGAGAGTGAACATTCATGTCTTATTCCAAATTTTAGAGGAAATGCTTTCAGTTTTTTTCTCATTCAATATGATGTTAGCCTTGGGTTTGTCATATATACGCTTTATAATATAGAGGTTAAGTTTCCTGTTTTTTACATGAGGAATATAGCCACTTTTTTTTTCCCTTCTGTCTTCATTTGGAATAGATAGTTATCCTCGAAATGGGAAAATGGCAGTAATAAATACCCAACTCATAAATATTTATTTACTGTTTGGCCATTTTCCAAAAAATGTATTTTATTTATTTGCATATACCCAATAAATGGATAACAACAAAAGAAACATATAAGACAAAAACTTCCAAGATCATTTCAAATGAAATGTGAAGAAAAAGAATTTCCAAAAGCCTTATTTGTATAGAGTTGGTTCCAAGGCATCCTGTGATTGCAAAAACACAGAATTGGGGTAAGAGGGGAATGGGAAGCCAGAACCAGGAAGAATGGAGTTGGGGAAATTGAGAGCTACAAAGACTGCTAGAAACAAATGGCCAAGAAGTTTCATAAATGAAACCGAAGAACGGATAGGGGCACACATTTATTCTGAAGTATGGAAGCTGACTGGGCCCCCATTCAGATGTCAATACAGAGAAAGGAGAAATCCAGATAGTAGTCAGAAATTCAGTAGGCAAGCAGGAAGTCTCATACCTGCTTGAAGTCTAATAGAAACCTCAAGACTAAGCTCTCCGAAATGAATTCTTGATTTGATTTTCTAAATGTTTCCTTTCCTAGTTGTCTACAACTCATTTAGTTTAATCATCTGATAGTTAGACATAAACTAAGAATTGCCATTAATCCTACTCTTCTCTCCACAAAACCCTCATGACTATCCCCCACTACAATCTCTTGTGCTCTCTCGTTCTCTCTTTCACACACACACACACACACACACACACACACACACACACACCTTATTCCTCAACAAGTCCTCTGAACTCTGCTTCCAGATACCTCATATTGACCCATCTCTGCACATCCCACACCTGCTCTCTTATTCGGAGCCACCATCGACTCTCTCATAGACTACAATGACCACTTCAGTGGATCCTGTGCTTGCACGCTTACCCCCATGCTCTATTTTTCACACAGCAGCCACACTGATGCAAAATTGAGGGGCAGCTTTAGAGCATCCAATTTAGATCAGAGCATCAAAGTCTCAAGAATACAGAAAGAATATGGATTGCCGAACCATCATTTAATTCCTGTACTGCTTTGGGGGCAGTGAGATTGTAGCAATCAATATGTCTAACTGCATGAGAGTTCCTAATACACTTCATGAGAGTTCCTTTAAAGGAGGGAAACTAATTCTTGGATATTATGCATATGTTTTCTCTAGAAGATGATTTTCCCCTTGAAGGCAAAGATTCCAATGCATCATTCCTCATAGCGCCAACAAAATTTTGAGCACAGTAGGTAGATTTGTCAACTTTTCATTACTTAACAAAGTACATGGTAAACTTAAAAAGATAAAAGATTTGTTTTGGCTCACAGTTTCAGAGGTTTTGGTCCATGGTCATTAGTCCATGGCTTTTGGGCCTATGGTGAGGGAGCATATTATGGTAGAAGTGCATCTCAGAGAAAGCCTATAAATTATGGCTAGAAGTGAAAGACAGAAAGAGACTGGGGTCCTACTATCAACTTGGGTATGCTCTGGTTACTCCAAATGCCTCCCACAAAGCTTTACCTCTTAGAGGTTCTTCAAACTCTCAATATGCCAAACTGGGGACCCCGCCTCTAACACATGGGCCTTTGGGGATTCAAGTATCCAAATCATAGCAGTAGATTATATTTTAATGGAGGGGATAGGAAGGACAGCAGAATAAAATAGACATTATTATTGCTGTATGTATATAGGTGACTGTATAACCAATGTGATTCTGCAACCTGTACAATTAGAAAAATGAGAAACTATACCCTATTTGATTCAAATGTATGAATTGTCAAGATCATTTTACTGTCATGTGTATCTAATAAAAAAAGAGGCCACTCTTCAGAGAGTAAAAGAATGTTATTAAATATGAATTGCATAAGAGCAAGGACCTTTTTCATCTTCTTTACCACTTGGAACAGTAGAACATAGTAGCTGCTTAATGAAAATGTAAAAAAAATGTTAATGGAAATGAATAAAGGCCTTTCTGAGAATGCAGCCAGCCCTCTGAGCCTAACCTAAGCCTGACCTTCCTCTTCATCAATGGTAATTGTGAATATTTTATTCAATCAATTACTGCCCATACATTTAATTCCAAATCTCTAGACAAAATGTGTTGCTTTGCTGTGTTTATATACCAGCTAGAACAGTGCTACATGAAATTAAGTGACCAAGAAATGCTTTCAGATGGTAGTGATGACAATTTATCTTAAAAATGCTCACATTGATTTTTAAGTCTAAATATAACACACTGGAGAGTGTCTATGTACATAAAAACTATTATTGACAGCTTGAGTGTCAATGCTCTGCTTGATTCAGTATAATGATATACTGGGCACAGTAATGTAAGGTTATAATGAAATAAGATTAGTTCATTAAGCATATATGAAAATAAGTCAGTCACTGCTGTACATTTACTCCTTCGAGATACAATCAATCTGGAAAAAAAAGTAAAAACACTTGCTAGTCCATACAAAATTCTATGATCTTGCATAAGGAGTAAACATGGTCTTTTGTTGCTTTAAAGTAGCAAAAAATGGTTGGGTAGGATTGGGAGGAAGGGAGGGAGTGGTATATTCATGTACATCTTCTGCCTAGATTGATTCTAGGGTACCAGGAAGACTATTAGAGTTCTATTCGAATTAAGACAGCCTTGGGCTATTGGAAGAAATTATTATAAAGTCACTGTGAATGATAGAGCTGTCTGCAATGGTGAGATTATTTCTACCTAATAAAGAAGGAGACAGTGAGTCAAATCCAAGCAGGTTCCTTCATGTACACAATTCATTCTGAGATATCTGGGCTCCTAGTTGGCAGTGATGTGTGATCATTGTTGTTGCCATTCCTAACCCCCTTCCTCCTCGATGGAAGAGCTGGCGTCCCACTGTAGAGACCAAATGTGCCAGCATTCTCACTTTCCCAGCCTTTTTTGCAGTTAAAGTGTGGACATGCCCTTAACCTGGATAGAAGGGCCAAGGAAAGTTTGTTGGGGTCTTCTTGGAAGGGTTTTCACACGTAATAAAGGAGAGAGATATGTACAAAAACAAAACCCCATTTGTCCTTCTGTTTCTGTGTTTTTATATGAGGGTACTATATTTGGATCAATATAGGCAACTTGTGACCCCACAGAGATGAAACTTCATGAGAATAAAGAGGGGAGGGGGGAATCTTTATATTTTTCACTTACTTAATCCACCCTAGAAAAGCCTACCTAAGACTTTCTTTTATGGATGAAATTAAAACCCTATTCTTTAAGCCCCCCTTTTCCCTATTCAAATTATTAAATTTTTTTTGCTTTTTCCTCATATTTTTACTGGTACATTATAGTTGTATATAACTATAGGATTTGTTGTTACATATTCTTACATGCACACAATATAACAATATAATTTAGCCAATATATGCCACTTCTAATTTAGCTACATAGTTGCTTGTAACCAAAAGCATCCTGAGAATAGTGAAGAGAGATTTAAAAAAAAAAAATTAAAACAGAATGGTGCCATTCAAATATCCTCTAGGCAAGCTCTCAGAAAGTTGTCTTAAGTATTTTAGATGAGAGAATTATGAAAACCAGAATTATTTTGAAAAGTATGCTAAAAGTTCAAATTACCATTGGGCCAAGAGCCTTACCTAGCACTACAACTTACAAAGCATGAAGCCACCTAAGAAGCACAGCTATAGGACTTGTGGCTGTAGAGGATGCCAGGCGGGCTAGAAAAGGCCACCGTGCATCAGAGCAAAGAGAAGTGAGAATGACCCCAAATCCAAAAATAACCAAAGCATTGAAACTAGTCTGTTAGAGACATTAGGAAGATAGGATCTGGGATAGTTCGGAAGAAGAAGAGAAGACTCTAAGTTCTAAACCATTTTGTTTGTTTCAGTTTTTTTTTTTTTAATTATCCCCATAAGTGGCTATGACCTGGAAAAATAAAAGAAAATCTAGAATGATGATTTATTATGTGAGTGTCTAAAGTATCATAGGTGTGATTCAGTAGAACAAAACATTTTCAAACCTTGGTTAGGACCATGGGCTTTAATTATATTAGAGTTTCATTGTTTCTGTTAGGTTTGGTTTGGGTTTTGGTTTTTCAGACCTAGGACTTTGCACACGCTGGGAAGCACTCTATCACCGATCTTCACTTCAGCTCAATTACATTGGATTATTTTAACTAAATAATATGTACAGACATGCTGCTCAGTTTCAGCGGCTGTGTTCATTCTTATTGAGTTTGGATGAATTTGAAGAACAGGTTCAATGAAGTATCTGTGTAGAACCTAGTCCATGTATTCAATCTATAATTCTGAAATTCAGAGCAGGCCACGAGGATTTCTCTTTGCATGAGGAACCTCTGCCATCCTATGAAAAATGAAGAAAGGTTCTTTCAGACAGATAGTGGACCCCTAGGACAGTATGATTAACACCCCAGACAAAGATGGGACAGAAAGTTTCCCAAGCTTCTGACTAATAAGTGCTACGGGTGAATAGCAAACTCACCATCAGCAAAGAGCTAGTTAGCCTAGACCTGAAACTCTTCCTTGGGGTGTAGGAAGGCTGTAAGGTAGACAAGTGGTTTCTTCCTCTGGAACCTATAGCAAAGCTCTGTGGCACAAGGAATAGCAAGTACTAGGTCCAGCCTGCCTTTGGAGAAAATACTCTCACCATGGGTTCTGAGGGGTAGATGAGGAATAATTTCTAAAAGAAGCAAAAACAAATTTCCTCTTTTCACAGATGCTACTAGCCAATATCTGTGAAATATATCCATTGGTTCTGCCAGCTTTTTTGGCCAAAGTATCAATACCCCACAGACCAAAGTAGGTAAAATGAGGAAAGAAAGTAGAAATGGGAGGCAGAAACACCCCCCCCCCCTTTTTTTTCTAGAAAAGGAGAGAGGAGCTGTGATGACTGGAAGGAAGTGGGACGAAGTTCTACAATAGAAATTTGTATATGGGCAAGCAACACAATCTACCACAGGACCCCCCCACACCCTGCTTTTGCTGATGATGAAAATAGTTTGGCTTTTTTTTTTTTAAGATGCATGAAATTCAGAAATGTTTATATCATGAAGATGTCATCAAAAAGGGAGAATTTGGAGGTTCAGAGGCAAGAAGAGGGTGACTGATGCAAGGGATCTGAAGAGACTGGTAGGATAGAAAAAGGTGGAGCAGCACAAGGAAAAACACCTCTTTCTGAGCCTGGTAAAGAAAGAAAGCATTGTGGAGGCCTGGTTAATCTATCAGGATTAACCAGGGCACACTGTGGTTAACAACTTCTGAAATCCATGGCTTTCAACAAGAAAGGTTTATTTCTCACTCACATCACACATCCAGTGTCTCTTGTTTCCGTGTTGTTTGAATTTCACGATTTAGATGACCAGATTAGCCCCTGTCTGGAATATTGCAGTCTGTGAGAGAATGAAAAAGGAAAATGGCAAACCATGCATCAGCTCTTAACCTTGCTCCTGAAAAGCGATGCACATCTCTCAGATTGTATTTCATGGCAAGAGCCACTCACATGACCATGCCTGAGTTCAGCAGATCAGGAAGTAGAGGAGGGGCCGTGCACACAGTGAACAGTACAATAGCACTTTGGACATAGGCAAACAACTCACAGAGGGCTATCCTGCTTTTAATGGTGATCAAAGATGCTCCTGTACTCATTCACTCAACATTTACTAAGCCCCTACTTACATGCCTGCCACTACACTTTATTCTAAGACTAGACCTCCATCTAAGTCAGACCTCTGCCCTCATAGATGTCATAGTTGAGGGAGTTCCTACCTGATAGCTTTGGTTTTTCTTACTGGCACAGGAGACAATGTCATCTGCTAAAAGAGAGGCAATTGTTCAAAGGTAGTAGTTTAAGAAGAGTGGTAAATATTTCAAAAACTACTGAGCAAAATGGGAAAGAAGCTGAATTGGGGAAATAAAAGGATTGCCAGATGGCATGACATGTCCTTCTACGGATGGCTAACTCATGGCTGTGTGATGTTCCCTAGCAGGCACAGTAGCCTGAAACACTAAGAGCCAAAAAAAGGTGAGGAACTTAGGACTAAAGGGCTAGGAAACAAGGGAGCCAGAGCTGATTTGAGCAATATGAAGGAATAGGGTCCACAGAAGATCGTAAGAAAGAAAGTCATGAGTACGTGCTGGGCCAGAAACAAAGGTATTGAGAGCTAAGGTTAGGTGTATTGGGAAGAGAGTAAGTGAAACAGAAAGGCAGGATGTACAGATCAGGGAATGTACTGCTGCCCTTTTAAGCTTTACAGGAGGAGCAGCTCTTACTCTAGAAGAATGGAGGGTGTGGAAACTGGGTGAAGCCCAGTTGATCTTTATCCAAGCTTTAATTGTTTCTCAGAAGTTGTCCCTGGAGACAAAGCTTATATGGACATGCAGTTTTACATTGATCTCACAATCTAATCTTGGGAGATAATGAATTACCTCTGTTGTTCTATCTACCCTCACTCCAGACCCTAGTCATTTCACAGCTATTTGTGAAATAACCAACAGAAGGGCATCTCCTCTTAAAGTTCTTTCTCAGTGTTTCTTCATACAGCACTGTGCATAGGCTAGGTGTTTGTACATACCTCTTGAACAGAATCATAATGGGATTGGTTCTTTTTCCTGCTTTCTACTTCCTAGCAGGAATTTGCAGACTTTTAGGCATTGGAGTTTATAAACATTCAGCAACTTTAAGAACATCTTTCTCTGAACAAGACAAAATGGTGTTCATCCTCAAATCATGCAAAGTAAGGTGGCAACACTAAGATAGGAGGAGGGATAAGAAAACAGGATGGGAGAAAATTTTTAAATCATTTCAAGAAAAAAGGTCTCTTTAATTCAGTTTTATTGAGATAGAATTTATACACAATTCATCAATTTTAAGTATAGAATTCAATGAATATTGACAAGTGTACATAGTTGTACAGCCACTACTCTGTATACCATTTCCATTACCTCAGAAATTCCCCTGATAGCCCTTTTCAGTCAATCTGACTTCCTTAGACTGAGTCCCTCTTTGGGTATGCTTTCTTTCACAATAGTTTTGTCTTGTCTTGAATTTCATATCAATAGAATCATACAGCACTTAGTCTTTCATGTTCAACTTCTTTAGGAAAACCAGTCATATGTGAAGTATTTGAAAATAGTTTATAGGTTAGAGAAAGGCAAGTAAAATAGTAAGGTTCACCAGTCAAGGTGTCCACCTACTTTGGTTTCAGGCTAAATAAAAATGTCCCCCCCAAAAATCAGGTTTTCTGTGTTATTTACTGTCAGATCAGGCGAGGCAGGCATCAACCAAAGGAGGCAGATTTAAAAAGGCCATTGAACGAGGCTTTATTGAGATATCACTCCCAGGCGGAATTCGATCAGATCCACAGAGGGGACAGAAGAAGGGTCTGAGGAGAAACCGTGTGGAAGCTCCACCGGACTGGATTTTTATGGGGATTACAGCAGGAAGGGAAGGGCTCAGGATAGGAAAAGGTGTTTCTAGGGTCCCTTGCCCCTTGGAGTTGGTCAGGTGAGTTGGCTGAACTCCAGGATTGGCCAGGGGGTCTTGCTGATTGACAGATGTTAGTCAGGAGATCTGGCGATTGACAGGCATTTCCGCCGGCATCTGATTGATGTTCTTTTCAGGTGCGGGCTGCTTTGTTCTAAGTAGCCACCAAGTCACCACCAAGTTGCCACCACCCACCTAACATTTACATTTTTCTGACACTCAGCAAAAATGTGTAAACATTAAAACTAAAAATGTGTATCTAGATGCCACTGGATACTTCTTTCTTGTACTAGAACTGATTAGCATACCTTGTTTTGATAAAACATTGAATTAAAAGACATCTTTTTATGGTTCTAACAATCTGATTCCCTCAGCCACTGATTTGGTCTATCGAGTCTCAAACAAGTGGCCTTCTACAAAAGTTATAAGTGATGATGACAATCAAATCCCTAAATGTAACATCATAACATGCACAATTGCTTACTTTTAAAGATGAATTTAAATCTTTTGTTTTTGCTTTCTGCCCTTATTTTCCATTTTATTTGATTTGGAATTGAAAAAATGGTTTAGATATACTGGAAAGCAAAAACTAACAAAGATGGGAAAATTAAGACTTGTCATATTGTATACATAGAATAGGAAGAAATCGGGTAGGCTATAAGACTTACATAAGAGTTTAACATCAGATTGCTTATCACCTCAGCATTGCCCAGAAAATAGTGGGTGAGGAGAGTAGACAGACATCAAACACACCACCAAGGTACAAAACTACTTTGCAATGGAATGTTTGTGAAAAATCTATACATCTGCACCAATTCTTATCATCTGTGGATCATGGTTACTCTAGACTTTTGTACTTTTATACTAAGACTCAGTAGTTTTCTGTATCTCTTTGTGGTTGTAAAAGTCTCAGCAGACTGAGTCATTTTAGAGTGCTGCACTGAAAAATAATTAGTTCTATGAAGATAACCTATGTCTTTCTGTAGACAAGGCCTTTTCCTAGGAAATTAAAGCTCTGGGAGGTCCCAAGAGGGCCTTGGAAATTTGAATAAGAAAAAGAACTAAGTTTAATTTTTAAAAGCTTATCTTTTACATCTGTCTTTGTGACAACTGTTGCTAAATGGTATTTCTAGAGGTGACTAAAAAGGGAGATAAATAGGACCACTGTCAGGGGTTGCAGGTGGGTGAGTTCAACACCTTCTTCTCTTGAGTCTTCTGTTTTCGTGGGTTTTTTTCCCCCTGAAGTGCAATCAGATCGGATATCTGAGACAACTTTTAAAATATCAAAGTGCATCAGAGGCTGTCTAACAGTGTGTGTAGAAAACAGGAGTGTAGCAGTTAATACCCACTTTGATCAAATGTGACTTTCAGGTCTTTCACAGCACTCTAAGGGTTAGAAACAAGGAATTGATGGACCAATTTGCTGTGCTTACTTGGCTGTTTGTTAAAAATAGTAGACTAATCCAGAGTTTTTAATTACGTGAGGAGGGCATTTGAGTCTATATATTAGTTATTACTTGTGATGTTGCAGTGACCAGAGAGAAACAGATTCTCAGATATTTTACATGCTACTGAAAGATCTCAGATACTAAATACAAGCATTATGATTTGGACATGAGGTCTCTTCTAAAAGCACATATGTTAATACAGGAATGTTTGGAGGTGAAATGATTGGATTTTGAGAGCTATAGCCCAACAACCCATACTAGTTTGAATGGACTGGTTGGTAACTGTAGGCAGGTAGGGTATGGCTGGAGGAAGGGGGTTACTGGAATTTGTCCTGGAAGGGTTTATCTTCCCTGTGGTCCCTGATCTACCGTCTGGTACTTCCTGGCTGTCATGAATGGAACAGTGCTCCTCCACCACACTCTTCTGCCATGATGTTCAGCCTCACCTTGAGCCCACAGCAATGGATGTGGCCAACCATGAATCAAACCTCTCTAACCATGAGCCAAAATAAGCTTTGCCTC
Organism: Ictidomys tridecemlineatus; assembly: GCF_052094955.1. NCBI lineage: Eukaryota > Metazoa > Chordata > Mammalia > Rodentia > Sciuridae > Ictidomys > Ictidomys tridecemlineatus. Next base: position 176,653,018 of record NC_135478.1, on the reverse strand, counting down.
CTTTAAGTTGTTCTGGTAAGTATTTTGGTTACAGCAATGCAAAGCTAAGCTAACTAATACAACTAGTTTTTTTTTTTTTTTTTAAAGAGAGAGTGAGGAGAGAGAGAGAGAGAATTTTTGATGTTTTATTGTTTAGTTCTCAGCGGACAAAACAGCTTTGTTGGTATGTGGTGCTGAGGATCGAACCCGGGCCGCACGCTTGTCAGGCGAGCGCGCTACCGCTTGAGCCACATCCCCAGCCCAAATACAACTAATTTTAAAGTTGCCTTTCAAGAGAAGTCATTTCAAAATGAACTTCTTTGTATTTGGTGATATTTTTTTTTTATTTCTAAACCCTGATTAATTCAAAATTGTTATGGAACAACCATGTAGAAGGTACAATCATAAGAATATGCCTAATTCTGTCTTCAGCAAACGTGATCTTTTATGAGTCACATGACTTTTGTGTTACTCAGCTTTCTGTTGCTGTGACAAAATACCTGAGATAATCAATTTGGAAGGAAGAAAGGTTGATTTTGGCTCATGGTTTTAGAGATTTCAGTAGATGGTTGCTTTGGGCCAATGGGGCCATAGCATACCATGGTGGAAGCACATGGTAGAGGAAGCAGCTCACTTCTGAGGACAGAAAACAGTGGAAAGAGAGGCAGAGGGGCCAAAAGCCCTTTAAGGGCATTCCCTCTGTTACCTCTTAAAGCTTCCACCTCCTAATAACTGCCAAGGGCTGGTGACCAAGTCTTTATCATATGGATCTTCAGAAGATATTTAAGATCCAAACCATAATAACTTGAATGCCCTCTATTCTTCTAGAGAATGCTGTGGGGACTGAGTTCAATACTACTTGTGCAGGCCTTATTCCTGCTTTTAACAAGCTATGTCAGTACACATGCAAGGTTAACATGTTTTTTACTTGTACTGATATTTGGCTTTTTCATTTTAAAACTGCAAATTCAACTCAAAGATTGCAAGATCAAATTTGCCTTTTTTTTAAAGTGCTACCATAAACAAAGCCCACTTTGTAATCAGAATCCTATTTTTTTTTCTGCATAAAACAGCATAGAACAATGGTCAGTTGTAAATACATGGATTCCAGAAAACTCAACAAATAAGAATTTGTCCTGTAAGTAAAGTAGGTTATGTAAATTTTAAGTGAATGAAGGAAAAAACACCAAATTAAGAGGGGCTAAAGGATCTTTTTCTTTCTTTGAAATACACTGCCTAATCTAACAAAATCTCCCCAATTCAAGTTTCTAAAAAATTACCTAGATTACATTTTTAAAAAAATTAATTCCCCAGCAGAGAATTCAGATTTTGTTTTTAACAATAAAGCATTAATAACAAAAAAAATAAATAACTTTCCCCAGTAAACATGGGGTCAAACAAATTAACAAGGAAAAAATGGAAACCTCGTTTTAAACCTTATTGCTGAAAATAATTCGAAATGTATTTGCAGTATTTACTACCGTGGTAAGTGCCTGAAGACCTCTCTCAATTTCATGATCTTTGCCCTATTTTCTACCTAACTATATGGATAAAGGCAAGGATGTGTGTTGACTTCAAGACATAGTCTGGACCTAAAAGCTTTTATTTGAAGCAATATCAACCATATTCCTAGTTTCCCTGAGATATATCTTCCAATTCACAAGTTCCTCCCCCTCTGGGGGAGGGGGATGAGACTTCTGCTATTGATTTTCATTAAATTGCTTTTCTCTACTTATATCTTGTAAACCTAAATCGTAGAAACTTTTTTTTAAACGAACATGAACATGCAAAGGGAACACTAATGTTATGTCAAAATGCAACTATGAATAAGAAGTAAATGGGTGGTCTTATGGTATTTCAGTCAAGTCATCAGACGTCATCTCACTTCTTTATTTGGGGGTCGCAAACTCGTTTTCCAGGATTTAACAAGTATAAGGATAATAAAAAGTCAGTTTCGCACGCTATCAAAGCCGTGGCTGGCTGCCTTTTACTTCCCGGCAATATTAGATTCAATTAGATCGTGTCCCTTCAAAAGCTGTGAAGGCTGTATTCAACCTCCACCTTACGAAATGGGCAATTTTCTCCAGGAAAGTCAAGGCATCCTTCAAAGGATCTAAGACCTCAGTCACCGGACTCGACGAAAGCGGAGTACACGCGTCAAATTAAAGGACCCTCAGACCTCATTCGTCACCGCAGCTCCTCGGATTCTAAACAGAGGGCTAAGATGTTAAGGATGGGGCCAAGAGCTTCATCCTTAATCCAAGAGGGAGACAAAGGTAACTGAGCGCGTGCGGAGTCCAGGCGGGAGCGGTGGGAGGCCCTCAGGGTTTCAGGTGGACTCGGAGAACCCGCCTGGACTGGGTAGAGGGGCAGAAAAATCCCAACTGGCGCGGGCGAATTGGCTCCCTGCAAGAGGGGCGAGGCTGGGAACGCCCCCCAGGTCCCGCCCCTCCGCGCTGGTCGAGAAATGAAACCGAGGCGAGGGCCCAGGTCACGCGCCCAGGCGGCAGGCCGCTCGAGCTTCCCGGGTCAGGCGTCTCCGAGGAAGAGCGCGTGCCTCACGTCCTCCCCGCCGCCCCGCCCCCTGCGCCTGCGCACGCGCAGCAGCGCCCCGCGGCCCACCCTCCCGTCTCCCGGGGTGGGCGGGGCGGGGAACCGAGTTAGGAGGCCGCTGGACAACGCCGACCCTAACGTGTGAGCCACCGCCGCCGTCGCCCCCGCCCCCGCCGCGTCACGACTCCCGTCCCGCCCTTCCCTGGCCCCTCCCCACGCTCTATCCTCCCCCTTTCCCTCCTCCTCCTCAGACCGAGCGGTGACTTAAGCAACGGAGCGCGGTGAAGCCCATTTTTCTCTTTCCTCGCAGCCGCGCTGGGGAGCTCACGGCGCGCGCCCCCTCTACTCCGGCCCGAGATGAATGCTGCGGCAGAAGCCGAGTTCAACATCCTCCTGGCCACCGACTCCTACAAGGTACAGTTCGGGGCTGGGGCAGGGGAGGACTGGGGGCGCGTCAGGGACGAGCACGAGACTGCGGCGGCCGGGTCTGGGGGCACAGCGCGAGGCGGCCCCGCGGGAAGGCGCGGCGGCGGCCGCGGGATGGGGCAGGTGGAGCTGGCGCCGCAGTGGAGTAGAGGTGGGTCGAGGAGGGATGGAGGGATGGACGGCAGGAGGCGGGGCCTGGGGCTGTGCGGTGTGTGGGGGGGGCGGCCAGGGTCGGGGCGCCGGGCTTCGGGGCTCCCGCGGAGCCCGCCGGCGTGCCGGCGCCCACAGCCTCTTCTGGAGCGGGCCTCTTGGCCCCGGGCTGGGTTGGCCTGGACGAGGGTTCGTCCGAGGACTGGACCAGTTGGGTAACGGCCTCTGGAGCACAGCGGTGGAGGGAGGAGAGGGCTTTTCCCTGCCGAGCCGATCCCGCGCGCTCGCCCCTTGCTGGGCAGGTATGTCCTTTTCCTGAGTAAGAGGTGGGAGAGGTCCTGCTAGGGTCGCTGGAGCAGCCACGTTCCTGATCCTTTGGCTCCGGTGCGGAGGACACATGTTGTGCCCGGTAGCCTTGCTGGATTCTCCCCCATCCTACTCCACTGGGCTGCGTTTCAAACTCCTTTGCACCTAGTGATCACTTCTGGTCCCTTGTGGCAGAAGCCAATGTGCTCTTACACCTTTGAGGTCACTAGGATTTCTGTGAAAAGGAAAGTGAAACACGAGGAGGTAGAGGAACTGGAGTTTTAACACTGGAGAACTTGTAGAGAGGGAAATGACACAACATTGCTTCGTATGCTTATTGGACACTTGCATGTGTAACTGTCCCATTAATTTTATTTGAAACTCACACACATTAGCAAAGGAGAAACTAGGGGAAAATCTAGCAAATACTCTTTCTCTTAGTTTTCAAATTATTTCAAATAAACTGGACTATACTTTGGCCAACTTTTGTTAGCAAAAACACCTAAAAGGTGAGATGTCAGACCAGAAAACCCACTTGCACAAAATAAATTTTAGTTTTAAATTTTAGTATTTACCTTTTAACATGGGGCATTGGAATATAATGATGAAGCATTATACTTTCATGTTTTTGTTTCCTTTTTGATTTTAATACTCCAGTATTGGAAGAGTATTTTTTAGAGAATTCCATTTTGCTTAAGTTCTGTTTTGTCCATTTCTTTGCAGTTGCTTTATGATTATGTTAATAGTACTTAGATATGTTTTCGTTTAAACAGAGCCAAGATTCAACACTGTGATCTTTCAAATGAAATTTTAAAGTGGAAATCTACACTATTGCGTGACCATTATAATATCAAGTATGGTCCTTCACTTGACCCTAAAACCTGCTTCTGTTCTCTCGGTTCAAGTGTAATGTTTATGGTATCCTGAGTAGTGATTTTAGAAATGTCTCATTAATGGTTTTGTAGAATATTGCCTTAACTAAATCTTTAAAATAATTTTCAGATTTTTTGTTGTGTTTTGGCTTATGCAGTGATTGAATTGTAAATGAGAAATGTTCATGGAAGTTAAGTCTAGCCTAAAAACAAAAGGGAGTGCTGTTCTTCTAGGCATTATATATGAAGAATGTAAAACTGGTTTAACATCAATTTTCTGGAATACGTTTAATTAGAATAGTGAATTACCTTGAAGCTTTCTAATCTCCTGCCAAGTCATACTTATCTACACTATTAGAATTTGCACTCATTTAATAAATTTCATTCCTGTCCATTTTCTTTTCTTTTTTTTTTTTAAGAGAGAGTGAGAAAGGAGAGAGAAGAGAGAGAGAATTTTTAATATTTATTTTTTAGTTCTTGGCGGACACAACATCTTTGTTGGTATGTGGTGCTGAGGATCGAACCCGGGCCGCACACATGCCAGCCAAGCGCGCTACCGCCTAAGCCACATTCCCAGCCCCATTCCTGTCCATTTTCAAGTCAAGCTGGTATATCTTATTCCCTGTCTTATATGAAGTCTTTCCAGAAGATTTTCACCTTAGTACTAGCTTTCACTTTTTCCCCTCAAGAAATCCCTCAAGAGGATCCAGATTGATTTGTTTTATACCAAGGGGTTACAGCAGTATACTAAAACAGATTGTGTGTTCCACGGTAACAATTAGTCTGTAAGTTTCATTTTTCCTTAAAATTGGGTTTTTAGTGGTCCCTGTAGCCTGTTTTCTGTTTTATTTAACCTTTTTACCTTAGGTAAAGAAGAGAGATAAATAATAATAATGAGGTTAAAAGTAATAAAACTTTTATTTGGAAATTGTATAAGAATGTTATGTGTCCATATCAGTTTCTTAAAAACTTTTGGCCAATTAAAGTAGGGAACTAAGTAACTAGAAGTGTTGATGAGGACAGCCAAATATGTTGATTTTTTTTTTTTCTAGTTGCTTTTCTGGTTTAATCCCACTCCTGGTATATATAATTGCTAGTAATAAACCACAGCAGAAAATAGTTTTAACATTTCTGAACATTTTTCCTGTAGCAAATTAATGGAAGAGCTTGTCAATTGTACTGTAATTGGAAAAGACAGATAGTACACAAACTAATCCTTAGGCGTTGTACACTTTAAATCACATCTCACATTGGTTATAAAATGTGCTGTCCAATGTAGCTTGCTTCTCAGAAGATCATTTATAAGCTGTTAATCTAGAACTGAGCACATTTTCAACTATTCATTTATTAAATATTGGAAATTCAGAGAATTTTTCAAGAACTTTTATTTATAGTGATGAATAAATAAGAATTTAGGAAGGAAGATTTTATTTCCTCTAATGACTGAATTAACAAATCTTAGAAGTTTGAGCTTTTTTAAGGAAAAGATTTGGAGAAAGATGAGAATTACCATATAGGGAAGTTAGTTCTTCCTAGTATTATCCTCTGAGATGTTCCTGTTTTTCATAGTTGCCTCTGTCTAACTGCTTCTGAACTAATACTAAAGTGCTGGCATAATAATGTACTTGGCAGCCTGAGCCTCATGTGGAGGGGGCAGCTGCTTCAATTTGTACCCTAGAGACTACCTGTGTTTTCTTGTTGTGGATCCATATAGATATTTGTGACATTTTGCATATATTTCAAATTTCCCAGTAAGTTTTATAAGTTACAAGGAAAACTTGGGCAACAAAAATCATATAAATAAGGATTTACTTTATAGTAGATAAATTGGTCAGTAATAATCTCATAATAACTTAAGAAAGTACAAGCAGCTGATGTCCTCCTTTATGAACTGATGAAATTTGATTTGAAGGAGTGGCAAAGGAGGTAAAAGTGATTAGAAATTTTGCACCAGGAGGTTTAAGAGAAGCAATATAATGATCATACATAGACATCTTTGGAATTTCTCTCTTTCCCCCAAATAATTTAACCCCCAAATTCTTAAGCCATACTTAGAAGTGTTTAGTGCTTCATAGCTGAAGAGCAATGAATTATTTTCAGGGGCAACAGATTTCCAGGACTTGAGTAATCCTAAATAATACTGAAAAGAAGAATTGTTTATGACTTTTCTGTTTAGGGCATATTTTTTTAATTCGATTGTTTTGTTTTGGTTCTGGAGATTGAACTCAGAGGCACTTTACTACTAGGTTATATTCACAGCCCTTTTTATTTATTTTTTTTGGAGCATATTAATGGAAGATCTTGTCTGTTGAGACAGGGTCTTGCTAAGTTGCTGAGGTTGACCTCACACTTGTGATCTTCCTGCCTCAGCCTCCTGAGCCTGTGGGATTACAGACATGAGCCACTGTGCCTGGTAAGCACATTCAGTTTGGAGAAGCACAAAGTCCTGACCAGTGTGGGGCTAGTAGATCCTTTTCTGATACTTTCAGGTGTTGTATAACAACATAACTTGCTGTATGACCTTGGCTATGTTACCTCTTCTGCTTTTATGTGTGTATTTATTTGTTTATTTATCTTAATGATTGTTCTTTGTTATGTCCTCTCAAAAATAAAAGTATGAAAAATTAGGTTAGTAGTCATTGCCTTTGGCCATGTGATCCTATTGTGGGAGGAAAGATCTTGGAATAACATCTTATAGAAAGACATCAACATCATGAGACATCTAGAGAAACATCTAGATAAAATTACACCTCTCAGAAAGATTGTATGCATCTTAAATATGCCTCATATTTTTTTTTCAACTGTCATACTTGGAACAAGGATATATAACCTTGAGAATATATGTATATTTTTTTTATTTAGTTGATTGGCCAGCACTTCATAGTGGAAAAAGCTGCCGCTTTTTATATAGAGTTAGAACCTTGATCTAGGCAGTTAAATAAGATCAGTTATTATTATCAAGTTTAATAATTTTTAGAAGCTTAACTTTCATTAGCTAAGTCAGTCACATAACTGAAATTAAATTCTGTTGAAAAGCTACATTTTCCTGTGTGTCTGTATTTACCATACATGTATTATTGTATAAGTGGCATTCTGTTACCTGCAGGAGGACCATGCCAGTTTAGGAAACTTTTGTTAATGGTAAGGTTGGCCGAGGACATTATCAGATATTTTCTCTTTCTCTATATATGGTGAAGAATTTTATATTTATTGTAGAATCTTCTCTAGTGATAGAAGTTAAAGTAGTACTAAAAAGTTAACATGATTTAGGAGCTTCCTTTTGTGTTCACTTTATTTCTGAATACTGTGAAACTTCTTGTTTGTATTACTTAATATATAAAACTGAGCTCTCAATTTCTCCACCCATTCCCCCAGTCTTGGCTTCCCTGTCTCAATGAATGGTGCCATTATTAACCTACTTGCTTAACCAAAAAAACTAAAAAGCATCTTTAATCCTTCCCTACCATTATTTTCCATATCCAGCCCCTCAGCCTAGTTCTCTTTTTTCCCTCCAAAAATACTGGTTCACTTCTTTCAACATGTCTAGCATTGGGCAGTAGTCTCTTAACTCCTGTTTTCACTCTGAGCATCCTGTAATCCATTCTCCATGTACCACCAAGCTGATTGATTCTTTTAAAATTTGAATCACGGGCTGGTGATACAATTCAGTAGTAGAACATGTACTTAGCATGGACAAGGCCCTGTGTTCAATCCCCAACATCAAAAAAATAAAATGTGAACTAGATCATATTCACCCCAGCTTAATTTAAAATCAAAACTCCTTGTAGTACCCTATTTAGCCAATGATCTTATCTGTATGTCTGCCTACCTCTGATTTCTAAGAACCCACCACACTGGCCTGCCTTCTGTTCTATCCCTCATACTAAAGCATTTTCTGTCTGTCACTTAGGCCTTGCTCATGTCACCTCATAGAAGACTAACCAAGTCCCCCTAGCTCATCATTCTCTCTTCATTTTTCATAGCATCCATCTTGATCTGAAATTATTGTTTATATATTATTTTTCTCTTCCCCCCAGTTAAGCCTTCATTAACCCTGTGAGAATTAGTACCATGTCTATTTTACTTGCCAGTCCTCTGCATCTGAAACATAGTAATGCCTGATACATAGTAGGTCCTGGGTATATATTTGTGAACGTATTAACTGTTTATAACTATTTCTTGATTTATGTCATATCATCCCATTTTCTGATGATGTTCAGAGTGTCCAGTTTAGCAGAAAATAAAATGAAGAGGACAATAAATTAGCAAAACAAAGAGTTGCCATCTACTGATTGAATTCTTTGAATATTTACTAAGAAACTCTGCTTAAAATTTTTTTGACTTTAAACAATGTATATATACCATATAAATATATCTAAACATGCTCTGTAGTCTACAGACTTTTAAGGTGTTAGCAGACAGTTAATAGTAAATAATACTTTCGTTTGTGACTTTGCCTAAACAGTTTAAATTCTTTACCTCTATTCTCTGAAACAGTTTTCATAAATTCTCTAAGATTTTAGAACATACTTTATGTATGACTAAACAGACTAGAAACTAATTTTGTATTTTAAATGATAATTTGTTTTCATACTTAAGGAAAGGTGAGTAAGCCTAATTTAAGACTTCAAAATTATAAACATTAGTAATTATTGTCCAGAACTGTATTTGTCTGATGGAAAATTTTTAGTATAATTTTAGATCCTGATGGAGTATTCAAAGACATTTCCATTGTCTTCCTTTCTCAGAAGAGGCAAATAATTAGTCTTATAATGCTTTTTTTTTTAAATATTTTTTACTTGTAGTTGGACACAACATCTTGATTTCACTTGTTTATTTTTGTATGTGGTGTTGAGAATTGAACCCAGGGTCTCGCACAAGCGAGGTGAGTGCTCTACCACTGAGCCACAACCCCAGCTCCTTGTAATGCTTTTAAATCTGTTGTAAGATGCATTGTTAAATATCTGAACTGTAAAGAAGGTCAGGCTATTGAGAAATCTTACCTGTGGATCTGACTTTTATAAACTTGCACTATGTGATCTAGACCTTGTTTTCAAATTTGACTTCATCATGAGTGACTTTTCTTCTGTCTCCCTACTTAACCTCCACTAAAAGAGTTGGAGTTATTAGATTGTAAACTGTACATTTCATTTTTACATAACCTTGGGTATATTTTTAGATGGAGGTTTTTCTGATATGTGTTTTTTAAGTAGTTGAGGTAATGATCTTATGGTATTTATTTCTGAAATATCACTCATAAATATATTTATCTTATTTTGAAATTTGTTTTAATTGCTGTGAGTTTTGTATTAGCTTTCTCACTTAGCTACTTAAACTGACTGTGATAACATTCCCTAGGTTGTGACCTTAAAAAGCCCAAACATGTACATTTAAGTATTGCTGAAGCCCAGATATCAGATATCTCTTATAACTGAGCAAAACAGGGTTCTTAGTCTCCTGAAGAACCTAGGCTCTCAGATCACATATTATTATAAAGATTTGACCCCAAGATTGCCTGTATGCAACAGAAAGGAAACTGTAAGTATGCTTCATTGGAGAGGGAACAGAGGATTGCCATTCAGAAAGTGACCATGAACATGCATTCATTTTGGAATGCTTGTGCTAAACTATCTTTAGGATAGAGCCAAGATTTACTGAGATTGAGCTGTGCAGTCAAAGAAAACGTTGGCTTTCCTAAACTTGAGACCAGAACTAAACAAGAAAATAATTTCTGTTTACAGTAGTCATCCATGAAATTTAGTCCACAAAGATTTATTCCATTATTGTCATGATTCACCTTATACTATAAACTTTAAAGCTTTATGATTCCTTTCTTTCAACCAGGCAAATACATGTTATTCTTCTCCTTGTTTTGTTATTAGTGACATGTTTTAATGTGGAGAAAACTAAAATAAAACTCAAATTATGACACTTACTTTTTATTTTCTTTAAACAAAAGCAGATAATTTTTGAGATTCTAAGAAATTTGTGCTGAAACCTATTCATATTTTTATTTATTTATTCATTTATTATTATAATTTGTTATACATGACAGCGAATGCATTTCAATTCACAGTACACATATAATCTTTTCTCTGATTGTATACAAAGCAGTCACACCATTCATGTCTTCATACATGTACTTAGGGTAATGACGTCCATCTCATTCCACCATCTTTCCTATCCACAGGCCCCCTCCCCTATCTAAAGCTCCTCCATTCTTCCCATGCTCTCCCCGCACCCACACCCTCTCCCCCATTGTGGATCAGCATTCACCTATGAGAGAAAACATTTGGCCTTTGATTTTTGGTGGCTTGCTTTATTTAGCATGATATCTCCAGCTCCATCTAATTGCCTGCAAATGCCATGATTTTATTTTCTTTTAATGCTGAGTAATATTCCATTGCATATATATACCTCAGTTTCTTTATCCATTTATCTATTGAAGGGCTAGGTTGGTTTCACAATTTAGCTATTGTGAATTGTGTGTGTGTGAATATTATAAACATTGATGTGACTGTGTCACTGTAGTATGCTGTTTTTAAGTCCTTTGAGTATAAACTGAGGAGTGGGACAGCTGGGTCAAATGATGGTTCCATTCCAAATTTTCCAAGGAATCTCCATACTGCTTTCCAGATTGGTTGCACCAATTCGCAGTCCCACCAGCAATATATGAGTGTGCCTTTTTCCTCACATCCTTGCCAACATTTATTGTTATTTGTATTCTTAATAGCTGCAAAATCCAAAACTTTTGAGCACAAACATGATATCATAAAGATAAAAGGCCACACCTGACCTCATGTGACAGGTTGCACTCAAAACATGGGTGCACTATATGAGGTATATATAAAATCCAAATGAATTTTGTGTTAAGAATTTGTTTCTGTCTAAAAGATCTCATAATTATATATAAATATTTGAGAAGTAGTTCTGGTCCCAAGTGCTTCAGATAAGGAATACAAATACATTATGTGTCCAATTGCTAAGTTTCAGTTCATTATTTTGTATGATTGCTCCCCAGGAAGCTGCTTCTGTTTTCTGAATGAATGGCTGACTGTTCCTCAAGACCAATTGAAATCCTTTTTCCAATTTAGAAGCTTTGTACCTACTTGAGTTCAGTCTTGTTGTTTATAAAATTTGGTAGTCTCTTTTGGTTTTGATTTTAAGATACTGAACTATTAAAATACTTATTTTTAATTCCATATGGCCAGGAAAAGAAGCTGATCAATAGCAAGTAGTTTCCCAGGTTTTGAAATAACCTCAAGCCTTTTCTGTTATGACTTATGTTCTATTCTTCTGATGGTTTCATCTTGTTTTGGTGGAGCTGGGAATTGAACCCAAGGCCTCACATATGCTAGGCCAACATTTATCATGCAGCCTACATGCCCAGCCCTTTTCTGGTGTTTTCTAACTAAAGTGTTTTTCTTTATATAGGTTACTCACTATAAACAGTACCCACCCAATACAAGTAAAGTTTATTCCTACTTTGAATGCCGTGAAAAGAAGACTGAAAACTCCAAAGTAAGGAAGGTGAAATACGAGGAAACAGTATTTTATGGGTTGCAGTACATTCTTAATAAGTACTTAAAAGGTACTACTTTTCCTAGTACATTTAAAATACTGCTTTTATGTAACTTCATGTTTTTTTCTATATTGTTATAATATTTGAAGTAATTTTTAATAGTCTAATTTTGATATTTAATTATTTTATTTTTGTTTTGTGATGCTGGGGATTGAACCCAGGGCATGCACATGCTAGGCAAGTGCTTTACTTCTGAGCTATATCCCCAATCCTTAATTACTTTTAAGTATTTAGAGTCTGTTTAGAATCTTTTTTTTAATCTGTTAATTTGAATGCATTATATCTTAGAATTTGGCGTTTATGCTTGGTGTCCTCAGTATGAGAAAGGTTTTCTGAAACCAATAAGTTTTGGAATAAAATTTGAAAAGTAATGTTCAAAAGCTAATCTGGTCTGCTAATAGTCTTTAGTCATTAATTCAAAGTTAGAATTTATTGACTTGGAAACTCATTTTGAATTATGATAGCAATTATAACTAGAATTATACTACTCAGTTTTACCTTCAAGACTTATTTTTCAAAACTACCTATAATTGTGGACTTATTTTCAAATGCATTTTAAAACCAGGAAATCCCCCAAGAATTTCTGTGCTTTATTATTTGAAAAGTTATTTCTAATCTATTTTATAATCATATTTCTAGGGAGAAAACAATTCCCAAAGACATTATACATCTTGCAACTTTTATAATAAAAATAATTTTAAAATTGAATATAGGTTAAGTTTAATTTTATACAAATGATAAGTCTTTTCCATTTTCTTGGTTATTTTAAGATCAGACAGTTCAGATGTGCTATGCTATTGAAAATCTAGCTAGATATCAGAAGTACTTCTTTGTGGCAAGGTTGCCCAAGGTATATTAAATGAGTTTACTAGTTAACTTTATAGCTTCCAAAGATCAATGATATACTCAATTGAGCTCTATAGCTTTAAAACTTTATAAGATATTATATATGGTTAAGCAAAATGTATTGATTGCGTGCTCTAGACCAGCATTATTATAAATTGTTCTGTCTTTTTTAGCTCACAATCATCCTCTAAGTAGGTACTCTACTATTATTAGCCTTGTATTATAGCCAAAAGAATAAATGTATTCAGGGGTGGGCAAAAATTACTAGATTACTAGTCCTGAAGATATCACATTCTTTATGAATAAAGTGAGAATGTTCTGCTAGAAAACATAAAAAATGTTTGAATCATCTCAAAGAGTATCTAAAATAATAGATAATTTATTGTGATTTTTTAAAAACTAGTATAAGTAATAATTTTTTCTATTGTGCGTCTGCTTTTAAAATAAATTAACCTTTATGCTTAGAGTGAGTGATTAGAAGTACAAGTTTCTTTTCTGATTGCTGTTGACTCTACATGAGTCATTTAACCTGTTGCTATTTGTTTTAACCCATGGAATGGGTGAAATATCTGAAGACATTAATGCTATGACAATTCAGCAACTCACAGAATGTGTTTAGAAATATAAATAGAACATGTGTATCCTTTTAGGTAAAGTAGTAACCAAAGAGAAAATCCAGGAAGCCAAAGAGGTATACAAAGAACATTTCCAAGATGATGTCTTTAATGAAAAGGGTTGGAACTACATTCTTGAGGTAAAAAAGTGGTTTTGTGTTTTGATCTGTTTTTGTTTTGTATTTAGTTCAAAATTTCTTGTGAAGGATTTTGAATAGAAGGCTAGACTGTAATTATAGTTCTTTTCTGCTTGCAATCTGAATATAATTGCTGTATTAGACATTCTTGTTAAAATGTACTCCTGTAACATTTTGATTTTTCTACCTCCATGTAAATCATTAGCACATGATCTATAGTAGGTCTAGGTAATTTATTATATGAATGAATTATAATTTAAATAACAACTTTTTTTGGAAAGGTAGTTTGATCCATTCTTGAAAATATACCTAAGAACATGTAATTATTTGTGAAAATAAATTAATAATTAAGAAAAGACATGGCTATTTGGGAATTTTAAAATTTCATTCTGTTTTTTGACTGAAAATAGATGCCCTAAGTCTATCACTACATAATAATTCTGGGACATTTCCCTCACTAAAGTTAGAATGTTTTAGTATAGATCCACTAAGTTGATTTTTATTCTTTATTGTACTTTAAATAATGTCTGGTGTGTTTAAATTTATTGCTTAAACTTCTTAAATGCCAAGAAATGGGAATTGAATCATAAGAGCTGAATGTCTTTTGATGGTTTCTGTATTATATAGATAGTCTGGGAATAGAATCTGTTAGCATCTCACAATGTTGTGTTAATTTACGTCTCAAAAATGAAAGTTTTCTTACATTATATAGACTGTCAAACACAATAATCACTTTAACTTTCATGCCTATATTAAAATACTGAGTTTTACTCTTAGGTAATTATGTACCTATGAAAAAGTTAGAGAAGCACACTGTGCTGCATATCTTAAATAAGGTCAATAAAGTCTTTGGGCTGCACTTGCCTCATTTCTCTTTGTAAGATATGTTGTGAGAATAAAACACAGCAATCAATTAGGTCCTGTGCTTATTATTATTACTTCCAGAGTGGTGCATCATTGCTGGGTTATGTGTTCAGGAAATCTTAGAGAATCAGATTCTCTAGAAAGTATCTTGTCTAGCCCCATTTTACAGAGTCTGAGACCTAGAGCTGTTGAATGACTTGCCCTAGGTCTTCCGTTTGCTTTTGAATCCAAGGCAGGATTTGTAAGGGAGAGTACTTTCATGCTACATCATGCAGAATATTCTCGTTATGAATATTCTTTCTCACACACATATTCAATTATCTTGTTCCAAATCACATAAATTATTAGGCTTTTTGAAATAACATGACTTCCTAGCCAAAAGTTAACCACAGCCTTGGGCATAAAGCTGGGGAGGTGTACATTTAAATACCTAGTAACATATTATATAGCGGACTAACTCTCAGCCTAATTTGAAGGGAATTATTATAGTAGTAAGAAGTTCCTTAAGTCATCACCAAGTGCTGAGATTGGCTATCTCATGATTTCAGGTCTACTATCAGAATAAAGAATTTATTTAAGGTTCTTTTGCAGAAATCTGCCTCCTTCCTTTCTCTCTCATCCTCTCTACTCCTTTCTTCTCTCCACTTTGTTTTATCCTTCATAGCAATCCTTTATTTTATCTTTGTCTTTAGCCTTTATATTATGGAAATGACCTGTACAGAATAAAATTAGTGTTCTTAGAATATTTTTCAAATGTTAGAAAAATAAACTCATCCTTTTTGTTTGTTTGTTTTCTGAACAAGTAGGGGGAAAACTGGTTTTGATTAGTTTGGAATTATCTACCTCTTTTAGTGGTAGGTGTAACAGTATAACAGCATCTGTGATTGCTGTTTCTATAACAATGAATTTAGCTTCTGTAAAATGTAAAGAACATTAATAAAATGGGCAGTTGAGCATTGTCTGTTGAATGAATGAATGAATGCATTGTTGTTTCCTACCAGAAGTACGATGGGCATCTTCCAATAGAAGTAAAGGCTGTTCCTGAAGGGTCTGTCATTCCCAGAGGAAACGTTCTTTTCACAGTGGAAAACACTGATCCAGAGTGCTACTGGCTTACAAATTGGATTGAGGTGAATTGTTTTTGTTTTTTAAAAAATTCTTATTTAATAATAATTGAAGGTTACTATTATTGAACTGATTCTAGTTGAGAATTTGCTACTAATAAAGTTACATAATTTTCTACAGTTCAATAACTCTTCCAGGCCTCAGTTTCCTCATCTATAAAATGACGGTTGGGTTAAATGCTCTCTAAGGTTCTTTCCATTGAATTCTAATGTTCTAAGATTTTTATGTAAATAAAATTGGAGAATTATTATTTTTAAAGTTCAATTAGCTTCCATTTTTTTAGTTGTAATTATAAACGTATAGTAGAGCAAAGTTAGAAAATTAGCAAAGGTACATAATACATTTTATGGATATTCTGTTCCATTCAGACTAGTGGAATTTTATTTTAGCTTTTAATAATTATTTTATATTCTCTGATGTTTAGGCACTAGAGTCTACTATTTGATATTTCTCAACTTCTCATTTAATAACACAAGCAAGATTCACTATTCATATGGTTAATTTCCAAAACTAAGAGACAGGCACATTATGGGGTATTAGTCTACATTATAAAGCTTTTTTGTTTTCTTTGCATATATACCTAAGTAGTCATGTGTTTTCACATAGTCACAGTTATGATAATGGTAATCTATTTAGTTTCATAACATTTTAATACGAATTTTATCTATAAGAGGAAATACTGTAGCAAGTAAATACAGAAATACCACCTTACTGAAAGTTGTTTACTTCATTGTTAAAACTAACTCTAATAATTTTATTGATTAAAATAATTGGTTATGATGTAAAATAATATATTTGAAGTTCACTTTTAAAGACTGAGAAAACTTTGGAAAAGCAAGAAGTTCAAGAATATGTTTGAAATGTTTTGAAATAACATTTTTGACCAAGTTAAAACACTGTTAGAATCTTGACAGACCATAAACTCATCACAGGTCAATAATAGTAAAATGTACAATTAATTCAATAAGGTTTTAATAGGTTGTATGCTATATAGAGTTAACTGTGAAAAGAGAGTGTATCTTACTAGTTTTATACTGGCAAATTTTGATTTTGAAGGAATAGTATTATTAGTAGAACAGGGTTTTTTTATGAGTTTTTGTTGTTGTTGGGGATTCATTCATTCATTCATTCATTCATTTTTGTGGAGGTAGGACTGGGGATCAAACCCAGGGCCTTTCTCACGCACATCATGCTACTAAACTGACAGAGTAGAAGAGTTCTGAAATATATCATCTAGACTAGCACTCTGCTTTAAAAGCCAAGAATCCCAGGCAGGAAGAAAATTTATCATCTGTGTGTAAACATTTTCTTTTCTTTTTAGTTTTTCTGACTGAGGATTTCATACTGTTCCTATGTCTAGTTGAACTTCCCTAAGCAAGTACTTATGAAAGTAATGATTTAGTTACCATTCTACCATTCTTCATGTACAGTTTCCTTTATCCTCTTCTGAAAGTGAAAAATACATTAAAAAGAAATGTTTAATAACTATTATTATTTTGGGTACTTTTGTTAGAAAACCATAAAGTAAAAAGGTTTATATCAGTCATATTAGAGTGATAGTTTGTTAACAAATACATATATCATTTTAATAAAATAAATTATTAAACATAAATCCAACATAGGACTTTTAAATTTTGACCAAGAAGTATATGTAGACCATAGCTTTTAGTTGCTTATAATCTGAAACAATTTTTATTGAATTTACCTTTAATGTATGTTATTTTAAATCATTTGAGTCCTAGGCAGTAATGTTTATCTGAGGCACAAGAATTATGGTCTAATTTTATTCCTTGTAGTTTCTGATAGCACCCCCCCTTTTTTTAAGTTAACTGTTAATGTCCTATCTCCAGAACAGACTTCTCTGTAGTAGTTTACATCCTTTGTGAGGTGTTTTGTTTTGTGTGAGGATAGAGGAAATTCATCCTATTCTTATAAATCTCTAACTCCCTTTTACCATTTGGTATTTGAAATCTGTTACCACTCCCAACAAACTTGATGTCCCAGGTTTAAAACATTTTGAACAATATTACCAAGTAGTCTTTCTTTTCCTTTTCCTGATGCATGTTTTAGGTTATTAATAACTATTCATTGATTGTTATTCACCTGATAATACTATACTGAATTTAAAAATACACTAAAATTGCTGAATTGCTTGATTAGTTTTAGTATTGGTGCTGAATCCTCTCATCTGATTTCAAAATAAAATTAAGCATACCTAGGAGTTCTGCAAGGTGTCTCAGGCATATAAGGGGCTGAGGGGCAAGCACATTGGGCTAAATTTACTCCTCTCGTCTACCAAAAACCAAAACCATATCTTTCTGGTATTAAAAGAAAAAAAAAGATTTAAAAATGATAGATAAACAGTGATGAAATGTCATCATTTTATAGCTGGGGAAATAGGCCTGAGAGGTGGGCAGACAACTGAACAGTGAAGGTGCCACCTTTGTTCTGTACCACACCAATTTTAACTCTGCAAAGTTCTTATCCTGCACAATGACATTACAGTGAACACTCTGAAAGGAAATTTATAGGTTCATTTACCTTAATCTTCATTTTCAGCTAAAAATTTTATCTTGATTTGTGGGCACATTGCTAAGTTCCAACAAGGCCTACTTCATTAGACCTCAGATTAACCCAAACTAACTTGCCTTTTTTTCCCTTGCTTACACCTACAGTGATCTTTTTAAAAGGGGAGTGATTTTATTAAGAGTATAATTTAAGCTGATTTTGTTGGACTATGGAAAGGAAATGGTGATGTGAAGGATCACTGTGTCTGATAGTTATTTCTCTCCTTCCCTGGCATTTTTCGAGGGGTAAGGTCAATCTTCTACCTTTATAACTCAACTAGAGTTTTTTTCACATTGTGTTTTATATTTTTCTCATACTCCTAGATAATATTGTGATATCTGAGTTGAATAAAAATGAGAGTTGACTGAATTAAATTCAACAAATGAATATCAATTAAGTACCAGCTATGTGCCAAAAAAAAAAAATTGCTGGACCCAAATTAGAGTAAGATATGTCTTATTAATGGCATTTTTAGGTAATTCATTCTTAACTAACCACTAATATGAAGAAGTAATGCTGAAGTAGTACCAGAAAAATAGGTAATTTTGCTAAGGAATCATGAAATGTGTGTGTGTGGGGGGGTACCTTTAAAAGCTTACTAAATAAGTGTGAAGAAGAGTTGAGGTCATGGACCAATGTTTTTAGAACACACAGTCCATTGAGGGCTGCATTGTAAAGGTAAAAAGTATAGTAGAAGATAAACTTTTAGATGGTAAACACTGCAAGATAATAGAAAACATTAATTGTATAGAATTGGCTTTTCTTCCCTACAGGAAGTAGAGTGCCATTAAAGTTTTTTTTTTTTTTAAGAATGAATCAACATAAATAAAGCTTGCTTTAGAATGATAGATAACCAGAGGCAATATGAAGAATAAATCACAGAGACCAAAGTTTAGAGGTGGAAAAATCGCAGGCACTGGCAGTAGAATCAAAAAAGGAATTTCAAGAACAGAATGGTCAGAGATTAGAGGTGATTGATCTAAGTTAGGAGTTGCATCAGCTTTCTGTTGTGATACAAACTACCCCAGAACACACTGGCATAATAAAATATTGTTTGCAGTGATTCTATGGTTCACTGGATGGTCCTCTGGTAGTCTTACTTGGACTTACGTACCAGCATTAGCTAGGCATTCTAACTAGGCATTCTAAATTGCCTCACTCCCATGTGTGGGGCCTTAGCACAGAACGCTGAACATTACTAGGCCTCCATAACCTAGGCTGCTTCACAGCAGGATAGTTCAAAGTGCAAGAGTAGAAATTTCAAAACCTCCTAACAGGTTCTTGGAAGTCACACAACATGACTTTTGCTACATTCTTTTGGTCAAAGGCATATTGATTGAATCTAGGGACGAGGAAATGGACTATTTCTTTAGGAGAAGAGCTGCATGTACTGAATTTAACCAAGCCTGATACTATATTTTACTTGTTAATGACTAAATTGACAGGTCTAAGATGAAATCTTGTTGTTTTTACTTATTTATGGATCACTTAGCTGGTATTTAAAAGTTTATTTTGTAAAATTTTAAGAAATTAAGTATTTTTTGGTTCAGCTTAGGCATTGTCATTTTAGCAGCTCTTTCTAAAATAGATTTGAAGCTTCTTCAAATAACATGCTATCAGGTTTATATGATAAAAATAGAAATTATCCTAGAATGGGAAAGAAGTAATTCCCTACCCAAAGTAATTAATGTTATTGCTGTGATTAAGCATCAGACTTTGTTTGGTGTTTCTTGACAGCTAAGAAACAAGAAGAAACGGAGGAACAGTTCTTACCAAAGAGTAGGAACCTAGCAATTCTTCTACTTCCTAATATGAGAACCTATAGTCACTATATTACAAAATAAGTCAGCGACCTTGCAGTTGTATAGCATATGCAGAAATGTTTTATGTAGCTTCTTATAATAAATTTTAACAAAAGCTTAAGGATATATAAAACACAACATAGTAAATAGAATTTTCTAGTGCTAAACTCAGTGTCTCATGTACATGAACTACCAAAAGTCATGTTACATCCAACAAAACTTAAAATACTGTACCACCTAGAGGAATAAATGAGTAACTTCTTTAAACTGATACTATTCAAGTTATAGTCTGTAAACCAGTACTAGTTCATGACCTGTTTGTTGCAGGCCTACATTAAATGCAGAAATAAAGAATAAGCATGTATAGAAACTTTACAATAATTTGACATTGCTTGACATCTGGGTATGAGTGTACTTTATAAAACTATCAGTCCATAACAGATTGAAAATTGGTCCTTCACCATGGTCTTTCAAAATATTTGCTTCTTTGGAGTTCTGGATACAAAAACTTGGTAACTTGAAGTTCTCTACTATTAAGGGCTTGGTGCATTTATCTTCTTTGCTGCTGATTTGAGAACTGAGCTTTGTATTATATCTGAAATGCACATGGTAGGCATCCTACTGTTTAATTGAAATGTTTAATTGATATTCCTGATAGTGTGGAAGTCCAGAACATTCCTCCAGAGAAAGCTAGGATTTTCCTCAGGAAGAACCCTATATTTTTCATGTCTAAATATTTATGGTTAATTTTTGTTCCAACAGACTATTCTTGTGCAGTCCTGGTATCCAATCACAGTGGCCACAAATTCTAGAGAGCAGAAGAAAATATTGGCCAAATATTTGTTAGAAACTTCTGGTAACTTAGATGGTCTGGAATACAAGTTACATGATTTTGGCTACAGAGGAGTCTCTTCCCAAGAGGTAAGAAACTGAAATAAATCTAATTTAATAAAATGTAGATTGTCTGGTAGAGTACCACTATAAACTTTTCTGGATGTTAGTAGGATTAGTATAGACCACCTTTTAAAATTCCAAAGATTTAGTCAACACTACGTGTTCCTCTCTGTTGTCTGGTAGAGTACCACTATAAACTTTTCTGGATGTTAGTAGGATTAGTATAGACCACCTTTTAAAATTCCAAAGATTCAGTCAACACTACGTGTTCCTCTCTGTTCAAGACACATTTGCTATTTTGTCTTCTAACAAGTGTCCTAGTCCTTGATACATTTGATGGAAGGATCGATGGATATACAGATAAAATAAATACATCACATGTCAAATAATGATATAGAGAAGCATAAGACAGGATAGAGGAAGGAAGAATGATGGGAAGTGAAGGTGGGGCACTAATAAATAGGTCTATTTGAGAAGGTAAAAGTTGAATCCTTAAATGTTTGGGAAAAACAGAATCTTTGTATTATCTGTTTAAAATAGCTAAAGACAGTAATTCCCTTAGGAGCTATGCTAAACATAGGCTATGTTAAATATGGGTTTTCTTTTTGAATTTCTGGTTTATCATTGATTTTCCAGACTGCTGGCATAGGAGCTTCTGCTCATTTGGTTAACTTCAAAGGAACAGATACAGTAGCAGGAATTGCACTAATTAAAAAATATTATGGAACAAAAGATCCTGTCCCAGGCTATTCTGTTCCAGCTGCAGAACACAGGTAAAATTTTGTTTTCATCCTACCATTAAATTTTTGTTTTCTAAAACTAATTTTTTTTAGTTTGGTATTTGTAACTCAATGATATTCTGCTTAATTAAAGAACATGGCATTATAGTAAACCTTCATGAATATAAGCAATAATAATTCAGTGTTTATACTTTCTATAAAGATTAGTATCAGGGAGATTCAGAACTTTTAACCACCCTAGTAAAACAATTTAAGATCTTTTTTCCAATACTTATATTGCCACATAGGTTTTATGTAAGGGATATTTTTCATTTGCTATATTTCCATATACAGATTTTCTTCACTAAATGAAGTCAAGAATTGTAAATTCCTGATCACTCTTTTTTACCTTATCTTTGCCCTTGCAATTGTCATATGGATTCAGTAACTTCAACTGTAGATGAGCAAGGAAGCCCTTTTGATGAAAGGAAGAGTATTCACATTCTTTTTACGCTTTTTTGCTCTCAAACCATCTCTAGTGAAACCAGGAAGAAATTATAATCTGGGCTACTGCTGCTTTAATCATAGAATTAACTTTATTAAAAATAAATGGAGATCTTAAAATGTATTTCAGGGGTATTTATAACAATTATTTAGTAATTTGGAAATGTTTATCAAATTCTACTAGTACTTGAAAATTATAGAGTACTAAAACTAGCAGTGAGTTTAGAATGAGCTTTATTTTATTTTTTAATAGTTATTTATTATCTAATACATAACTGGTCAGCTTTCTTGTGCAGAGAAGTCTGCTGAGTGCTACGACAGATAGAAAGAAAAAAAAAATCCGACGGTATCCTTAGGATAAATAGAGTACACTAGTAAAAGTCTGCTGTGTTGGTTAAATAGTTCTACTAAAGAGGTACAGTTAAGGTGCTATTGCAGTGCAAGGCAAAGAGAGGTAGGATCACTGGTAGGATCAAGATGGCTTTTAAAAAGAGGTGAGATCTTGATTCTTGAAGGAGTTATAAAATTTGAGGGAGACATTGTTTACTATGTGTCAAACCTAGTCATTTGAGAGGAGAGCATAGATGTGTTCAGGAAGTAAAGGCTGAAACAGATTTTTCAGAGAACATAGAGTAGATTGAAAATAGATTAAAGTTCATAAGAGCCTTCAAATTCATTTTGACATTGAATGTTAACTGTGTGCACATCATACTAGTTTATCCTTAATTAGCCCTTTTTACAATTAATTTATTTATTTTAATTAGGTATATATGACAGCAAAATGCATTTTGATTTAATGTACACAGTAGCAGCACAACTTTTCATTTAAGTGGTTGTACACGACGTAACATCACACCATACATGCAGTGATACATGTACCTAGGGTAATGATGTCTATCAACTTATATCATCTTTCCTGCCCCCATGCAACCTCTCCACCCTCTCCCCTTTGCCCAATCACAGTTCCCCATTTTTCCCATGCCTCCCCCTTCCCCATTATGGATCAGCATCCACTTATTAGAGAGAATATTTGGCTTTTTTTAGCGGGGGAAGAATTGGCTTACTTCACTAGCATGATATTCTCCAGCTCCATCCATTTACCTGCAAATGCCATGATTTTATTCTTTTTTATTGTTGAGTATTATTCCATTGTGTGTATATACCACAGTTTCTTTATCCATTCATCTATTGAGGGGCATCTAGATTGTTTCCACAGTTTAGCTATTGTGAATTGTGCTGTTATGAACATTGATATGGCTGCGTTACTATAGTATTATTTTAAGTCTTCTGGCTATAGACTGAGGAGTAAGGTAGCTGGGTCAAATGGTGGTCCCATTCCAAGTTTTCTAAGGAAACTCCATACTGCTTTCCAGATTGGTTGCACCAATTTTCTGTCCCACCAGCAATGTATGAGTGTGCCTTTTCCCTCACGTTTCTCGCCAACATTTATTGTTGTCTGTATTCTTGATAACTGCCATTCTGACTGGCATGAGATGAAATCTTAAAAGTGATTTTGATGCATTTCTCTAATTACTAGAGATGTTGAACATTTTTTCATATATTTGTTGATCTAATGTATATCTTCTTTTGAGAAATGTCTATTAGCTCCTTAGCCCATTTATTGATTGGGTTGGTTTTTTTTTTTTTTTTTCTGCTGTTAAGTTTTTTGAGTTCTTTATATATCCTGGAGATTAATGCTCTGACTTACATGTAACAAAAATTTGCTCCCAAAATGTAGGCTCTCTCTTCACCTCATTGATTCTTTTGCTAAGAAGAAGCTTTTTAGTTTGAGTCCCTTCCATTTATTAATTAAATCCCAACATCATTCCTTATAGAAATGGAAAAAGCAATCATGAAATTCATTTGGAAACATAAGAGACCCAGAATAGTCAAAGCAATCCTTAGCAAGAAGAGTGAAGCCAGAGACATCACAATACCGGATCTTAAACTATATTACAAAGCTACAGTAACAAAAAAGGCATAGTATTGGCACCAAAATAGACATGTAGAGCAATGGTACAGAATAGAAAGATACAGAGACAAACACACATAAATATAGTTATCTTATATTAGACAAAAGTGCCAAAAACATACATTGGAGAACAGATAGGCTTTTCAACAAATGGTGCTGGGAGAACTGGAAATCCATATACAACAAAATGAAAATAAACCGCTATCTGTCACCATGCACAAAACTCAACTCAAAATGGATCAAGGACTTAGGAATTAGTCCAGAAAGCCTGCGCCTAATAGAGCAAAAAGTAGGCCCAAATCTATATCACATCAGATTACGCCCCTACTTCCTTAACAAGATTCCTAAAGCACAAGAAATAAAATCAAGAATTAATAAATGGGATGGTATCAAATTAAAAAGCTTCTTCTCAGCAAAAGAAAGAAACAATGAGATAAAAAGAGAATCTATATTTGGGAGCAAATTTTTGCCACACACACGTCAGATAGAGCATTAATCTCTAGGATACATAAAGAACTCAAAAAACTTAACACCAAAAAACACAAACAACCCAATCAATAAATGGGCTAAGGAGCTGAATAGGCCTTTTTTTTTTTTTTTAAATGAGAACAGTTTTTGAGCAAAGAAACATTGTTATCAGAGACATACTTTAGGAAATTATTTTTAAAGCAGGATTTCCTATATACTTGTAAAACCAGAAGCTAGGCTTTATAGGAAACAGTCTTGAGGAGATGAGATCCAGAACCAGGTGGCTAAATGTCTGAAAAGAAGTAGATAAACATAAGCAGTGCTCAAGAGATAAAATTGCTAAAACTTGGTGATATGAGTTGAAGTTTAGTAGAGAGTTGATTCAGCCAACATTTTTGAACATTGCTATATTAGTAGAAGCTTGTTGAACACTTTCATATATGTTTCAAGAGACTAATAAATTGGAAATTAAGGATGTTGTTAATAGATAGTTTTAGGTTTAAAGAGTATTGGTAGGGGGCGGTACCAGGGATTGAACTCAAGGGAACAAACCACTGAGCCACATCCCCAGCTCTATTTTGTATTTTATTTAGAGACCAGGTCTCACTGAGTTGCTTAGCGCCTCACTGTTGCTGAGGCTGGCTTTGAACTCTCAAACCTCCTGCCTCAGCCTTCAGAGCTGCTGGGATTACAGACGTATGCCACCATACGCAGCGGGTTAGAATATTTTTATTTGAACTTACATGTGCATACATCTTTTAAAATTTCAATGTAGTAATCATATAGTAGACTCTTCGCTGGTGATTTTTTTTCATAGTAATAACATCATAAATATACCATAGATCTGAAAATAAATATAATATCTACTTTAGGGCATTTGTGTTAAAGTGAAATGGACACTGTAATGAGCACAGAGTGAAAATCCAGTTCTATATTATGGTCCTGTAATGCTTACTGTATTTGACTTCTTGGTGTGTAGGAATAGTTCAGCTATTCTTAAATAGAAATATCTTTTAAACAACATAGTACAGTGAAAAGAGCACTGGACTGAAAGTTGGTAAACCTTGAGTGACCTTACAGCTGACAGTGGGTGGCCTTGGGCAAGTCATTTATCTCTCTGTTCTTTGTTACCTTCATCCAACCAAACAAAAGGAGAAACTAAGATATTGTATCTCCAACTTAAGAAGTTCATCAAAAGTAAATGCATCAAAATAACCTTAAGAGAACTCAGCGTTACTATTATCATTATAATATATTTTCTTAGAGAGTATGAGAATCCAGACATAAAAATAATTCAGTCACATGACTTTTCCCTGTCAACTTTGGAAAAGGGGTTGATTTTAATTTGATGCATGAAATTTGGGGTAATAGGATGGGTAGAATTCATGAAACAAACAGCAAATATTTACAATTTCCACAGAGAAGTACTGAGTTTAGAAGAGGAGGTGTAATGAAGGGTTTGTGCAGAGGGAGCCATTAGACACATCTGGGGTGATGAGATAAAGATACTCAACCTCCTACCTAACAAAGTAGATCTGGAGCCAGGAGAAAAGCATGGACTACTGTACAAGTTTTGGAAACCCTCAACACTAGGTTATTTTTTAACCCTTTGAGAGTTTGACACAGGGAGATATTGCAGAGGAACACAAGCGCCCGAGTCAGAACCTTAGAAAGTACTAACATTTGACAGGTCAAGTGGAAGGGGAACACAATATCTGGGAGAAAAGGAATCATAGAAATGGGAAAAAATTAAATGTGAGAGATATCATTGAAGTCAGGGGAAAGAGTGCTTCTGGGATGTTCACGTACCATGGAGAAAGCAAGTAACATGAGGACTAAAAGTCAGTTGTTTGTTAGACATGGTACACATCATTAGTAGCAGAGTTAGATGACTGTATTGATATAACTTTGGAGAACAGTATCTGAATAAGCAATGACCTCTAACTGCAGGTTTATTCTTACATTGTAAAAATTCATTAGAGTTGGTGTTTATTGGGCTGAATTCTCTCAGAAAGAGGACAGTAGCATTCTGAATATCTTAACTTTTCTCTTTAGCCTTCAGTTGCTTGCATGAAGTAGACAGCTAACATCACAGCAACTGACAGCTCTGTAGTTTCTGAGAGTGTTCACTATTAAATAATTTTTATATAAATGAGCCCTTAATTAACTTTAGACAAGACTAGTCTCTGGGTAG
Organism: Ictidomys tridecemlineatus; assembly: GCF_052094955.1. Classification (NCBI taxonomy): domain Eukaryota; kingdom Metazoa; phylum Chordata; class Mammalia; order Rodentia; family Sciuridae; genus Ictidomys; species Ictidomys tridecemlineatus. Next base: position 176,626,443 of record NC_135478.1, on the reverse strand, counting down.
CTAGGCCTTTATAGGCCTGACATGGGCCTGCACTCAGCTACTCCCAGCTTACTACTAACAGTATGTGAAAAAAATGCTAATTTCCAGTCCTTTAGAAAAAGAATTATATAAAATGGCAATTGCAAATTTAAATTAGTATAGCTCTTTAAACAGTTTTAAGGCAAATTTATACTTATATGGGCTGTATAATGAATAAGCTTTCACACTTTCTATTATTTCACAGAAGAGAACAGATTAAAAAAAAAGAACAGAGAGAGTCACTGAGACTAGAAAATTAGAAAGGAAAAAAAATTGACTGACATAAGAAGCTGGAAATAATATTTTCAAATTCATTACTAAATTCAGTTTAAGAATTTTTAAAATTATATATTAAGCATCAAATGTTTATAATTATATATGAGTTATTAAATCTATTCAATAAAAACCATTACTGAGGAAATTGCAAAAAAATCATGCTAGTCATTCTTGCCCAATAGTATGAAACTCTCATACTTTATTTCCCATCTTAATTATGTTTTGCCCCAAATAAACATTAAAATTCTTGTTCCTTGGGCATGTATTAATTACTAATAGATAATCTGTAAGCGAAATAAATGACTGCCTGTTAATTGCCCATTTGAAGATACAACAGTTAGCTGACTGTATGTATGAAACTTACAGAATAAGTGCCTCTAAATATAAGATTTTGAAAGGTTAAAAAAAATGTTCCTACTATCATTGGTAGTTTCAAAACTTCATGGAAGAGGGCCAAGTGCTTGCATTGCCTAGAAAAATAATGGGAATATGTATTCATTCTTTGTAATATCTTGGCATAAAGTATGGAGGACATTTAGCAAGGACTTTTTAGCTTATTGATTTTAAAGAATAGATTGAGGAATACCAACAACCCCCCCAAAACAACAACAACAAAAAGTTTTTAATTTGGTTGAATATGACTTAAGAGCCAGTAACTTAATAACTACTAAAACCAAATAAGGTTACTTGAAATTGCTGAAAACAAATTGGCCAAGAGAAAATCTGTCCCAAATATTACGTTTACCTTATGACATGCATTCATAAATTAAATCCCTCACCTTCTCTGTGGTGTTGTTGATGTAGATAGTAAACATAAGATATGGTTAATGGTGCTTCAGGAGTAGATAATGTGTTACTAAGTAAATCTGTATTTTCATTTTGTTTTCTAGTACCATAACAGCTTGGGGGAAAGACCATGAAAAAGATGCTTTTGAACATATAGTAACACAGTTTTCATCAGTGCCTGTATCTGTGGTCAGCGATAGCTATGACATTTATAATGCGTGTGAAAAAATATGGGGTGAAGATCTAAGACATTTAATAGTATCAAGAAGTACAGAGGCACCACTAATAATCAGACCTGATTCTGGAAATCCTCTTGACACTGTATTAAAGGTAAATTTTAATATGTAACTTGATCATTAAAATGCCTGTAGACCAACTGCATCAACACTACTTTTAATTTATACCCACATCATTTCAGAGCTTTATGGATCAGTCTCCTTTTTTTTTAAGAATTACAGCCCAGAGAGAGTAATAGATTTGCCCAAGGTCACACAATAATAACAGAGAAAGGATACCAAGAGTTATGGGTTACTTTTATACTATCAAGTAGTTACTGCTGAATTGATCATTTCTTTCCTGTGTTCCTTCAAATTCAGTTAATGGCATTACCATTGTAATCCTGTGTTTTGGGCACCAAGTGTATGGTTTCTTTGTTTTATCACAAATCATTGTTTTACCTTTGAAGTTGTTGTGAGAAATATGTGCAAGGTGATGTGGAATAAATATGATTTAAAATTACTTTTCCAGTAGTAATTCTTTTGCAATACTGCTGATAATGTAGTGATATTGCTTTTTTTTTTTTTTTCTTCCAGTGTTTAGGACTTGATTGCTTTCAAAAAGCACTAATAAGAGCAGGATTAATAAATGCCTCCTACTAGAAAAAGATTGTAGGAGATAGGTGCCTTACATTAAAATGTGTCATTTAATGTCATCAAAAGTCCTATAATAAACATTATTTTCTCTGTTATAAAAGAAGAAACAGAGGCTTAGAGTTAAAGTGACTTGCTCAAGGTCACACAACATGAAAAATAAGGAGCAAGGATCCACTATAGGTCTTTTGACTGCAGCTTTCCTACTTTCCCACTTTCTCAGCTAATGAACATATGATAAATTACCCCTTGTGAAGAGGGTCTTAGCTACAAGGAGGCCTTTTTCTATTAAATGATAAGCCACTCTGAAAGTCTTGTCTTAGCCTGAAATATTTGGTTTTAGCAAGCCAAATGGGGCTTGACCTTTTTATTACATAGTAAAAATGTACACAACTAGTTAAAAGAACAGATTGAGCTGGGCGAGGTGATGTGTGCCTCTAATCCCAGCAGCTCAGGAGACTGAGGCAGGAGGATCACGAGTTCAAATCCAGAAAGCAAGGCACTAAGCAACTCAGTGAGACACTGTTTCTAAATAAAATATAAAATAGGGCTGAGGATGTGGCTCAGTGATCGAGTACCCCTGAGTTCGATCCCCGGGACACACACACACACACGTTATCTATTTGGAATTTTCTCATTATCAGGATATTTAAATCAGCTCATTTAAGAAAAAGAAGGGATGGGAGGGGCTGCCTTGTATGTATTTTCTATCTCTGACCAAGTTTTCCAAGAAATTTTAATCTGTTTTAAGTATTTCAACTGCTACAAAACTTTTAAATAGTTAATGAATGAGTAGGATGGTTTGCCTATATTATGCGATTTGGCTTTAATAGAGGAAAGGAGGACCTGAGAGAAACTATGCATTTATATGCTTCATTTCCAACTTTGTCAATCACAATTTCTTTGAATTTTGTAATTCAAATGGATTTATATTTGAGTTACATCAAACAAAATTAAGCCAAACAAAACTTGGACACAAGCAGAATAAAATATAATATATATGTCTCTACTCTCATTGGTATATGATTTCAAAAATTCACAGAAAAGAGCCAAGTGCTTGCATTGCCTAGCCAAATAATGGGAGTATGTATTCATTCTTTCTAACATCTTAGCATAGTATGGAGGACAAGGGCTGAATCAAATGTATAATCATGAGTTTGTTGAATCATGCTTTACATACTTCTTTAAAATATTTGTTTTAATCTAATAATGAGGATTTTCTTCCTTGAATCTTTGTAATTTGAAAAGATATAAAGGAAAAAAAACTGTTTGAAATACTTTATGATGGAAATAACATACCTCTAAAGTTTTTATACTTTTTTTCAGTTTCAGTTATTTTTGTTGCATGTGTTTTTTCATACAGGTTTTGGATATTTTAGGTAAGAAGTTTCCTGTTACTGAGAACTCAAAGGGCTACAAGTTGCTGCCACCTTATCTTAGAGTTATCCAAGGGGATGGAGTAGATATTAACACCTTACAAGAGGTAGGTGTTCCAATAAGGAAGTCCTTATAATTAAACTTTGTATTTGTTTGATAAACATGTTAATTTAAATATAATTGTAAGTCTTACATAAGTGTTTATGATGGTATGTGTCTTTTCTGTGCATTTCCTAAAGTTTAGGAGTAACAGTAGCTTAAAATATAGAAATACCAGTCAAAGCATACGTACTCTTCTAGTCCTCATTGGCCACCCTGGATAGTGATTCTAAAGACTTTATCACTGTCAGTCCAGGAATATTCCTTGTAATATAAAACAAAAGTTTGTGATTGTTTTCATAAAGTCTGGTTTTCATAGAAGGGAGCTGCTCCTTCCTTAACAATATAAAACTTAAATGATATTAATAGGTGCTTTTTTTCAGAAATTATGAAATGGTTTGTCAACTCTTCTAAATTAAGGATTGATTGTCATCACTGTTATTAAATGCAGTCAACTATTGTGTTACTTAACTTTTGCCTCTTCATTTCATTAAATAAGCTTAGGATCTATAATTAAAATAATACCCTAGTACTCCATAAAAATTAAGGCTCTCACTAAGAACATAATGTGGACTGTGTACTACCATAAATCTGACATTTTGATGTCTTCCAGTCTTGGGTGGTATAAGATGTGTAGCATAAGTTATTGGAGGATTTTTCTGTTTAAAAGAGTTTGGTGTGGGTAGAATAGGGTCAGAATGTGAATTATAAAGTTTTCCAAAGATTAATTTGAAAAATGAGAGCTGTGATGTATAACAAACTTTATTTCTGTGGAGGTGTGTATTAAGAGTTCCAAAGTGAGGAGTCTAATTGATCTTCCTCTCAATAACAGAAATGAAGTTTTTTTCACCACCTCTCCCAAAATTGCTCAAAAAAGGTGGGAACTCCCTCAGCTTTCCTAAGACATTGAGCGTTAAGACATTAGAAGTTTTTATGTGAAAAATGGAGGGAGATGTGCAAGAGAGTCTGCAGTGGGAAACTTTGAATATAGAGATCCCCACCAGCACATTTAATTGCTGTTGTCCCCTTCCTTCATTTGAACTGACAGGTACTTGTCCCAGTGGCGGTTAAGTACTATTAATCATACCTGCCTTGGAGACACCCTAGCAAGTACCTTCACACATGCTTCTCCCCCTTCCAGTGAAGGAACATGGGCAATGTTCGGTAACCCATTTCAAAAATCTGTTAGCTAGGGGCTCTTCCCATTGCCTACGCCTCCCCCTCATCCTTCTGATAGTCATCTATTTAAGCTGGGTTTTGTAATCAGGATACCTTGAACTTCCCTCTAAAAATCAAAGCTTTTTGGCTTTGCCATTTCTTTTCCCCCCTTGTTTTTTAAACAAATTAGAGAATCAGCTTAAAAAACTTTCTTATTTTTTAACTAGATGAACAAGAATACTGAGATACTCTGACATTGTTGAAACCTTAAACAGAACAGTTAGAATTGAGTAGATTTGTGTCACAAAAGTATTCATGGGATATAAGAAAAATAAAGAAACTTGGCTTGTGGCGTAACCTAAAAAATAATACTTGATTTCTTCATATTGGAGGTGTTTCCTGTTTTTAGAAGCAGGAATTCATCTAGCAGTTTTACTTTGTACATATGCTGAATTAGATACCTGAATTTTGACAAATGAAAAATCTGCTTTATTTGAAACAACTCCTTTCTCTTCTTGACCATCTGCCTCACTCTGAGACTTTGCTATTTACTCTTGTGTCATCCAGCCCCCTGTGTTCCACTGTGTGCCAAAATGAATCTGCTTATTTAGGAAAAGAGGCAAAATCTCTTTTGTATTGGCCAGAATACTAAGTACTCATCTTCTCTGTTGGTTTCAGTTAGGGATTCATTCTCGACTTGGTGTCATTGAATCTCTCCATTGGAGTGGTTCACTAATGATATTAAAATAGTATTGAATTCTGAGTTGTCAAGAGGAATATTTTTCTGAAGTTAACATATTTTAAACATTTTCCTTCCCAGGCTCATGATATCTTATTATTTTATGCATAGGTCAACATTTTTTTCTTTGTTCCCCATTAGCTAGACTATTATTCTTCTTTTGGAACTCTTTTCTCTACATTCGTTGTAATTTCCAAGCCTTACAATTTTGGTTCAGAGACTTAATAGAAAAACATTGATTTTATGTAAACTTATGAACAAATTATTTTTTAATTATATAAAAAAATATATAATATATTTCAAACATATACATATAAAATATTGCAAAAGCACTTGCACATTGTAACACATGATTCAGCTGCATGGTCATGATGAGAAAAAAATAATTAAATCCTAATGGCATAATGACTTTAGTTAAGTTAGATACCTTGTATATGAAATAAGAAAATATATTCAACAAAAGATTAGTATCTTAAGAGTGGTATCTTGTCAATTCATTTCTAATCAGGTTTCCTGTTTGTGTAAATCTGTTCAAATAGTAATTTTTCCCCAGTTATAATTTCACATTAACAGAAAAATTAACTTTAGCACCAAAGCATTTAATTTTTATAACTTTTGGTAAAGAAACTTGACCTGAAATATAGTGATATTAGATGATACTATTTTTTGTCATTTCCTCATCATTGTGCTTCTGGAACACATGTAAAATCAGGGGACAGTCTGAAACTATTTTTTCTCCATATTTTACTATAACCATTTTACCCTTTATCTGCCTGTTTCCTTTTCTTTTCCTCCCTCTTTCTGCTCTATTCTTCGCATTTCTCCCATACTAAAATTCTCTTTGTTCATAGCCATCTCAGTGAAAAATAAATATGAATTCAGGGGCTTAAGTACTTTTTTGGGTTTGTATACAATAATAAAGACAAAGAGATTGGATTTGTGCACAGCCTAAAGAATCACTTTAAACTGTGTATATTTCCATCTTGATTCTTCCAATTGAAAACTATATTCTTCTAGTACATAAAAAGAGGAGAATTTAGATGGGTTGGAATTTTTAAATGAAGTTTCATTTCTTAATGTGGGTTAAAGGTGTGCTTGGGTTATTTTTGGTCTTACCTTTGCAAAGTCAAAAACAAATAGTCAATTTCAGACTTGATAATTCAGGGGAAAGTGGTAGATTTGTTTTAATAATCCACATAAAGCTATTAAACTTGCTTCTGGCTTTCTGATCACTTTTGAAAGTTCTTTTTAAATAAAACAGAACTAACCCTTCCATTTACTACAACTTCGGCTATTTTCATGAGATTAAAGGAATGGTAACTAAATTTCATTTGGTTACTAAATTTCACTTGCTGCCTTCTATTATAAAAGTGATGAGATGTGTTAAAGAGGGCAAAAGCTATGTAAATAAACCCTATTCAGAAGAGATGCTATTAACAAGAAACAAATTTTTAATGCAATTTTAAATTTATTTGTCCCTTAAAAGAACTGTTTTAACCACCAGAACTGAATGTCGTGCAGATCTCTCTAGCTAACTAGATAGTCATTCTCCCCAAAATGATCTAATAATGTATCTTAATACCTATAGCATCAGTTCATAATTTTGTTTATGACACTGGAGCTCCAGCCAGGGTGATTTATTCTGTTGATATCACAACTGTTTGTGTAGGAGAGTACTCTTTTACCACCAGTAGCTATTGATTTAACGTATGACATTCAGTAACACAATGTGTTGTGATGATTAGAGTCATTCCCAGAGTCCAGTAATTTGAGACAAATGTTTGGTACCAGGGCTCTTGTGGCTGGCATCTAGGCAGATAACTTGAGGTGGGTGAGAGATGATCATTTGGTTAACTGAAGATATTTATAGCCAGTTTTCTCACCCCCACAATGACAGCAACAACACAGATTCACATACTGTAAATGAAATCATCCATTTCCCTCCCCACACCCTCATCAGCTCATATTCATCTCAGGCAGCCTTTGGGGGAGGGGGGTGGGCAGGTCTTTAAAGAGGATGTGGAAAATAACTATCTAGACCTTATTCTTACCTAATTGTTGGCTTTCCAAACTGATCTAGGATGCTTCATTCATTAACATTGTTCTTTGGAAATAATCGCTTCTAAATTGCTTAGGTTCTTATTTGTTTGTTTTTAATCTTCTAGATCGTAGAAGGCATGAAACAAAAAAAGTGGAGTATTGAAAATGTTTCCTTTGGTTCTGGTGGAGCTTTGCTACAGAAGTTAACAAGAGATCTCTTGAATTGTTCCTTCAAGTGTAGCTATGTTGTAACTAATGGCCTTGGGGTATGTTCTTCAACTTTTATTCCTTTGTTATCACCTTTTTAATGTAGCTAGGCAGAGAACAGTTTTTGAATGGAATAGTCCAAAAGGATATATGTTCCTGAACTTTTAATATATTGTCAGGTACTAACATTAGGTAATAACATGACAAAGGAGAACAAAAGAGACTTGGATAAAGAAGGAACAATAACATGTAAGATTGTTTAAGAGAAAATGCAGATCAGTCATTTCTCTCTGCTTTACTGTATACTTTTGTATCAAGAATTTGACTGTATTTGGGAATGTCAGCTAATCTGGCCACAATATATTAAGGATAAGCAAGTATGTAATCACTGTCAGCACCCTTTTAGGAGATTCTGGTTTTGATATAATCATGTTTGGTAGCCAACAACTGAACAATCATCTCCCTAGTATTCCATAGCTTCTTGAGGGCTGGGGAGTCTGTGGAGCAATGGGTTGGGGAAGCTAAAAACTCTGAAGAAGACCTGAGTTGGTTCCCTGTGTACTCCTTTCCATCAGGGTTTTGGGGCTTGGCTTATCTGTTGCTTCTCATTCTACTGCCATTGCTGTTTACATCTATTATATTTTGCCTCCTGTCTTTCTCATCACAAAACAAACACTCTGTTCTAATATTTTTGTTTTTGCTATTAACCAGGTAACGCAAAAAGCAACAAGGGGAAGGTTATAAAGTAGGAAAGCCTTTACCTTGGTAACATCCTAGATCTACTCTACAAATAGAGTACATAAATGTATGTGTGTGTGTGTGTGTGTGTTTGGGGTGGAGGTGACATGGTTGAATATTTTTCAATAGCATGTGTATGCTATATTTAGCATCAGTTTAAAAATGATTTGTAATATAAGGGTCACATGTTAAGAATTCTCAAAGATATATTAACTGATATTCTTTCTAGTGGTAAGAAAGGATATATTAGATTTGAACTCTTTTCATACCTTTTTTTCGTAACAGATGACTATCCTTCAGAACACACTAACAAGCACTGTCTTAAGTGAAAGTTTGATAGACATTTCTGATTAGTCTTCGTTTTCTTAATGTGTACTGCAGATTAATGTCTTCAAGGACCCAGTTGCTGATCCCAACAAAAGGTCCAAAAAGGGCCGATTATCTTTACATAGGACACCAGCAGGGAATTTTGTTACACTTGAGGAAGGAAAAGGAGATCTTGAGGAATATGGTCACGTATGTATCTGTACTGATTTTTTTTTAACATTAGTTGATTGGTTCTCCAAATTAATAAGATTAGTTTTTGTTAAATTGTTTTCACAGCAGTCTGTGACATTTATGTAATTGAGAGTTTTTTCACGTAGTGGCCAGCATCATGGTAGTGATTGATAACCTTTAACAAGCTTGTGTTTATTTGGTCTTAATCCTACTGTCAACAGTGAATCATTTCTGAATAATACTTAAAAGGATGCTATTCTTAGACTTGTCAAAGCTATTTGCATTATAGTGAAGTGTTGGTAATTTTAATAGATAATGGAGGGGCTATTCAAATTTTAAAATGTTTTTTAAAGTAATTTTTGTTTTTTAAACTTAATAGTATCCAGCTCAGATGATTTTCTTTAGTCTGACTCGACTCACATAACAACTGTAGGAGCTGAAAAAGGAAAGCTGTGTTACCTTAGTAGGGTAAAATGTGAAAGCAGTAAGTTGATTCAGACTACATAGCTAATAAATGGTGACTCCTTAAATCAAGTTTTCTGATAGTTTTCTGACTCCCATTCACCAAATGGGAAAATTTTATAATGTGCCAAAGTAGTCTACTTGATCTGATCTGATGGCTTTTAGCATACAAAAGTACATTTATATTTGTGTACTGCAAAGTTATAAATGTTCTGGGTTTTAAGCCACTAGATTTTTTAAAACCTCATTTTTAGAAGGAAACTACTTGTGAATATTCATATTCTCAGAATAGTTGATACTAAATATAAATGCACTACTGCTATGATTCTTTATATTGTGTCAAATTTGCTGCTTATCACATGATACTTTTATTATATTTTTATAGGTTTTAAGCCAGAACTATGAAATAACTTTAAGGGAAAAAAATACAGATTTGTATATCAAACTTAGAATTCGATTCCTTTATATATAGCCTATAGTCAATTCTTTGGGTTTTATAGCTACCAAGATTTTGATTAATTAGTCTATCCAGATGAACTAGTCACTTGTAACTTAGACTAAGTAAGACCATGAGTGTGTGAATGATGCACTAGAACATCTGAAGTTTTTATCTATTTATAATCATCCATACATTTTTAATGAATAGGAATCAGCATTCCCTGATAGGTTCTATTTAAATTTATGAAAGAAAATGCTATAGCTAGAGCAGTATAATTTGAAAGTTACTATATAATATCCTGTACCTTCAGGCTAGGTGGGAAAATTCAGATTAGAGAGAGATAACTCCTTAGGCAGGAATGGCTTTATCAGACCTGAATGAATTTAGTCATCATTTTCACCAGGGTCTGTGTCCAGTGAATGCATTTGTCAGTGTCTTGAGAGTACCTAAGAGTCTTAAACTCAGTCATCTGTACATGAGATAAAAATATATTATATATATATATATATATATATATATATATATATATATATATATATGATTTTTGTTGTTTTTGCTTTGGGTTTGATATTTTTTTTTTCAGGCCAGAATTCAGTGACTAATCAATTTATTAAACTTTTGGATTGCTAGTTTTGAGTCTGTTGATTGGGCAGGAACAAGAGAAGGGTTTGGTAGTATTAGCATTTCTTTAGTGCACTGTCAGTAATGATTATCAGTGACAGTCATGGTTCTTCTAGGCAACCAGACTCATGTGCCAGAAGAAAAAAAAAATTGATGAACCATGTTTTTTTGGTTTTCCTTTTAAGAAAACTGGCTTAAGAATGTAACATCATAGCAATCTTTAAATTGTAATTTGAACACCATCAACATCTAGATAAATTCTAGATAAATGTATCTAGATAAATTCATCACAGCATGATTCAAATATTTTACAATATGGTCTCATTAATAAAATCATTAAACTTAATTTCTGCAGGATCTTCTCCATACTGTATTCAAGAACGGGAAGGTGACAAAAAGCTATTCATTTGATGAAGTAAGAAAAAATGCACAGCTGAATATTGAACTGGAAGCAGCACCTCATTAGGCTGTTTTACGATTGGGTGTGTGTGTGTGTGTGTGTGTGTGTGTGTGTGTGTGTGTGTGTGTGTGTGTGTGTACACATGCGTGCATGCATGTATACACCTGTATGTATGTAATACATAATGTTTATTGTACAGATGTGTGGGGTTTCTTTGTGTTTTATGATACATTATAGCCAAATTATTTGTTGGTTTATGGACATACTGCCCTTTTCTTCTTCTTCTCCTTCTTCTTCTTCTTTTTTTTTTTTTTTTTTTTCCAGTGTTTAAGTGATCTCAAATTAGGAAATGCACATAACCATGTAAAAGATTACTGCTAAAGTAAGCTTTTTAGGGCCCTTTGCCAATAGATAGTAACTCAATCTGGTATTGATCTTTTCACAAATAACAGAACCGAGACTTTTATATATAACTAAAGATCACATAAAACAGATTTGCATAAAATTATCATGATTGCTTTATGTTTATATTTAACTTGTATTTTTGTACAAACAAGATTGTGTAAGATATATTTAAAGTTTCAGTGATTTAACAGTCTTTCCAACTTTTCATGATTTTTATGAGCACAGACTTTCAAGAAAATACTTGAAAATAAATTACATTGCCTTTTGTCCATTAATCAGCAAATAAAACATGGCCTTAACAAAGTTGTTTGTGTTATTATACAATTTGAAAATTATGTCAGGACATACCCTATAGAATTACTAACCTCACTGCCCCTTGTAGAATATGAATTAATCATTCTACATTAAAGAAAATAATGGCTTTTACTAGAATGTCTAGGCACTGTACAGATATATACCTATTCATTGTATTGTACCAGTGAAATGCCAAATTTGAAAGGCCTGTACTGCAATTTTGTATGTCAGATATTGCCTGTAGCTCTAATATGCATCTCAAGATTTTAAGGAGATAATGTTTTTAGAGAGAATTTCTGCTTCCACTATAGAATATATACATAAATGTATAATATTGACAGAAGTGGAAGTAGTGTATTTTAAAGTAATTACACTTCTGAATTTATTTTTCATATTCTATAGTTGGTATGTCTTAAATGAATCACTGGAATGGATAATGAGTATACTTATTTTAAATTTTTTTAGTCTATTAAGGTTTTAAAAAATTAAATTGGATATTAAATTATATGGACATCATTATTAATTTTAAACTAAATCCTCAGTAACTAATACTCAAACAAGCTCTTAAATGAAGCTAAATTATCCCCAATGAAAAGCAGATGACCTGAGTGTTAGTAAATGCAGAGTTGCCTAAATTTAAAGTGTCAACATGAAAATTTTCAGAGTGATTAACTACTGGGTTCTGAGTTAATCATTGCATCTGACTAGAGACCAGTTTCTTTGAAATGACTCTCATATATTTAAGTTTGTTCTAAGGCAGGGATTTGCTAACTCTGTCCCAGAGGCCAAATTTAGTAGACTGCTCCCTTTTTTGGAATTCCCTATCATTGGAGAGCTTTCCCACTACAACACAGAAGCTGAGTAGTTGTGATAGATACCAAATGGTTCACAAAGTTCACAAAGCCTGAAATGTTTGTAATATGGCCCTTTACACAAACTAACAAAGTTTTCTGGCCCATGTCCTAAGAAAAGGAGGATGCCTTGCATTTTAAGAGAAATATTGATTTTCAAGGAAAAGAGGCTAAATAATTGATAATGAAGTTTTTCTCTCTTTTTGTCCTTTCTGATTTAAGAATCTGATACTAGAAGACTGATGTAGAAAAGCTTGAACAACATGACATTAAGTGTGAAATTTTAAAAATTGAAAAGCCATAAATGATCTGTCTTAAATAGTTAGATGAGAAAATGTTTTATCACTAGAACAATCTAAGGAAAGATGAGTTATATTTTATTCAGTGTCTTTTGTAAGTGACATTAGAAAGAATATAGCTTTTTGCAGCTGATTCTAAGGGAAAACAAAAGCATCATTCACTTTAATAAAGAGTCTCCATTCTATAATCCCATGATACAAAATAATTTTAATGACAATGTACTTAAGTAAAGACTAATAGTATTAGAGACACTGCATACCTTTTTTCAGAAATGTCCTAAGGGGCTTATAGAGAATTAAAAGAAACTGAATTTATAATCATTAACAACTTCAGTAACCACCATAATTTTGTCCATGTTGAACATTGGAATTATGCTACAGGCAGTATTCTTTGTTCTTTGAATTTCAGTAGCTCAAAATATCTAGAGGAGCTTTGTCTTGATACTTTCAATGAATGCTAAAAGCTGTCTGTACGTAACCATAAAGCAGGAGGTGGAATGATTAATTCTCTTCTATCTGAGCCACTTGAAATCAATTGGTTCTGAATTTCTGTCACTGAGCACTTAATATTTGGCGATGCCCATTCTGAGTACCAAATGGTTAACATGAATGTCAAATAGAACTGTGCTTGGTGTCACCCTTAAATCAGCCTCTTTCTTACAAAAGCAAATTACATACCTGGGCTTAAATCATTAGATGACATTAATGATATTAACAAATCCCCCTCAATTTCATAATTTTAATTAGAAGGTAGAAGTTCTGTGTTAAGACTCTTTAATTTATTTGTACCCTATACTTAAAAATGGTTTTTATGATTGTCCCTTATTTCCTTTCTTGAAATAAATTGTTATGAAAATTTTTTATAATGAAATCCATCTTGGAAAACTAGAAAGAGAAAACTAGCAAAGTATTTATTGTTCTGTTTACCATAATTTAGAACTCACACTTAAACAAGTATTTTGTAGTTTTACATTCCTTTTTAATCCATTCAGAGGAGAATGTCAAATTTTCTCCCAAGTTGTATGTTAAATCAATTCTAATATGTATTCAACATCAAAGATAAACATGTAATAACATGGAAATAAAGTTTAGCTCTATTAGTGAAATGTTAAATTTGACTGTGTGCTTCAAGTAATGCCATTTACAGACCTTTTTTAACTTTTCCCCAGTTCAAGAAAAAGGAGGAAGTATCAAGGTGATTGCTGTTTTCTGCCTTACGCAGATGTATGGATAGCGGTGCCTTTTACTAGAACACACTGGGGGAGGATACCACATTTAAGAGACGAGAGCACAATTCCTCTATTAAGGTTTGGGATATCTGGAAAACATTTTAAGTCTAGATAGTAAGTAGGTGATTGGAGATAAAGAATTGGGGCCTGAAAGATCTCCAGGTATGTCTTTGCATAGGTGCTCATTAGAAGCACAGTAAAGGAGACTTCCTGGGGAGAGTGTAGAGCACAGGCCAAATCCAGTCCACTGTCTATTTTTGTAAATATTTTTATTGGAACATAGCCAGAAGCCATTCATTTTGTTTCAGTCATTGGCTGCTTTCATGCTACACTGACAGAGTTGAGTAGCTGCAATACAAAATATGTCCTGCAAAGCCTAAAATAATTTACTCTCTGGTGCAGAAAAAATCTGCCAATTTACAATTAAAAAAAAAAAAGACCAAACCATGAGTAATTCTTGAAGATTCAGTGACAGAGCATGAGCAGAAAATGGAGACTGACAAGCAATAGCTAATGAGGTGAAAGGAAAATTAGGAGTAAAGTCACAAATGCCACAGGAAGAATTTTTCAGCTCAGGCGTTGATGACTACTGAGAGATAAAATAGACTGAAGAATTTAAAACAGCTACTGGATTTAGCCACCTGGAAATAATTGGTGTCTTAGAGGCAATTTAGGTAGTAGAGAAGGCAAATGTCAGAAAGAAGCTACCTTACACAACTGTGAGTCGGGTATAAAAGGAAGAAGGAGAATAGTGTGTCCCTCTCTCTCTCTCTAGATGCTGCTTTTATCTTGGAAAAGGGCCCAGGGAAGAGGGAGTTGTTGAGAATAAGACAAAAGGGACCTATGATGGTTTGGATTCCAGAGGGAGGAGAAAACTAGGATCCAAAACACTGGAGAGGGGGGACTGCCGTTAAATGGAGGAGGTGCATCTTCTGTTGTAGAAGAAAGAAGAGGATGGGTGCAAACTTACTCTTTGGTTTTTCTCTATGAACTCAGAGGTCAGATCCCACCTGAAGGTGGTTTATATTGATTTGTGTTCGATCCGGAGAAAAATGAGTCATTCTTTAGAAAAAATAATCAAAAACAATTTTTCTGATTTTTTAAAAATTCTATAACTCCCTTCATAATACCAGCTCTGGTCTCCTCCCCATTACTGCCTTGCCTCGTGTTTATGCCATAGGCATTGAGTGTATTCTACAGTAGCACTGCTATAATCCACGACTGTCCCTAAAATGGGGCAATTATCTGTGTCCTCTGCATCAGCACAGAGTAGACATTCAAATGTCTGTTGAATAAATGAATGAGATTTAAGATAAACACTTCTAAAGTATTTTTAAATTTTTCTTTTTTTTTTCTTTTTTTTTTTTCTTTTTCTTTTTCTTTTTTTTTTTTTTTCTTTTTTTGTACTGGGAATTGAACCCTAGGGACTGAGCTTCAGTTTTTAGGGCCTGACTAGACATGTTAAACAGAAAGACATTCCTTTAAGGGGTATCCTTAAACCAGTAGTAAGTCTACCTCCAGTTCCTTAGGGAACCTAAGAAAAATTGCTCTAGCACTGGCTAGTTAAATCTAACAAATTGTCACCGCAAGCTGGTCCTTGCAGTTCAAGTTCATATACCCTGCATATTACTAAAACCTAACCTATGCACTTAGATGAACAAAACAAGCAGAGTTCCCTGTGTGCCTGATAGAAGTTAAAGCAAACCCTCTCTTGAAAGGATACTTTCATTGTAAGTCTCAGAATTCCCGAAATAATCTCCTAAGGAATATGAACAGCTCCCAAAGTAAGTTAAACACACAAGGAAATAAGACACGTTTAGCGAGAATAGGGGGGAAAAAGATTCACATAGGATTTAGACACTGAAATTGAAATGCTACAAAATAACATTCTTTAAATTCAAATAAAACTTGAAAACATTTACAAGGAATAGGAAATATTTTAAATGACAAGATTTGAAAAAGTGATTATTAAGAATTTGTGGAGGGCTGGGGCTGTAACTCAGTGGCAGAGCGCTTGCCTTGCATGTGTGGGGCGCTGGGTTTGATCCTCAGCACCACATAAAAATAAATAAAATAAAGGCATGCTGTTCATCTACAACTACAAAAAAAATTTTTTTAAAGAATCTTTGGAAATAAAACACACTGACATTAATGATCAGTGAGGGAACCGATGACTTGGGAGACAGATCAGAAGGAAGTGTGCAGAATGCGGCACAAAGCAAATGGAAAAAATGAAGTGTTATGCAACATGAAAGTGAAAAAGCCTAAAATCAGTCTCAGGAAAGCTTTTGAAAAAGGAAGAGAAAATGGGGCAGGGGCTGTACTTCAAGAAATAAGGGCTCAGGATTTAACCCGAATAATGAGAAGCAATAATCTGAAAGTTCAAGCACAATGAATCCCAAGCGAATAAATTAAACCCATATACCCAGATACGTAATAGTGAAACTAAATCAGGAATCACAAAGACCCTAAATGCTAGAGAAAAAGAGATTACACTCTAAGGAAGATCACTGAATTCTCAACCACAACAATGGAAACCAGAAGGCAAGGCAATGTCCCAAAAAGGAGACCTGCCAACACAGAGCTGTTGAAATTTATTTATTTATATTATTTATTTATCTATTCATACATACACATACATATGTGTGTGTATATATATGTGTGTGTGATATATATATATATGAGACTGAGGCAGGAGGATCACAAGTTTGAGGACAGCCTCAGCAACTTAGTGAAGCCCTGGTCTCAAAAAATGAAAAAGGATGGGGAATGTCTCTGTCATAAGCTACCCTTGGGTTCAAGCCCCAGTACGCTACAAAAAAATTAACCTAAAGCATTTAAACTATTGGGAAGAGATTAAAGTTATATATCAATTTTAGACTGTGGTAAATATCTGTATGTATATTGAGCTAACAGGAGAGAAATAAAATATGTTACTTTCAAATGGGAAAAGGTAAGATGCTCATTTTTTCAAAGAAACAAATGAGAGAAAAACGGGAGACAAATAGTGAAGACTAAACAAATTGTATATGCACACTGAGAATGACACGTACCTATATATCCCTACACACATACAGCCAGTTGAAAGATAAAAATTTTAAATCTATTTGCTACTTACAAGAGTTGTATCTAAAACATAAGATGCAAGAGGTTGAAAATATTTTTAAAGGAGTAGTTTACTGAAAATAACTGCAGCAATGTGCCTTTCAATCAGATGACCTGTTTGCTTAAGGTTTCTGACGTCATCAGTCTCCAGAACAGTGTGCCCACCAAGTGTGGTGCTCACAAGGAACAGAGCATTCCAATGAGGAGCTGTAGCTTCATTTACCAAGCTTTGGGGATAATAATTGCCTCAGGCAAAGAGCTTGCTCAGTCTCACCCCAGATGATTATGATGCACAGGAAGCCACATTTAGAAATGTCAGAGGACAGTTTAGTTCAGGGAAAGATGCAATCTGAGAAATAGTGCCTGCTGTGGATTATTTTTTGGATGCTTCTTGCTTCTAATTTTTATGTTTCTTCACATCTGAATCTGTATCTTTTATCAGGGTTTAGGCACATGATCTTTTTTATCATTCAGTGGAGGAGGGAGGGAGAGAATCAGAATTAACCTGTGGACTTCTTTAACCACAGCCATTCATTTACGCCTGAAAATGTGACCCACACCAGTGGAATGGCAGTGGAGAGGGGGTAAGTCATCGGCATACACCACCAGAGAATCTTTAAACACCTATCATCTCTGGTTGAGAACCACTCTGTGTAAACCACTACCCAAACACTCATTCAGGACTCACCCTACATCTTTATAACCCAAGTTACCCGCTTTCTAACCCTGCATCCGTGTTCTTTCTCCTGCTTAGCAAGGCACAGAAAAGATGACCAAAGTCATATGAGGTCTATAGAACTTGTCACTCTATCTTAACTGAAGAAAGGTCACTCACTGTATTTTTCCTACAGAGAGCAAAGAGGAGAATGACTTAGCTCTGGGAAAAAGTCATATTTCATACCATTTTCAGACTGTAAATTTATTAAGCTGTTCTAACAAATCCCTTCTCCTCTTCATATATGATAATGCAAAATAATAAGCCTGCAAGGAAGCTTCAATCAATAATTTCCTTGCACAGAAATTCTAGGTATAGGGGCTGAGGTTGCAGCTCACTGGTGGAGCGCTTGCCTAGCATGTGTGAGGCACCATGTTCGATTCTCAGCACCACATATAAATAAATGTGTAAAATAAAAGTACATCAACATCTAAAAATATATATAAAAACACACTTTTAAAAATTCTAGGTATATACTTTTCAGTGTTATCTATATTTTCTACAATGTGTGAGTATTACTTTTATGATCAAGGAATGACAGCATTTCTGATAAAATCACAAGTGCTGATCACATAAGCCACACAGTGGGGTGTCCAGGACTCTTCTGGGAATGTAAGTTTTTCCACTTGCTAAAGTGGGGTGAAGAGAAAGCGTTCTGCTATCAAGGGCCACTGGCCCACTTAAAAAATTGAAGGCCAGAACTAACAGCAACTGAATTGTGTGTAAGTATGTGTATTTATCTGTGTGCGCATGTGTGCGTGTGTATGCGTGTATAGAAAGAAATGCCTCATTCCTTTCCCTCTCAACTAGTTTTGAATTAAGAGAACAAAGCAATCAATATGCTTACCACAATTAGTTCAAAAGTGTATTTCAGGGCCATATTACACCCAGGGACACTTTAAACTTTGATAGGCAAGATTTTTAACTCATTTAATAAAATTATTTCTTTGGCAAGTTCTTATCTGTTTCTGCCACTGGATAATACTCTCCATGAGACAGGAAAAATGCCTGATCTATTTGAAAGTATATTGCAGGGCCTAAAGTAGGGCCTGGCCCATAGTAGACACTCAGCTATCTCAGGTTAAGCAAAGGAAGTTTCACAACCTAAAATCTCACTTAGGCCTCACTTGGCTCCCTCCCCACCTGATGGTCAAGCCATGATGTATTCTCCACCCACTTCTACTCAACACCCCCCACATCCTCCTTTCATCAAGACAAATGCTAGTGCTTTTTAAGGCCAAAAAAATGATCAGTAGACACCAGTCAACCATTTAAGTGCTCCTCTGCCATCTGCATCTGTGGGGAATTCCAGACTGGCATTTCCATCTGTTATACCCAGAAAAGGTCAAATTAAATCATTAAGATCTCCAAAACCATAAGCAGCAGCTTGTAGCCCCCTTCACAAGGCCTGAGCTGCCAATGTAGTCAGAATGCCCTTAAAAAAATTTCAAGTTTTCCAGACCATAATGTTTGTTGGCTTCTTTTTACTTATTTGACCACACCTCAGTAAGAAACATTTTTACCTGGCAAGGTAGTCCACTCAATTATGCTACTTTGCTGCATCTGTTCTGTGTAGTTCTATAGCCTATATTGGGGTTTTGTTGTTGTTTTTTAATGCTAGTTTTACCCCACAACACTGATTTCTTGACTCACTAATGGTTGTCACCTGTAGTTGAAAAACTCTAACCTCAACTGACTCAGTAGAGCATCACCTACCCCAATCTCATATTCCCAAAATCATAGTTCTCCTGGAAGCCCCAACTCAAAAGGTTCCTAAGCCAAATTTAGGAGCTCTTAACTATAACCAGATGAGCAAAAGAAACTAACTCCATCCATTTACCTGCAAATATTCTCTGGCTTGCTAACTGTGTCATATCTTATTAAAGAAAGATTGGAAGGGACCAACTCTGTGAGAGCACTTGACATAAATGAACTCCCTCACCTTACCCTTAACTCCTTCAGCAACTCTATGGTAGACTCCCTAGCCAATTTTTAAAACTATTTTATTCTAAAAACAAACTATATATATTTTTTAATTCTAATTTTTTGTACTATTAGGGATTGAACTCTGGGGCACTCTATGACTGAGCTACATCCCAGTCATTTTTATTTTATCTTTTAAATTTTTAAAATTAATTAATTTATTCTCATTAGGTATATATGACAGCAGAATACATTTTAATTTATTGAACACAATTGTAGCACAACTTTTCATTTCTCTGGTTGTACAAGATATAGCATCATACCATATGTGCAGTCATAACATGTACCTAGGATAATGATGTCCATCTCATTCCACTATCTTTCCTACCCCCATGCTCCCTCCTAACCCCTCCCTCCCCTTTGCTCAATCAAAGTTTCTCCATTTTTCCCATGCCCCCCCTCCACATTATGGATCAGCCTCCACTTATCAGAGAGAACATTTGGCCTATGGTTTTCTGGAATTGGTAACTTCACTTAGCATGATATTCTCTAACTCCTTCCATTTACCTGCAAATTCCATAATTTTATTTCTTTTAATATTGAGTAATGTTCCATTGTGTATATATATCACAGTTTCTTTATCCATTCACCTATTGAAGGGTATCTAGGTTGGTTCCATAGTTTGGCTATTATGAATTGTACTGCTGTGAACATTGATGTGGCTGCATCACTGCAATATGTTGATTTGAAGTCCTTTGGGTATAGACCAAGGAGTGGGTCAAATGGTGGTTCCATTTCAAGTTTTCTAAGGAATCTTCATACTGCTTTCCAGAGTGGTTGCACCAATTTGCACTCCCACCAGCAATATATGAGTATACATTTTCCTCTATATCCTCACCAACACTTATTGCTGTTTGTGTTCTTGATGACTGCCATCTGACTGGAATGAGATGAAATCCTAGTTTTGATTTGCATTTCTCTGATTACTAGAGATGTTAAATGTTTTTTCATATATTTGTTGATCAATTATATGTCTTCTGAGAAGTGTCTGTTCAGCTCCCTAGCCCATTTATTGATTGGGTTGTTTGTTTTTGGTTTTTGGTGTTAAGTTTTTGGGGTTCTTTATATATCCTGGAGATTAGTGCTCTATCTGACATTTATATGGCAAAAATTTGCTCCCAACGTGTAGGCTCTCTCTTCACCTCATTGTTTCTCTTGCTGAGAAGAAGCTTTTTAGTTTGATACCATCCCATTTATTGATTCTTAATTTTATTTCTTGCACTTTAGGATTCTTGTTAAGGAAATCAGGGCCTAATTCTATACGATAAAGATTTGGGCCTATTTTTTCCTCTATTAAGCACAGGGTCTCTGGTCTAATTCCTAGGTCCTTCATCCACTTTGAGTTGAGTTTTATATATAGTGAGAGATAGGGGTTTAGTTCCATTTTGCTGTATATGGATTTCCAGTTCTCCCAGCACCATTTGTTGAAGAGGCTATCTGTTCTCCAATGTATGTTTTTGGCACCTTTGTCTAGTAATTGATTTAACAAAAGAGGTGAAAGACCTCTACAATGAAAACTACAGAACACTAAAGAAAGAAATTGAAGAAGACCTTAGAAGATGGAAAGACCTCCCATGTTTTTGTACAGGCAAAATTAATATTGACAAAATGGCCATACTACCCAAAAGCGCTATACAGATTCAATGCAATTCCAATTAAAATCCCAACATCATTCTTTATAGAACTAGAAAAAGCAATCATGAAATTCATTTGGAAAAATACGAGACTCAGAATAGCTAAAGCAATCCTTAGCAAAAAGAGTGAAGCAGGAGGCATCACAATACCAGATCTTAAAATATACTACAAAGCTATAGTAATAAAAATAGCATGGTATTAGCACCAAGATAGACAAATAGACCAATGGTACAGAATAGAAGACACAAAGACCATCCCACATAAATACAGTTATCTCATATTTTTTATTTTGAAATAAGTTCTCACTAAGTTGCTAAAACTGGCCTGGAACTTGAGATTCTCCTGCCTCAGCCTCTCAAGTCAGGATTACAAGCATGCACCATGATGCCCAGCACCATTGCCATAATATAAGTGCAAAAAAAAATGCCTGATGCACACAAATATAAAGTAACAGTCTAAGAACACAAAGTTAGTAATGAACAAAAGGAGATTTACAGCCAGGGTTGTCCGACTCTATCCCACCATCTCATCTTCCTGAACACATTGTACCAGCTAGGTGAAAAATAGTGCTTTCCTCTTGCCTTGTTCATGTCTGGCCACATACAGCATCTCACTCCAGATCTGTTTTCTAGTCACCTTTTCCAGGGAGGTCCCTCAAGAAACCTGGTGTCAGTCTCTAGACATTCAGCACATTATTTTTCCAGGAGGGTTCATGGCCTTAGCTACTGTCTGTGGTACGTGCTCAGTATCAGGTGGGTATGAGTGTGTGACTAGACGTGTCTTTGGCTCTTCTGCAAAGATCACACAGAGACTTCCAGTAAATAGGCACTTGCAGTTCTGGGAGCTGTTTATCAGGCTCCATGATTCCCTTTTCTGGAGCCTAGCTGACTGACCAGCTACAGCATTTCCAGCTATTTTTAGTTCCTTCAGCCGCTGACCAGGACTATGTGTGTGGAAAAGGCAATAAGAGCTGGGAAGAGCTGTATCAGCCCCACCCAAGCCACTTCCCAGGCTGCTGATGGCCTGCAGCTTCCAGACAAGGGCAGAGCTTTCCAGGTGAGGAAGCAAAGAGCCCAATACAACCCAGACTGCCATCTCAGCCATTTAAGACTGTGGGAAAGGAGAGCTATGACAAATGATTAATTAATTACTAAAATTTTAAGTTTTCAGAATCAGGGAAATGTGAATCTAGTGGATTATCCTTTTTGTTTGTTCAAATTAACATGCTGCTTTTACTTACCCTTCATTTGTAACAGCCTGGTGTTCCTTGCCTACTCCTTTTTCATCTTTATCACTTTGTTCGACATCTGTATATATAGTACATAGCT
Source organism: Ictidomys tridecemlineatus (assembly GCF_052094955.1). NCBI lineage: Eukaryota > Metazoa > Chordata > Mammalia > Rodentia > Sciuridae > Ictidomys > Ictidomys tridecemlineatus. The sequence continues at coordinate 176,603,872 of NC_135478.1, read as the reverse complement.
GGATTTGTTAAGATGAGGGACACCTTTGTGGCTGCAGCAGACCTTGTACAACTCTGTCTTTGCCTTTGTTCCTACCTATGCAAAGCCTCAAGGTCACCAACAGGTGAGAGATTAGGGCCTTCTCTGTTCTTTCCTAGGCATACACACAGCCCTGAACAAATGCATGGCCTTCTAGATTATGGAATTTGCTGGAGTTTTTCAAAGCCCCTTATTTAAATCTTATTTTCCAGTTTTTCTTAAGTTTTATCAGCCCCAAATGGTAATGCTGCCTTGGGCAGCTGCATTGTTAAATAGTTGTTGATCAATTTCCACAAACTTCCTGCAGACTGGGCTGTTCACACAGTATGAGCTCTCAGTTAAGTCAAATAATGTTCTGAGAATGGAGTTTTCCAGTGACCAGACAGGTCAATTGTGACAGTGCTCTAGGAATGGATTTTTGGAGAGCATCAAACACATCCTTTCCCCTCCTGCAGTGTCTGCCAAGCTGCTCGTTTTCACAGCTATGGTAGCTGCAAGGCTGTTGCAGGCTACCATGGAAAGGGGGCTGTGGATAGGATTAAGGCAAGTTAAACCACCTCAAGCATGCTATTCACATCAAGTCATTTTTCTCAAACAAATACCCTCAAATTGTTTGAAGCCTTTGAATCTAGAATTTTAAAAACAGGTATTTTGACAGTTTTTGTCACTATTCTCCACCATTCTAGAAGTTTAGATCCTGGAAAAAATTTAGTGTTAAAATATATCACAAATTCATGCTACTATCAGATTTTTATTTCACTTTGCTGATATCAACCTCATTGACTTAATCTCTTTTTTTGTCGAAAGTCTTTGTTTTCAATGATATCATCAAAATTATTATTTTGCTTTATCCTTCATATACGCACAATGGACTTGCAATACCAGTATCACTGGCAACAATGATATGATTGTTAGAAATCAATCATATTGATTAATATGATCAATCATATGAATTATTGATAGTTCTTTTTGTCTTAGGTTTATCACACTGAGAGAACAGAACCAAATTATGTGTTTTACAGGCAGTTTGAAAATTTTCTCCCTATTTTGGTTTGTCTCTGTGGATAGACAGGGAGGTTGATTTGTTTAATTTTAGTCTTGTTTTTCAGGAATTAGTTTTATTTTATTTTACTTTAGAATTAGATAAAATATTTACATAGTTCCAAAGTCAATTCAACAAAACAAAGTATTCTCAAAGAACTGTAATTACTCTTATTATCATAATGTTTGTACTTCTTTACATATTTTCTATGTAAAAAGCTCATTTTATCTCAAATTCGATCTCTTCATTTTTTTTCTTTCTCAATTTTTCCTCCTTTTAATCTCCTTTTTAAAAATTAATACATGGTCCTGGGTCTTGGCTCAGTGGTACAGTGCATATCTTGCATGTGAGAGGTACTAAGTTTAATCCTCAGCTCCACATAAAAGTAAATAAACTAAAGGTATTGTGTCCATCTACAACTAAAAATTTTTTAAAAAAATAAATATGTCAAGTTTTCTCCCTGGGGGAGGTCGTTTTCCAAAATATTACCAATATTAACAATATCTCTGTGCGATGGTATTTATATTCTGGTGATATTTATATTCCGGTGATTTTATATTCCTTTATACTTTATGTTGCTTTAATTTTTATGGTAATATGTTTTACTTTTATAATAAGTGACAATAAAGCTGTCTTAGTTTTGAGAAAAAAATTAATATATGGGCTGGAGTAAAACTTTGTGATAGAGCCTGGGGTTTAATCCCCAGCATGCAAAAAAAAAAAAAAAGATAATATATTTCTTTGTTCTTTTATTGTAAATAGTTTAACCTTAGTTTCTGAAATGATTTTTTAAAATCTCTAATTCTTTTCTGAGGTAATTCTGTTACCTATATTTACAAATATTCCTGTTTTTCAAATACCTCATTTCTGATTTCTTCCTTTGATTTGTGTTGTGTTTTTGATATTGCTTTTTTTCATTTTCTTGCTTTATTTTGGTGGCCTTAAAATATTAGGTTGTGGTTTCCATCTCTTCTGTGAGCATGTCTTCTTATGACTCTCACTGAAGGATTTTTTTTTCTCTTTTTTTCCAACTTCACCTTTCTAGGGCGCCTTCAGTTTTATTGCTTTGTAATTAGAAATGTGGCCTTCATACTTTCTAAAACATGCTCTTGCTATCCTTCCCTGTTTTTCTTCTTCCCCTCTTTCCTTTATCCCTACTGTCCTTTTTTGTTCAGTTTTGATTCAACTCTCAGCACTTATTCCTCAGTACAGAAATGAGAAAGCTTAGAAATGGAATAGACAGCAAAGATGTCTTGTAGCCCATAAAGCCCCCTCAAAAAAATTACTATCTGGTCCATTACAGAAAAGTTTGCCAACCCTTATTCCAGAGGCAACTTCACCCCTTTTTTGTAGAGCCCTGCCTTATTCCACATGTTCTAGGTGGTGCTGTTATAGTTAAAGCTTCGTCCCAGGGTTTCATAAACTGGCTTCCAGACCACTCACGTATAATCAAATCAAGCCTTTATTGAAGCACACCGGTGGCAGCTGACCAGAACATAAAGCTGTTCCCCTGATCAGCCCTGAACAATTGCAAGGGCACTCCTTATAAGCCTGAAAACCGCAAAAGGGATGTTCAGGGGGTCTAGCCAATGCAAGCAAGCCAGGTTACAGAAGTGGGACAGTGCAGTCAAGCAGCGGGAAGCCTAACCAATCACAGTTAGCCCAGTCACCCCAGTTACAGAAACAGAGCCCCGTTACCCTAGTTACAGAAACAATACCCCATTAGGTAGTTCTGTGTTCTTAAAGGTTTCTATAGCAGAAGGAAAAGAACCTCTTGCTCCAGTCATGACTCTTCTACTTGGCATGGTTGTTTTACAGGATGAAGTCATAAAACAAAATGGAGTCACATTTGCTCCTACTATCACATTCCCTACTGGTTTTAGTAGGTTTGATGTCAATCTTGCACATCATTAGGCCTCAGTTTTTGTTTTATCCTTCTGTGTCTAAGGGACTGACTATACTGGGCTCGTAAGACCATAAGTCTGACCCAACCTACATTCTTTTGTGTATATGGTTTAGGAGGGTTTTTAAGAGGAAGGGTCCTACAGTAATACCAATCAGGTGAAGGACTAAGGGCCCAACTATGGTTGAAATGATGGTAGTCAACCAAGGGGACCATGAGAATAGGTTTTGGAACCAGTTGGCTGAAGTTTTTAGTGTTTCATCTTTTTTATTTAACCTGTTTTTCACAAGTGCCAAACTGTTCTTTATTATCCCAGAATGGTTTGCAGAGAAACTAGTTTCTCTTGGGGCCATACAAAGTCCTCCTTGTTTCAGAAAGAGACCATCTAGACCTCATCTGTTTTGTAAGACTATTTCTGTCAGAGAGTCTAGTGAAACCTCTAGTTTGGAGATTGACCTTTCTAGTTTTCCTAAATCTATATTTATTTGATGGCTGAGGGACTTAAAATTTTTAGAGCTTGTGATAAGACCTGCAGTTCCTAAAGCAGTAGATCCAGCTATTTCCAAACCAGTTAGGAGGGGAACTAAAATGGAGGCAGCCTGTCTAAGTTGATAAATCAGTGGGTCCTGGCCTTTTTATAAGTCCAGATGTTCTTTTCCCTTTACTCCATCAAAATAGTAGGTTACGTAGTTCAGAGTTATTAACAGTTTGGAGATTTAGTCAAGGAGTTCAAAGTGGGACCCGGGAAGCACAATTTTTGGTGAACAGGGAGTTTTTTCCACTTATAAATTGGGTTCTGGAAGCAAGTGTCTCTTTCTGGGAGATCACCCAGGGTGATCTTGGGAGCAGTTTCCAGGTACATCTTCCTGAGCTAGACATGTTGGCGAACATCTACATTGACCGTAATTTTTCTTCTAATATTAGGGATCTCCAACTGCCGTAAGGGAAAAGGGCGATTACCATTCTTGCTACTTCCAGCTGAAAGGGGGCGATGTGCAGTGGGCAAGCAGTTTGGAGTCCCTTTTTAGAAACTGAGTGGGTCAAGGTGTCCATGGTAAAAATCTGGCTCAGGAAGAACAGGATGTAAATTCACCTGGGGTTGGGCACTTCTATGAGAGAAACAAAAAGACATGAGTGCTGAAGTAAGATTAATACAAAATAGCAGTTGTAGCATCTGGAACCTGTCCATGAATATCATGAAAATGACATAATTGTTTACCAGGAGGCGGAAGACCTGAGAAAATGTCCCAATAACAAGGCCTAACAAAGCCTAATAAGGCACTTTTTTAGGGAACATAAATCTTTAACATTGTCAGAATTATCAGGAATGTAGACACAACATTTAGTTAAATTAGTTAATGTCATCTGGTTTTTGTAAAAATACCTTTTTGGCATGACCTCTGTGTTCAGTAAAGATCCTTTTGTTACTTAGGGCTAGATAATTATATTAATAAACATTGATTACACCTACCTATGTAGGAAGTTAGGAAGATCTGTAGGCCTTAAATGGAACAGAAACTTCTGGCATTTATTGGTAGTTATCAGGCATTTTTGCCTAAGAATTTTTCTTCTGTTGTCTTCAGTCTTACTTATTTTAGGGAATGCTAACACTAGTGTACATTTAAGTTACATTAAAATAACTATTTTTTTATGTCAGGAATGGCTGTGCTTTGGTTTTAACTGTTTTTGCTAGGTGTTTAAGACCAAGCTGGTCAAACTGACCTTGTTTCTATCTATTGGTAAGAGTCAGCTGAGTTTCCTTGGAGGACATTCTTGAGGAACATGTGAGTAGCATTTTAGCTTTGCTAGTGTCATCTGCATTAGGATGGGTCAAGGTCTTGCTGACCATATGGCTTCCCTTGGAAGCAACAGGCATGTCTCCTTTTTAAAGGACCCTCCTCTTTGCAGCATGTATACTCATTGGCTTTCTGTTCTCCAGTGGTCTAATTAATCTCCCTTATCGGGAGCTTATGTGGCCTGGAGTTGCAAAGCTTTTTCCCTGTCCTGGGTTCAGGCTGACTTAGAGGCAAGAGCCAAATATTGGTTTCTTTGGCCCCTTTATTTTAACCTTAATATTTAAATTTGGCCTTAAACATCCAGCAAGTTAGTTTTACCAGTTTTAAAGTAAGAATGCTGGGCTTTAACTTTAATCTTAATAACTTTACAGTTAATTTTTACATAACACAATATCCTTATTTTATTTATTAATTTACGTAATGCTGAAGATCTGCCTGAAGGCAGAAGATGACACCTTAGCATCTACTGTATGATCCAATCACTGTACACCAACAAGGCAGTTTGCAGACCTAGAGACCCCATTAGATTTTGGCTATAAAAACTCTCTCTTGCCAGGTCCTCCTCTCTTGCTCTCTCCTTTTTCTCTCACTTTCCCTGTCTCTCATTCTCCCTCTCACTTTTTTTCTTCTCTCTCTCTCTCTCTCTCTCTCTCTCTCTCTCTCTCTCTCTCTCTCTCCCTCCCTCCCTCCCTTCCTCCCTCCCTTTCTATCTCTCTCTCACATTTCTCTCTCTCTCTCTCTCTCTCTCTCTCTCTCTCTCTCTCTCTCTCTCTCTCTCTTGTGTTAATCAGACATTGTCACAGTAAAGGTCTCTTGGTTGTTTTGAGTGTAGTGGTCACTTTTTTTTAGTTATAATGAAAATACAAAGTGAAATTAACAATATTAAAAACATATTTAGCTTGTATATTATTTTGAACCTTGGCTGAGTTATACATTATATTTTTTATTTGAGATTACAGTAATTTTTGTAATAAAATTAATCTTTGAATATAACTTTAAATTAACTGAAATCTGGTCTACTTTGAAGTTATTTTGACATGTTGTAAGGTGGGAGGCAGAGCCTTATCTCAGATAAGGCAAGGCTCTTTACAATTCTTAGGTAAAGTGTTTTAGTTTTAAAGCTGATCTTTGTCTCTCTTTTTAGATATCATTTTATAAAGTTTACATATATTGTTTCCTGACTCTGTATGAATGTAAGTAGTACAATATGACATACATCTGAAACATTAATTAAGGAAAGGCTGAGAGCCCTTAACATTTTTTTACATGTGGAAAAGTGGCAAAATGTTTTATAATATTAATCTTTAAATAGATTAGGCTCTCATTACATTTTAAATTTAGGGTAAAAGGTAACATAAGATTTGGTTACAAAACATCAATTGATATAAATAAATCTCCAATAAAATTTATTATCTTTAAAAGTTTAAATTACCATTACAGACAATTTTAGTTTGGAGAATACCACCTTGATAAAATGTTTCTTTAAACCTTTTACCTTAAAGACTTGTATGCCTGAAAGATATGAACACATTTAATCTGTAAAGAAGAGTAATGTACCACACTTTTATTGATGTTTTTATATTAACCAAGGTTAGCTTTTAAAGGAAAATCTAGACTTTGTAATGTAAGACAATACTTTAAAATAACAGTTGTTGTTTAGCTACAGATCTTCAAACCTTATTTCTCTAACATTTCTTGTTTCAGGGGATAAAAGTTAATAAGACAATATGTAATTAATATTTTAGAAGTTTTTGTCATTTTAACATATAAATATATCAGTACATTATTATTTGTCCTTAGGGAACAACCTTGAATAGTTTTAAATATTTGTGTTACATGTATAACCAACTTAGTTACATATAAACCTTTTAATATTTGTCTTTTATTTATAGACCTTTATATTACTTAATTAGACCATTTGTTTTTTACTTAGATGTATTATAAAGACTTTTTACCTGGAAATGTTTTTTATTAAATATATTTTTATATTTAGAACTTTTTAATAATTTTTAATATATTGACCCTTTTTTGGTTTGTATTTTGAAATAACCCTTATAAATTTTTGAATTTAGATAAATTAATCTATTTTAATAAGATGAAATATTTGTTATTTACAGTACTTTAATTAAAATACAGTTGAAACTTTTTGACTTCTTGTATGTAGAATTAAACCGTTGGGACTTTGTAATTTAGAGTAACCTTGTTTTTTATAATAACACGAATTTTAAATTTCTTTTTTAGTTTGCCAACTTATGAAAACACAAACATTGCTTAAGTATTTTAACTTATGGAATTTAAGGAGTTAAGAGTACTTGATATTATATTTAACAGTCAGCATTTTAACTTTGTACCAATTAGATGTCTCTAACAAACATGTCTATGATTAATTTTATATACGTTTAGATGTAATTTAGGTATCTTTTTTAAAAACAAATTATCAGACAAGTGCACTGAATAGTATTAGTAATCTTTTTGTTGTTGTTGTTGTTGAATAAAAATCCTAGAGACAATGGATGTTTAGACACTTTATAGACATTAACATTTTTAACAGCTGTTTAACCATCTAGAAACAAAACTGTGCATTAGTAACTTTAAAGACATTTGTACTTTTATCTATTTTTTTAATTTAAATTGAACCTTTTAGATCATATTAACCAAAAGTATTTGGATCCATTTTTTTAAAAAATTTTAATTTATAAGCTCATATGTCAATTTTTTGTATCAAATATATGTAGACATGGCAATACATATAGACAGACAGTATACTGGTGCACCCACACAAAGCAAACAGACAAAAACCTTATAGCTTATTTTTTTAAAAAAACCTATTAGATTGAGAGTTAACCCTTGTAAATTGGCCTTAGAATAAAGCAGAGTGTAATCAGAAAAACATATTAACCTAAGCGTATTGGATCAAAATTATGAATTTAACAAATATAGAATTTTAAAAGTTTTCTGACCTTTTTTCTGAGGTGGTCCTGTTCATGAAAGCTGAAAAGAGTTGAGGGAACATAGACAAACGAAGGAGGCTTATTTCTCCCTGGAGGAACTTCCCAAAGACACAGTTTCATTGGTCTCCTTGGGAGAGTCCCCCAGGTTGAGGTCCCATTCTAAACTGGTTTTTCTGGTTTCTTGGATAGCGGCCACCAACTTTTAGCCTGACATTGAAAAATCTTTAGACCATTTTTTAATAGTTGGGAGTTATTCATGCTTGTAAATACTGAGAGACAAAAGCCAAATTTCTAGATAAAATTATGCTTTTTGTTATACAATATAGGAATAATAATTTTATAAAACACTTTAGTTTTAATCTGTCCTCTACAAGAAGTGACATGATTTACCCAGTTGGCCACCTGGCCCAGTTCCTAAGTGAAGGCAATCTCTAGAATGTCTTTTTCTTTTTACCTTTAGCTTTTACTTTTGACAATTTTTTTAGTCCTGTTGGCAGCACTTTACATTTTAGTATAAGCTGTAGTGAGCACAGTTAAAACCATTTTAACCATTTTTTCCCATTAGAAACAAACTGAGGTAGAAATTAACACAGAACACAAAGGGAACAAACAAAAACAAACCAACAAAGTCTTGAAAATTGTTAAGAAAACAAGTTAAAGGGGTCCAAGTAGAGATCTCTGTAGCATTTCCTTGTCTCTGATGTCAGTGGATCGAAGGAGTCCTGATGAAAGAAGAGTGGTTATGAGAACAAGAAAAGGGCCCACCCAGCACAACACTCGGATAGAACAGGACAAACAGCCGGCGAACAGACACGGGACAAATGACAAACAACAAGAGGACGCTGGAGAAATGACAAACAGCAAAACAGACACAGGACAAGCAATAATCACTGAGATCACACAGGGAGACCTCTAATGGGGCAGAGACCACGTCTCATCCTGCCCCCAGACAGATGAGGCCCCGCAGGGAGGCCTCCAGTGGGCCCCAGATACAGACAGATGAGGTCTCACAGGGAGACATCCAGGGAGACAGTGACAATGTCTCCTCCTGTCCCGGGGAAGGTGTAAGCGACTGCCTCCAATCTGACCTTTTCCCCCAGAGAAGAGTCAACTCACCAGAACTGACAGCCCCGTGGGGAAGCTTTTCAGAGCGTCCTAGGACAGACTGAAGTCGTCCTCGGAGTGAGGCTGAGGAATGTCTCTCAGGAGCTCCCCTCTACTCCGGGGCTGAGGTCCAAAGGCCCGTCATTGGGGGCAAATTTGGCGTGAGGGTAGGGAAGAAATGGATCCTGGACGAGCCCCCAAATGTTATCAGCCCCCAAATGTTATCAAATGTCATCCCAGGGTTTCATAAACTGACTTCCAGACCACTCACGTATAATCAAATCAAGCCTTTATTGAAGCACACTGGTGGCGGCTGACCAGAACATAAGGCTGTTCCCCTGATCAGCCCCAAACAATTGCAAGGGCACTCCTTAGAAGGCTGAAAACCGCAAAAGGGATGGTCAGGGGGTCTAGCCAATTCAAGCAAGCCAGGTTACAGAAGCAGGACAGTGCAGTCTAGCGGAGGGAAGCCTAACCAATCACAGTTAGCCCAGTCACCCCAGTTACAGAAACAATATCCTATTAGGTAGTTCCGTGTTCTTAAAGGTTTCTATAGCAGAAGGAAAAGAACCTCTTGCTCCAGTCATGACTCTTCTACTTGGCATGGTTGTTTTACAGGATGAAGTCATAAAACAAAATGGAGTCACATTTGCTCCTACTATCACAGTGCCATCAATCTCTGCCCCAACACCAGCCACAAGATAAGATCCAAACCAGAGGTAACCAGTGGAGCCTTCCGCAGCTGATAATACTGATAGCAGGATCGAGATCCTTCTATGGGGGCTGCTTAGCTGGGTGGGGAGGGGCGGGGGTATCCCAAGCTCTTGGTGACCTTCTGTCTTGGCCACATGAATGAAGTTTATTTACAATGAGAAAAAAAGGGGGGGCTCAGGTTACAAAAAACATTGGGATGATTAATGAAATCCCTGCGTCTAGCTGAAGCAGCCACAGCTTGAACTTTATACTTCATGAGCCAATAAATTCATTTTTTTTTTTTGCCTGAGAAGGTTTGAGGTGAATTGTGATGTTACAACCCCCAAAACCCAGACTAACACAGTTGTAAATATGAAAACACATGTACACAGCCATTAAAAAGATTTTTTTTTCAAATTATTTCTTACTAAATTTATTTTTTTTAACTCTAACAGGATTTAAGACTAAGAAAAAAAGGAAAAAATAAATAAGGGTTGTAACAGAAAGAACTTTGCCTGTGAGCAAAACTTTGTAAAACAGTGTAAATTTTACAAAAGCATGCACCAAATAAGTTTATCATTTAGTTTATAGATAAAATAAAGAGACTTTATTGAGTTAGGAAGAGCCAATAGCATCACATTTTGAAGGGCTGGGGCTGGTAGTGTGAATTAGAAAACTGTAAATTACTCTTGGAGAGGAGTCTTTCAGAATCACCACTAGAGCTTTTTCAAAACCAGAGTTTGACTCAAGTCATTTTAGTTTAGTTTTATATTTGTTCCTTCAACCTTTTCAGAAGGATCTCCCCCAACTTCCAATCTGGTATAATCAAATCTTTCTTAGACTTTTTGACTCATCTAAAGCTCACTTTTCCATCAATCATCTCTCAGTATCTTCTATTTAATTTACTCCTTCTTCCTTCAGTGGATTTCCACAATTATGCATGCATAGATGTGTTTCATTAGTTTTTTTCCCCCTAAATCAAATCCTGCAATAAATATTCTCAAAGTTAAAAAAAATAAGCAAACAACCCAGAGTTTGAGCCAGATATGGTGGCCCACACTTATAATCCAAGCCATCAGCAAGGCTGAGGCAGGAGGATGCAAGTTCCAGGTCAGCCTCAATGACTTACCAAGATCCTGCTCAAAATTTAAAGATGAGGCATGGGGATGTGGCTCAGTGGCAGAGAGTCTGCCTAACTTGCATGAGGCCCTGGATTCAATCCTCCATGCCACAAAAACAGAAACAAAACCAGAGTTGGAATGGCTATACCAAGGACCTACTGAAGTAACAGAAAAATACAAAAGCTTGAGAACCAGTACTCTAATTATGGGTAACTTGATCTTTTAAAAATTATGTGTATTTTATATTTTGCTTGCTTTTGAGTGTTTTTCAATGATAAGGCTTCAAAGTCCCTATTCTGTTATCCCTAAATATAAATTCAGGCCATTATCAGATGGTTTTACCAGTGCTACAAAACATTTTCTCAGCTGATTACACTTGGTGGTAGCAAGGACTGTAGAAATCTTGAAGCTTGCTCTTTTATAAACCAAGGTCAGAGCCAAAACAAAAATTAACATTTGTGATTCGTTAAGATGATTTATGATAATATCAGGGAAATAGAATTTTTATTCTGAAGAAGCGTGAACAGAAATCTATCCCAGATAAATAATTTAGGATTGTCTTTAATTAGCTCCTGATGTGAATCTCTGGATACTAAAATCGCTCATGTGTAAGCAGCACAGACGCCAGACCCTCGGGCTCCTGAAAGCAGCCCCATTCTCTTTGTGATAGACTGGTTGAAAGGGCCACAGGACACTCTTAGACAAAAACAGGACATCATGAGAACCAGGAAGGTCATAACTCACCTGGCACACCCCAGGAATGGAATGGGTGTGCATGGATCTATGACGAGCCCCACTGACCATTGGTGCTGCTGAGAAGTAGCCCTGGGCCATACTTGTGAGGTCTCAGGTCCACATCCGGGAGGGAAAGACCTTCCTAGTTCTGTAATGATTTCATCTGTGAGTTGCATACAGAGTTCTGTTGTTCTGTTTAATGCTGCAATAAAGAGGTATGAAGAGGAGAGGTAGCCAGGAAAGAACACACCCAGCATTTTATTTTCTTGTGATTCTTTACAAAAGAACTCTTTTCTGTCCACTTTTTTCTTAAAGTCTCTAAAGTCAAGAGGAGCTAGTTCTTGACTTGGACAGAGGAAGGGATCAAAAGAATGGTTGTCATCCTGTGTTTTGCTTAATTTATTCCAGAACAATACATGCACTTTTCCCCAATTTGATCTTCTAAGAGCTGAACTTGGCTCTTTCCCAGGCACCTCTAGAAGCTGGCTAAAACTCAGAACTTGAGCCATAGATTAGGAAAATAATTTTTTTAATAACTCCTCCTGGTTTTCCCACGCATTCGTATCCCAAACACTTCCTAGTTGTTTAGGGTGACTTGGAGCAAAAGTGTTTTTGTAATGTATTTCCTGTCTTAATCCAGTCTAGAAAGAGAACCTCCTGTCAGGCCCTTAAGAATGGCAGCAGCAGCAGCAGCAACAGCGGTAACAGGTGACAAATCACTTTTACAATTTGTTCTCATCAATCCTATGACGAACTGAGGGCAGGTACTTTAGTCCTCTTTTGTGGATTAACAGACTGAGATTCATTAAAGTTAAGCTACTGAGAGGGCAGGCACTTGAAACCCAAATTCTTTTGCTGTAACTCAGTTCAAGGATGTGGATCCTGATATTCAAAGAGGTTCTATAGCCTTCCCAAGTTATCTCAACTAGTTAGTTACAGGCCCTGACTTTAGCTAATTAACTTGTGGAACCAGAGAAATCTGTGTCTCAATGTTATTAGGAATCTGGGACTGAGTAACTGGTGTTGCTTCCAGAGCTGCCCAAAGGAACATGGAACTTGGAACACAGAATGGCTTTTCTCTGTCAAGCTCTAGATTGTTCATGGTGACAGATGAGGAAACGGATTTCAGCCCAACATAGATACATCTAATGCTTACAGCCATTATCATGTACTTCAGAAGTACAGAGATGGTCATGCAAAGATGCCTAAGGGTGCGGCAAGCCACATGGGGGCTTAGAAAACATATAAGGTCCCTTCAACACCAAGATTTCTATGAGACCCTGGAAATGTAGAGAAGAAGAAAAGAGGCTTTAAAAGCAGAATTGTGCTTCCATGAAGATATTGGTTGCATTCTTTCTCTGAAAGGTGAACCAGAGAGTAAAGAACATTTTTTTCTTTATTTTCCAAGACCCAATTAGGAAGAATGAGGAAAATGAAGTAAAATTTTACATAAATTGGAGCCGGAGACACAACAGAGGGAACAAGCAAGAAGACAGATAAACATAACTCTGAGTATTGCACAAAAATAAGAAAAACATATTGGCTAATGGGAAAAAAAAATCCCCAAATGTACTTTTGGTCCATTTCTTCCATGAAGAAACATCTAGCCAGGCACTACACCTGGTATTATAGGTCAAATTGTGTCTTCCAGAAAAGATATATGGAAGTACTAACTCCCACTACCTCAGAATGTGACCTTATTGAGAAATAGGATCTTTACAGAGATAATGGAATTAAAATGAGGCCATTGATAAAGAACTAAGTACATTTCTCAAAAGGAGAAACACAAATGGCCAACAATTATATGAAAAAAAAGTTCAACATCTTTAGAAATTAGATAAATGTAAATCAAAACTACACTGATTTCCTCTCATTTCAATTAGAATGGCAATTAACTCAGAAAACAAATAATAATAAATGTTATCCAGGATGTGGGGGAAAGGCAGCTGCACATTGTTGGTGGGACTGTAGACTAGTACAACCACCCTGGAAAACAATGTGGAGATTCCTCAAAAAACTAGGAATGGAACCACCATAAAACCTAGCTTTCCCACTCCTTAGTATATATCCAAAAGATTTAAAATCAGCATACTATAGGGATGCAGCCACATCAATATTTATAGAAGCAAATTCACAATAGCCAAATTATGAAATCAGCCCTGATGCCCATCAATAGATGAATGGGTCAAGAAAATGTGCATATATACACAATGCAGTTTTACTCAGCCACAAAGAAGAATGAAGTTATGGCATTTGCTGGTAAATGGATGGAAATGAAGAACATCATGCTAAGTGAAATAAACCAGACTCAGCAAATCAAGGGTGAAATGTTTCCTCTTATACGTGGAAGCTACAGCAAAATAAAGGAAAGAAGGTGGAAAGGAATGGAATATCATAATCAGGGAAGATTAGCGGAGTAGAAGGAGATCAAAAGGGAGGGAGGAGGGATGAGAAAGGGGAAGAAATGTGGAATGAATTTAACAAAATCACATTATGTGCATATATAAATATACCACAGGGAATTTCACCTTTATTGTGTACATAGAAGATCTAATCAAAAATAAATGAGCAAAGGAAAATCAGTAGATAAGAAGACTAGGGAGAGAAAGGAGGGGAGGAAAAAGAGGGTAGGGACTGAAACCAAATCCCATGCATGTATGATTTTGTCAAAACTGAACCAATGACAATGTATAACTACAATGCTTTAATAAAAATAAATAAATAAAATGAGGCCATTAGAGCGGCCCTAAACTGGTGCCCTTTGTGTATGTGTGTGAGAGAGAGAGTTGCTGGGATTGCAGGGTGTGGGCCACTTGACCTGGCCTGGTGTCCTGATCTTTTTTTTTTTTTTTAATGGGAACATAGAGACAGATGCATAGAGAATCCCACAAGGAGATGAAAACAAAGATTAGATGATGCATCTATAAGCCAAGGAAGGCCAGAGACTGCCAGCAAATCTGAAGAGAGGGTAGAGGACTGGAACAGACTCCCTTGCAGCCCAGTGGAGACACCTTGATGTTGGGCTTGGAGGCTCCAGAACTATGATAAGCTTTACAATAAGTTTTCTTTTGGTAAGCCACCAAGTCTGTGGTAGTTTGTTACAGCAGCCATAGCAAACTAATGCAGCTGGCTCTTCTGGGTTTCAACTTTCCCAGACTCATGCTTTCTGGTAAAGATCTAGAATGCTCTGAAACCTTGAAGCTCAAAAGACAAGGAGAATCTTAGCAAGTTAGAGCAGGAAGTAATGATAGAAAACATTGAGTACAACTCTGTTTTACAGATAAGAACATCCAAGTTCAGTAAGAGCAAGTGATGTACCCAGGTTTTCAGTGGCTATGATTCAAACCCAGGTGTCCTGCCTTCCAATCCACAGCTCTTCCTAACAAGGCTTGGTTTTACTGAGACTGCAGACACCTCTTCACTAACTGCATGCTCAGTTTTTGCATCTCAAAAGTGATACCTCGAGCTGGGGTTACATAGACTCTGATGGCATGGTGATTGGCAAGTAGGACTGGGAGGTGTGATTTTACTCCCTAGGAAATCTAACCAAGGGCCGAAATGGGCTATTGCTGGTCCTTTCCTTACCTTCTTCCTCTGAAACATTTCCCAGATAGAAAGATAATGGGGTCAGAAACATCTCTACTCACAACCTGACCACCTGCCCAATCACTTGGTACGTTTCTAGCTTTAAAGAGGACTGCTGTGAATCCAAAACTGTGCTAGTCAGCTTTTCATTACTATATCCACACACCTGAGATAGGATACTTATAAAGAAAAGGAGGTTTGTTTAGTTCACAGTGTTCAAAGTCCAAATGGCATAGGGCCAGCTTGGTGAGGACCACCCCTTAATTGCCTCATCTTATGGTGCATGACAGATGTCAATGGCTGGAGTGTCCTTGGGGAGCAAGCAAGAGATGGCATCCCAAGCAAGCAGTAGAGAAAGGACTGAGCAGGGGCCAGACTTGAGCTTTCCTAACAAACCTCTCAGAGAACTGCCTCCCAAGGGCAGCCCCCAGGATTAACAAACTTCCTCTAGACCTCACCTCCCAAAAGTTCCACCACTTTCCAACAGTGCCTGGGGACCATGCTGTCATATGTGGGCCTTGGGGGATGTTCAACATCCAAACCACAGCAGTAACTATTCCCACCATGTCTTTTGAGTAGCTTACACAAACACACTACACACATACACACACACACACACACACACACAGAGATGTACAAATACTCTTGTATTCTTCCATTCTCCACTCTTGTTTTCTTCCATTCTCCACTCTTTATTATCTTTACCCCCATTCTACCAGGAGCTTCCCATCCCTTCCTCATCCACAAAGTTACTGAGGTAGCAACCATGTTGGGGCAAAGTGATCTTGTCCCTGCATACCACTCCACCCCTTAGCCCACTTAAACCACATTGAACAATAATAATTAATTGCATCTATCACTTATCTGCTTGGCTTAAATCAAATATTCATGAGAGTCACCTGTACCTCCTGTCTCCTGATCTTTACATTCAGTGTACCACGACTTCATCCCTCTATCCTTCTACCTGCTCAAAATAGTCATTAATGATCTTTCTGCTGAATTCAATGAACAATTTTTAACACTATTTTGCATAGTGTTAAAAACTGCTGAGAGTTCTCTTGGATGAGTTAGGCACAGAAAAATTAAATAATCTTGCCCAACTATAGTGTCCGACCACTTCCTTCATGAAGTATCTCCTCTCTCGAAATGATAAGGCTTATTCCAATGTCCCCCGTCCTGAGAAGTTTGGAATTTGGACTTAGAAGTCCAACCCCTGTAGGATTGTGCTCATAAATGAAGATGATGTGACTCGGGGGGGTTCAGGCAGTGGTCACTTTCTAAAAAGTTAATTACAAAGTAGAGAAAGCTACTCTGTAGCCAGATGGATGGATGGAATGGATTTGCATACAGTAGGGAAAAGAAAGAGGGAGGGAGTTCTTAAATTTCGGTGGTGCTCTTATCTCTGGTTCCAGAACCTCTCTAAGGCCCAGTTGCCTCTTGATCTTGGGTTCTTTGAGACTCCTTTGGCTTGAGCTAGCTCATGCAGACTTCTGTTGCTTGTACCCAAGGGTCCCCACTTATCAGAAATCATCTCTGAAACTAATGGCTATGGATTGGCCAAAGCCAGAGCATAGTGGGACTGCCCTGAGGAGCACTTGCAAATTCATCTAATGATATATTTGAGCCACATTTTGCCATCTCACCCACAATGGTGAAACGTGACTTTGGGGGATGACTGACATCCAAGTACCTTCCTTACTCCCATGATATTTTGAGCTAGTCCAATAATCACAACTGAAGTCTTGCATTCATTCTTGCTGCCATGTTTTAAGGACACTTCTGTCCTTATCTGAAATCAGTTTGCCCCTTATCTGAAATCCTTGAGGCCTAATAGTTTTTGGAATTCATAATTATTCTGATTTTAAGAAGTATGATCCAGAGGCTGGGGTTGTGGCTCAGCGGTAGAGCACTCGCCTAGCACATGTGAGGCACTGGGTTTGATCCTCAGCACCACATAAAAATAAATAAATAAATAAAGGTATTGTGTACAACTACAACTAAAAGCTAATTTAAAAAAAGAAGAAGTATGCTCCATAGGTTATAAATTTCATAACTCCCCCAGCAGGGTCTAGGTTTGTCCCCTAATCAAATATAGTAATATTTCCACAGTACAATAGAGTAATACAAAAAGTGGGATAAATAAAATTAATTCATGTCAAGTTTCCTGCCAAATTGCTTCAGATCACCTAAGGCCAGGTTTTACCCTCAATTGAGTTACTAAAAAAAATCCTCATTTAGGATCTTTTGGGATTGCAGTCATGCACAATTATTATCCACCATTTCACAGACAAGAAAACTGAAGACCAGAGCGGCTAAGTACCTAACTCAGGGTGACCCAGATAGTAACTGGCCAAACTGGGGTTGAAACCTGTCAACCAAAGCAAGTTGAGGCATGAAAGTGGTAGAACCAAGAGTTCACTGCAGCCAAAGTGGGGCTGGACACCCAGGAAGAAAATTCCAATTCTAGTTGCCCACATAAGTGCTCCTGAGATGGCATCTGAGGGAGGTGGGGGAGGTCTGGGTTTTTATAGATTATCTTTAAAAGAACAAAAAGATGGTGATCGCAAATTGGTTGTTCCAACTGCACTGGTCAAAAAGAACAGCACAGGACATTCGCTGGTCATTGGTCACTTATGCTATACATTCCAGGTAAGAACTGTCATAAGCAGAAAAAGGCTTCAACTTGGGTTATTTATTATCTGTGTGGTGTCAGGGAGTCCACAGAAACTTGCCATGCTAGGCCAGGATGACCTGGTTGGCTGCAGCCTCATGCCTTATGTTTCCCTGAGCTAAAGAATTTTGTGACCTCATTTTGGTGACATTTTAAGCCCTTTCTCAAACCCAAGCGGTCTGGTTGTAAAGGCTACTGGCTTAACCAGTATCCCATCCTGTCACTCACTGTTATATTGCCTCCTCCAACTTGATCCTAACCAAGGGTGACAGGCTGGTTCCAGATTTGCAAAACCACAGGAAGAGAAATTAGGAGGACTGGAGCTGTTTAGCAGAGTAGAGAAAGCCAAAGAGCAGGTGCAGTTGCTTTATTCAGATACCTGCCCTCTTCCCAAGTTCCTTTCCTAAGGCCATCTTTAACAAGGGGACATTGGACCATCAGAGACACTGAGAGCAATCTTATAAGAGGTTCTGAGAAACAGGAGGGAAGGGTGTATACAGGATGCACAGAGAGTCATTCTATTCTTTGTGGAGCAGAGGAGATCTGTAGATGTCAACAGCCTCGGGTCTTTATCTTAGTTTATTTATTTATTACTCATTTGAGTTCCTACCTTGCAAACAATGTGCTCAATGCTGGGAAATGCCAGAGGACCAGTTTCCCATGCTTCCAAAGTCTGCTGCTGGCTGCCTTCTGTTTCCCTCCAAGTCTTCTCTCCCGTCTCCCACTGAATCCAGCCACACCACAAACCCTGCAAGATCTTTGCACCATCAGAACTTCCACCATGCAGTTCCCCCAGCTGGCATTTACTGCTTCATGCTGTTGAGATGCCAGGCAGCATCGTCATTCTGGTTTCAATGTACACGTCATTTCCTCAGGAAGAGGCACCCTAAGCACTCAACCAAAGCAGCCACCAAGTCTCTTGCTCTTCCGCCCCCTTCATTTCCATCTTTGCACTTACTAGTATCCAGTGTTTTCTCTGATTTCCTGTTTACTTTCTCTGCCTGCTGAACATGGCTTTCTCAGGAACCTCATCTGTTTTGCAATCTGCCAAATTGGCAACATATTGAACACTGCCCAGCACTTAGCAAGTAGTGAGTATTTATTGAGTAAATTAATAAGCCAGAACTGGGCTTTATGTTGGCTGCACTCCTTTGGAAAGCCTGTGGTCATAGACTAGAGAACCATGGGTCATGACAGAGATGGCTCTTTTTCCAGCAACATGCATTGTCCTCATATTGAATAACAGAATCCCGAAATCTAGCTAAAATCATGCCCACCAGCGGAGTTCACTTCTCCCAGTTTCCTTTCCTGCATGGATTGGGCCAACAGAATGTGGGTGGAAATGAAGTGACTTAGGCCATTTCTGAGTTATGCCCTTAAAATGTCCATGCCTCCCCACCCTCCCTGCTACCTAGATGAGGCCAGGTCTACAATAACACGTTGGACCCAAAGATGAAAATCTTGTGTTGAGGACATAGGAGGTGCCTTGCTGCCTCTGCAGTTTATTTCTGAACTCTTCTACAGGGGAGAACCGACTTCCATCTTGCTTGAGCTTGGTACCCAAGGGTTTCTTAATCAAAACAGTTAGTTTTCTTAATCACAACATTTTATTTTATTTTTAAAATAAAAACACTACCCTACAGCTAGTGTCTTTAAAAATCTTTTTCAACAATTTAGTGTTTTTGCTATACCTGGTCTGCCTCTGCCAAAAGCTACTACCCAAAAACTGTCTCTGTTAATGTTTGTTTTTTTTTATTTTATCCTTACTGTTTTCCAAGTTAGTTTCTGTATCCCACAAAATATTGTATTTGTAATCTTTTAATGCTGGACCAGGAAGAAAAGACATGAGAAAGGACCTACTAGGAGCCAGCAATGATACTAAATGCCTTGCCTGTGATATCTTGTTTAATTCTTCTAATACGTCTGTGAATATGATGTCATTGCTTTAATTTTATACATAAGGAAAACAGGTTCGGAGAGCTTGGGTGCCTTATCTGAGTTCGCACAGCGAGTAAGTGGAATAGTTGGACTTTGAAGCCAGGAGATATCTGAGCTTGCTCTTTCCACTATTCTGAACTTACATCAGGTTATATACCATGTCTGAGAGCTTGCATTTGGATTTTAATATTTGTTTTTCATTTGCCTGAGATTTATTTCATGAATCATGTGACTTTTACTTCATAGAAGGCTACTTTCTATCTATAATGTTTTCAGCTCTCCATCCCTTAGGGCTGTGTTTCTTTGCTTTTAAAATAAAAATTGTGGTAAAGCATCTGTAACATAAGATTTACCATTTTAGTCCTTTTAAGTGTACAGTTCAGTGGCCTCAAGTACATTCACCTGTGCAACCATCATCACTATTAATCTTCAGAACTTTTTCAACAACCCTGAAGAAAATATGGAATGCATTCCAAGTTTCCACGTCACCCTTGCACAGGGGCCACACCAGTGTCTGCCTAGGTACAATGTTAGTATATATTCAGCAAAGCAGGAACAGGGGTCCTTGTGATTAAGCCATTGGTTCTCTTAATTTGGGGGCTCTGCTCCCCTTTCCTGCCTTCCTTCCTTCTTTCCTTCCTTCCTTCCTTCCTTCCTTTCTTTCTTTCCTTCTTCCCTTCTTTTCTTCTTTCTATCTTCTCTCTCTTTCTCTCTTCTCTCTCTCTTCCTCCCTCCCTCTTTTCTTTTCTTTTCTTTTCCTTTCCTTTCCTTTTCTTTCCTTCCTTTCCTTTCCTTTCCTTTCCTTTCTTTTCTTTTCTTTTCTTTTCTTAGATTTGCTGCAGCTTAGTAATGAAATACAGTGTCCCAGCCATAACCATGCCTGCACAGGGTCATGAGAGAGGGAAATGAGAGATAGGTATGATTCTTTATAAAACAGCCTGGCTTGGATCTCATCTTTGGTGTCTGCCCTCACCAACAGTCAGGACATGAAGCAAAGAAAAAAGAGAAAATTCGTAGATGGCTTAATTGAAATCTGAGTAGTCTTGGAACTCACTTCCAATAGTGAATTGTGACCCTGATTTGCTACACTTTGGAGCCATTGAGGGGGGTCACTAAAATGGCTAAACTGAACCCTGAGGCTGGAGGGAGAGATGGCAGTCACCAGGTCCTGCACCTTCCCCGAGGTTCACAAGTAAGGCCATGACCTACCAGCCAGGGATTTAAACTTGACCCCAGGGGTGGGAGGCAGAGAAACAGGTAGGATTTCTGGCTTATTTACGGTAGTGCTCCTTGATATCGACCAGTGAGCCTCACCCTGCCCAACACCCTCCTGTTCCTCTAGAGGCCATATGAAAGTCTTTCCCTTCATAACTAATGCCACAAGTCCCATCAGCTCCGTACAGCAGGGCTTTGATCCCTTGGCTCCTTTAGACCCAGGGCTGGGAGGCTAGCAGGAACTTAAAGGGGAGGGGGGCATCAATTATGGATACTCTGCTTTGCCCTCCAGATGCCCATAGGACTGAAAAGTTTATTCTCCCAGCTGCTGGGAATGTTGTTGGTTAACAGCCTGGAGCTGCCCAGCCCCCTCTGGAATTCCTCTCCCCTACACACAGCCACCTCACCCAAGGTTACACCCCTTCCCAGGGCAGCCTGAATCCAGGGACAGCATGAAGGGCCATCATAGAGCTGCAGAGGACAGAAAGGGGGCACACAGGCCATGCCTCCCTGCCCCCACAGGAGCTAACCCAAGTAGCTGCCCTATAAACCTCTGTTGGGTGAATCTGTCTCAGAGACCTGCTTCCTGGGAAGCTAACTTGCAACAGCTCCAAAATGAAAACAATTCAGATCCTCGTGAATAAATGTTTACTGGAATGTTTATAGATGCCACATTATGTCAACTCCATTAATTGTTAAATGTGGTATTTGTTCATGATCATTTATAATGTCATTATCTCTAATCACAATCTGTAGGTTAGAATTTTCTTTTCATGTAAATTCCATAATGGTTGCTGAGAAATCATAGCAAACTATAAATTAAATGCAGCACTTACGGCCAAACGATTTCAAAAGCAAAGTCATTAGGTTGAACCATATGAAATTGCTAATATCAGACCATTTGTCGACCTTGCTAAATGGCAATTTCATATGATTCAATATAACATCCCATCAAAAGTATTTACCAAAAAAATTCTACTTAATTTGGAAAGTAGGTGCATTCTAATGTGTTTGCCTTCTCATAGTGAGCAAGCCAGGGCCTATGAAAATGTTTTTTTTTAAAAAAGCCTTGGTTTCTTTGGAATAAAGATGCTGAAGCAGAACCTGGAGACAAAGTCAAGGATAATGTCAAGATTCGGGGGCAGAGAAAGCAACCTGAAGCACAGATCTGCTTCCCAGGGCCTGACTCCTGGGGCACTGGAAGCACTTCCTGCCTCCTGTGTTTCATCCTCTTTGAAAACAAGGTCCTCCCTTCATTTTCTCCTGTCCCCCTTTCTACTTATATTAGTTGGTTTTCCAACACCATGATGAAATACCTGAGACAATTAATTTATAAGAAAAAAAAGTTTATTTGGGTTCAGAATTTGGGGGGTTTGAGCCCATAATCAATTGGCCCCATTGCTTTGGGCCTGTGGTGAGACAGAGCCTCATGGCAGGAACACAAAGCCCAGCAAAACACTTACTACACATGGGAAGAGGCTCTGTGTTTATTTCGGCTGTTTGATTATTTTTGTGATTGGACTGATTAACACTGAAGTACTCAGGCCTTTCATTTTTACTTAACGCAAATTCAGAAGTCTAATGGTTGGTATAGAGGACTTTAAGTTCCTAACGTGTGGGTTCTCACCACCGTGCTTAACCAAGTTGGACCTGCTACTTTCCCTTGTCCCTCACCCCATACAGGATGTCTATGAAAGGGTATGGGGAGCAGAGGGGTGCTGCGTCTGCCCAGGGTGCCCTCCTGGCCCCGGTAAGGGCAGCTGCAGACTGGGCTAAGCTGGACCAAGAGAACAAAAGTGGTGGAGACGCTCAGCCTTGCCCCAGAGAAACTAAAAATCCTGTAGGTGGGCACATTCAAAAGGCAGATCTCTGTGGGCTATCAGAAAAAGGACATTTCCTTAAAAAATGAATTTATGGGCTGAGGTTGTAGCTCAGTGGTAACACGCTTGCCTAGCATGTGTGAGGCACTGGGTTCAATTCTCAGCACCACATATAAACAAATAAATGAATAAAGGTCCATTGATAACTAATAATTTTTTTAAAAAAAATGAATTTACATAGGGCACAGTGGCTCACACCTATAATCCCAGCTGCTCAGAGGCTGAGGCAGGAGGATCCCAAGTTTGACACCAGCCTCAGAAACTTAGCAAGGCCCTGAGCAACTTAGCAAGACCCGTCTCAAAATAATAAATAAGAAGCACTGGGGATGTGGCTCAGCAGTCAAGTATTCCTGTGTTCAGTCTTTAGTACCCCCCAAAATTATTCGAGTTAGCCAGATACACTGGTGCATACCTGTAATCCCAATAACTCAGGAGGCTAAGGCAGGAGGATGAAAGTTCTAGACCAACCTGAGCAACTTAGTGAGATCTGGTCTCAAAATAAAATTTAAAAGGGGCTGGGGATGTAGTTCAGTAAACTATATCCTGAGTGCCCCCAGACCCAATCTCTTTAGCTCTACAAAGAAATCAAACAAACACGCTCAGCACAGAGAATTGTGTATGACAAGTACCCAGTATAAACTCAAACAGATTTTATCTAATTCAGAAGATTCGGCACTATTTCTCATACACCATTAACTGCTCAAAATCTAACTTTCTTCATATTTAGAACATGACTTTCTTATAATTTGATTTCCCTGAACATCTAGTGACCATTCTCTTTCTGTTGAAAAAAAATATTTTTTAATGCCACCATCTTATTCTTGGCAGACGGTATGTGGATAGATGAGATCTTTATCTCATGATTTATCTAATGTCACCCACCGTCTTCCTGAATAGTGTTTCCATGGAGCCTCTGACTTCCTTTCTAATTTGGACTCAGTTCTACTGAGGCACTCGGAGCAACTGTCATCTTGGTATTTCTTGTTATGGTCTTCCTAGGTTAAGTTCTTAGATCCCCAGTTTCTTTTCGTTCTTGGATTCCTTTTCTGCTCATCTCCCAGTACATCTCTAAGTAACTCTTCTAGAAATAGCATATAGAAGACAAGCTTCTGATTCTTTGCTTGTGTCTGAAATATTTTTACATTTAGTCCAACTGGCATATATTTCTATGTTCAAGTCATTTGCCTCCAAATCTGGAACTTGCTCCATTGTCTTTTCTTTTCTTTTCTTTTCTTTTCTTTTCTTTTCTTTTCCCTCCCTTCCTTCCTCCCTCCCTCCCTTCCTTCCTTCCTTCCTTCCTTCCTTCCTTCCTTCCTTCCTTCCTTCCTTCCTTGAGAATGAACTCAGAGCCTCATGCATGTACCACCTAGCTACACCCCAGCTTATCCATTGTCTTGTAACATCCAGTGCTGCTGAGGTCAGTCTGATTAAATTTGTCTTGGGTCTCTTCACAAACAATCTTCTGTGTCAGGATATTCTTTTTATCCTTACAGATCTCATCAGTATGTCTCTGTGTGAGCCCTGTCAATCTCAAGACTTTCATTCCTCTGTTTGGTAAAACATTATGTCCAGGCTGGGATTATGGCTCAAGGGTAGAGCGCTCGCCTAGCATGTGCAGAGGCCTTGGGTTCGATCCTCAGCACCACATAAAAATCCATAAATAAAATAAAGGTTAGAAAACAACAACAACAATGTTATGTCCTCTTTTTATATTCTTTCCAGCATCGTGTGGGAAGGTGAACTGTCCAGGCCCTTTCTCAGTCTTTCCTCATCTTTTTCCCTCTCTTTACATCCTGTCTCCGCCTTTTGGAAGATTGCTTCCCCCCCTCCAAACTTTCTCTTCCCCAGCACTAATTCAGCCCTTGCTTCATCTATTTGTTAGACTTCCTAGAATTTTGAAATTAATTTTGATAATTAAATTGTCAAGATTTCACTTCCAGGAATTCTAATTTTCTGATTTTCCTTTTCCAATAGCAACTTGCTTTTTTATGTATGAATCTTTCCAAGAGTTCTGATGAGAACATTCTAAAAATGCTCTTCCTTCTGGCATTCTTGGGGTTTCCCAGAGGAAACCCAACTCCTCTTTTGTTGGTTCATGACTTGACTCCTCTTGCAGTGGCGATTTTCCTTAATTTCCTGGTTACCTGTGTGCTTTCATGTTGACCATTGTTGGATCACTTTGCCCTGGGCTTCCTTCTAGTAGTCCTTTGAGCAGTATTTTGAAAGCACTGAAGACAGGGATTGGGAAAGCCTGAGTAGGGTTGACCTTGTGCTTGTCTTTAGCATGGAATGGAGGTGGAAATAAGCAAACTGCATTCATGGTTAAGAAGTTAGTATGACTGAGGAGCAGGGGCAAAGTTCCATGCCCTTTTTTTTCATTCTCTTCAGAGAGAAATAAAATAGGAAGAGTTGGGATACTTACATGAAGATGATTGACAAAGTATTTTTTTCCTCTTTGTACATTTTTTATTGGTGCATTATAGTTGTACATAATGCTGAGGGTTTTGTTGTTGTCGTTGTTGTTGTTGTTACCCATTCATACATGCCTACCATAATATAATTTGGCCAAATCACTTTCCAGTACTTCACCCCTCCCTCCCCTCTTTCCTTCCCCTTGTCCCTTTCCTCTACCCATCTTCTTTTGATTTTCATGAGATCCTCAGGCCCCTTCTTTTCTTGATCTTTTTCCTCTCTAGCTTCCACATATGAGAGAAAATATACAATTCCCAACCTTCTGAGTATGACTTATTTCACTTAATATAATGGTTTCTAGTTCATCCATTTTCCTGCAAATGACATAAGTTCATTTATCTTTAGGGCTGAATAACACTGCATTGTGTATATATGCCACATTTTCTTTACTCATTCATCTGTGGATGGACCCCTAGGCTGATTCCATAGTTTGGCTATTGTGAATTATGCTGCTGTAAACATGGGTATATATATATAGCTATAGTATGATGATTTTAATTCTTTAGGATAAATACCAAGGAGTGGTATAGCTGGGTCATATGGAGGTTTTGTGGCTAATCTTTCAAGGAATCTCCATAATGATTTCCATAGTGGTTGTACTAGTTTACAACTCCACCAACATTGTAAAAGTTCTCCTTTTCCTCCACATTCTCTTCAGCATTGATGATTGTATTCTTCATGACTACCATTCTGACTGGTGTGATAAAATCTCAGTGTAGTCTTGATTTGCATTTCCCTAATTACTGAAGATGTTGAACATTTTTTTTTACATATTTGTTGGTCATTTATATTTCTTCTTTTGAGGAATATCTATTTAATTCATTTGCCCATTTTTTATTTGTTCTTTTTAGATATACATAAATAGTAGAGTGTATTTTGATACATCATACATAGATGGAGTAAAACTATTCTAGTTAGGATCCCACTCCTGTGGTTGTACACAATTTGAGGCTTCATTGATGGTGTGAAACTTATTTCACTTAACATAATGGTCACAAATAAGTCATTTGTGAGCATAGGAAAGTTATATCCGATTCATTCTACTCTCTTTGCTATTCCCAACACTCCTTCCTTCCCTTCATTCCCCTTTGTTTTATCCAATGAACTTCTATTCTTCCCCCTTCCTACCCTCCTTTGTTATGAGCTGGCATCCACATATCAGAGAGAACATTTGGCCTTTATTTTGGGGGGGACTGGCTTATTTCACTTCATTTACTGGCAAATGCCACAATTTCATTTTTCTTATGGCTGACTAATATTCTGTTGTGTATATATATATCACTTTCCTTATCTGTTGTAGGGCACCTAGGTTGATTCCATGGCTTGAGTATTGTGAATTGAGCTGTATAAAATTGATGTGGCTATGTTATTGTAGTATGCTGATTTTAAGTCCTTTGGACATGTACTGAGGAGTGGGATAACTGGATGAAATGGTGGTTCCATTCTAAGTTTTCTGAAGAATCTCCATACTGCTTTCCATAGTGGTTGCACCAATTTTCATTTGCCCATTTATTAATTGGGGTTTTCAGTTTTTGTTTTAATTTTTTGAGTTATTTGTATATTATAGATATTAATCCTCTGACAGAAGAGTAGCTAGCAAAGATTGTCTTCCATTCTATAGGTTCTCTCTCCTCATTTTTTTTAAAGAGAGAGAGAGAGACAGAGAGATAGATAGATAGATAGATAGAGAGAGAGAGAGAGAGAGAGAGAGAGAGAGAGAATTTTTTTAATATTTATTTTTTAGTTTTCGGCCGACACAACATCTTTGTTTGTATGTGGTGCTGAGGATCGAACCTGGGCCTCACGCATGCCAGGCAAGCGCGATACCGCTTGAGCCACATCCCCAGCCCCTCTCTTCTCATTCTTAATTGTTTTCTTTGCTGTTCAGAAGTTTTTTTCTAATTTGATGCCATTCCATTTGTTAACTCTAGGCATTATTTCCTGAGCTTTGGGTGTTCTATTGAGAAAGTTGTTGCCTATGCCTATACATTGGAGTGTTGACCCTACATTTTCTTCTAGGAGTTACATAGTTTCTGGTCTAATTCCTGGGTCTTTAATCCATTTTTTGTTGATTTTGTGCAGGGTGAGAAATAAGGGTCCAGTTTTATTCTTCTACATAAGGACAAACAGTTTCCCCAGCACTATTTGTTTAAAAGGCTGTCTTTTCTCTAACATATGCTTTGCCAAAAACTCTAGCACTCTTTTGGTGGAGTTTGTTTGCTTGTTTGTTTTTGTTTTTTGTTGTTGTTGTCTTTTTTTATCTTCTAAATACAGGATCATATCATTAGCAAATTGTGACAATTTGACTTCTTCTTTTCTATTTTTATCCCTTTAATTTCCTTCTCTTGCCTAATTGCTCTGGATAGAATTTCTAGCACTATATTAAATAGGAGGGGTGAGAGTAGACTTGTTCCAGATTTTAAAGGACATGCTTTCAGTTTTTCCACATTTTCCATGGACTGAGACCTCTGAAACCGTGAACCCTCAAATAAAGGTTGGCTCTGGCTTTTTCATAAATAGCCTTTATAATGTTAAGGTAGGTTCCTTCTATT
Organism: Ictidomys tridecemlineatus; assembly: GCF_052094955.1. Lineage (NCBI taxonomy): Eukaryota > Metazoa > Chordata > Mammalia > Rodentia > Sciuridae > Ictidomys > Ictidomys tridecemlineatus. Next base: position 176,576,196 of record NC_135478.1, on the reverse strand, counting down.
CCTAGTTTATTCTGTGTTTTTATCATGAACAGGTGCTGAATTTTGTTGAAGGCTTTCTCGGCCATCTATTGATGAATTCATATGATGAATTACATTTATTGTTTGTGTATGTTAAATCATCTTTGCATCTCAGATAAAACCAAAGACTGTCATGATGTATAATCTTAATATGGTGTGGAACATGATTTGCTAATACTTTATCAAGAATTTTTACATCTAAGCTCATTAGGTATATTGATCTATCAATTTTTTTTCTTGATGTGTCCTTATCTGGTATTGGCATGAGTGTGATACTTGCTTCATAGAATTAATTTGGAAGTGTTCCATCCTTTTCTATTTCATGGAATAATTTAAGGAGTATTGGCATTAGTTCTTCTTTAAAGGTCTGATAAAATTCAGCTGAGAATCCATATAGTCCTAGGCTTTTCTTTGTTGGAAGGTTTTTTATTGCTGCTTCTATTCCATTACAAGTTGTTGGTCTGGGCCTGGGGATGTGGCTCAAGTGGTAGTGCGCTCGCCTGGAATGCCTGCGGCCCGGGTTCGATCTTCAGCACCACATACCAACAAAGATGTTGTGTCCACCGAGAACTAAAAAATAAATATTAAAAAATTCTCTTTCTCTCTTAAAAAAAAAAAGAAAATACAAAAAAAAAACCAAGTTGTTGGTCTGTTTAGGTTTTGTATGTCTTCTTGATTAAATTTTGGCAGATCTTATGTGTCTAAAAATGTATCCATTTCTTCTAGATTTTCCAGTTTATTGGAGCATAAGTTTTCAAAATGATCCCTCACGATCCATTGGATTTCTGTGATGTCTCAAGTGATTTCTTTTTTTTAATATAATTTATTAATTTTATTAATTTAGGTCTTCTCTCTTTTTCTTTTGGTTAATTTGAATTATGTTTTAGTCAATTTTTGTTGTTGTTGTTGTTGTTTATTTATTTATTTATTTTTTGCCACTGTGACTAAAAGACCCAGCCAGCACAATTGTAGAGGAGAAAATTTTTATTTGGGGGTTCACAGTTTCAGAGATCTCAATCCATAGACAGCAGGCTCCATTCCTCTGGGCTCAAGATGAGGCAGGACATCATGGTGGAAAAGTGTGGTGGAGGGAAGCAGCTCACATGATGATCAAAAAGCAGAGAGAGAGAGATCTCCACTTGCCAAATACAAATATATACCCCCAAAGCCACACCCTCAGTGCCCCACCTCCTTCAGCCACACCCTAGTTGCCTTCAATCACCACTCAGTTAATCCCATCAGATGTTTGATTCACTGATTGGGTTAAGGCCCTCACAATTTAATCATTTCTCCTCTAAACATTCTTTCATTGTCTCACACATGAGCTTTTGGGGGACACTTCACATCAAAACCACAACAACTTATCAATCTTGTTTATATTTTCAAAGAATCAACTTTGTTTCATTGATCCTTTGTTCTTTTTTTACTCTCAGTTTCATTGTTTTTAGCTCTGATCTTAATTATTTCCTTCCTTCTACTTGTTTTAGAATTGGCTCGTTCTTCTTTTTCAAGGGCCTTGAGATGCATCATTAGCCTGTTTACTTGGGATCTCTCCAATTTTCTTTATTTTTGGCAGAGGGGGAGTACTAGGGATTGAACTCAGGGGCATTCGACCACTGAGCCTCATCCCCAGTCTATTTTGCATTTTATTTAGAGACAGGGTCTCACTGAATAAATAGTTTAGCATCTTGCCATTGCTGAGGCTGGCTTTGAACTCGAAATTCTCCTGCCTCGACCTCCTGAGTTGCTGGGATTACAGGCATGGGCCACCATGCCCAGCTCTGATTTTCTTATATAGGCACTCATATATAAGAACGTTCCTCTTAGAACTAGCTTCATGGTGTCCCAGAGTTTCTGGTATGTTGTATCACTTTTCTCATTTGAGTCTAAGAATTTTTGAAATTTCTTCTTTCCTGATTTCTTCTATTACCCATTCATCATTCAAATGTGTATTGTTCAATCTCCATGTGCTTGTATAGTTTCTGTAGGGTTTTGTTATGTTGATTTCTAATTTCATTCCTTTAGGATCTTTTGTATTTGCTAAGAGTTGCTTTGTGGCCTCGAATCTGGGCTCAAAATGAGGCAGGACATCATGGTGGAAAAGTGTGGTGGAGGGAAGCAGCTCACACCTTGAAGAAGGTGTCATGAGCCACTGAGAAGAAAGTATATTCAGCTGTTGTTGGATGAAATATTCTACAGAAGTCTGTTAGGTCCACTTGATTTATAATATTTTTCAGGTACCAAGAGTCTTTACTGAGTTTATTTCTGGATGACCTGTCTAATGGGGAGAGAGGTGTATTCAAATCACCCAGTATAATTGTACTGGAGCTATCTGAGGCTTCAATTTGAATAGTATCTCTTTTATGTAATTAGTTGCATCTACATCTGGGGCATAAGTGTTTATTATTATTATATCTTCTTCAACAAGAAGAATGTTCTCTTTACCAATATGAAGTGACCTTGTCTCTTGGGATTAATTTTGGTTTGAAGTCTACTTCATCAGATATGAGAGTAGGAACTCCTTTTGTTTCTGGGCTCTATTCACATGGTATATCAATTTCGATCCTTTCACTTTCAGTCTTTGTCTATCTTTGCCTGTAAGGGGCTTCTATTGCAAATGACATATAGTTGCGTCTTATTTTTCAATCCATTCTGCCAGCCTATGTTTTTCAATTGGAGAGTTGAGACCATTTATGTTCAATATTATTATAGAGAGATGTTTATGAATTCCTGCCATTTTGATGTATTGATAATCTTTAATTTGGTCCTGTTTCTCATTTGCTTAGCTACTCTTAAAAGAGATTTCTTCTTTTGTGAATCCTGGGGTTTGTTTATTTCTTCTGGGTAGATACTTCTTTTTAAAAAATATTTTTAGTTATAGATGGTCACAATACCTTTATTATATTTATTTTTATGTGGTGCTAAGGATTGAATCCAGTGCCTCACACATGCTCCACCACTGACCTACAAACCCAGGCCATGTGTAGATACTTCTTTAGGTAAGTTGTGTAGTGCCAAATTAGTAGTCATGAATTTATCATTTACTTCCTCTACTGACTTTCTTAATTTATTCAGTCGTCTTTCTGTGTTTTCTTAGAATTTGTTGATTTTTATAATCGTTCTTTTGAATTATTTATCTGGTATTTCTTCCACCTCTATATTTTGGGGGTCAGTTGCTGGTGAATTATGAACTTTGGGAGATGCCTTGTTACCCTGCTTTTCATATTTCTTGCGTTCCTGTGCTGGTTTTATGCATCTGTTGAAATGGATTCCTCTTCAACTCTTATGTGTGGGTCTCTATAGGGCACAGCCTTCACTTGCCAAAGTGTCTAGAGTGATCTAGACTGAGACCCCCTCATTGGTGTGATAGCCACAGCCTTTGTGTTAATTGTTTTTGCTGTAGCAGTGGATGTCCATGAGTGGAACTGAGGGCCCACCCCAGCTCTTTTTATTCTAGGCACGGTTGTTAGTTTGAGTTTTTGTCTCTTCTATTCTTCATATTAAAGTATAGCTGGAGTTTTAGTGTCTTACTTTGTGTGTGGAGCAAGGTATGCTATCTTTTTGTTGATTTTAGTTCAGCAGAAGAGTCCCTCCCCTGTGAACTTATAGTGTCCCTGTAGGTTCCCAGTACCTCACAGAATAGAGGGAAACAAACAACAGCAATAACCACTGCAAACAATCCACAGCATTAAAATGAACACCTTGTTCCTATTATAATATCTACAATTATATTCTCTCTCTCTCACACACACACACAAACACACACAAAGAAAGAAAGAAAAAAAAACCATAGGCATAGTGAGGTCATCAATTGCCAACAGCAAAAACAATAAGTAACCATGAACTAGATCTAGCACTGAAGCAAACAAGAGGTGTCAACTATGTTATCTACAGCAATATTAATTGTAATAGCATGAATGTTGGGGGCAGGGATTATATAAACCAGTCCTTAAAAATTGGTAAAAAAAAAAAATATATATATATATATATATATAGTTCATTTAGAAGAGAATGTGGTAGGAAGGTAGAAGAGAGTTTACAATTTTAAAAAAGTGAACTGAGAATGCAAAAGAGATATAGCAGGTGATGCTTATAAGGAAGGAAGAGAAAATAGTAAGAACAAAGGAAAAGGGGAGAAAATGAGAAAATGAGAATTTGGCTGGTAACAGGAGAAAAGAGAAATAGAAACAAGTGAAACAAACAAATGAAACAAAACAAATGAAACAAACCAAAAAATCCTAACCCACAAAAGACAGGGAAAGGAAAAATAACCATATTTAAGTGGGAAAAAATGAAAGAAAGAAAAAGAAAAGAAAAAATGATTCTTAATGAAAAATGAAGAAATTGTCTCTACTGAAGTGGTCAAAACAATTAATGAGAATGGATGGTCACTGCCTATGCCCAAGTGTTCTTTCCATGGACTATGTATTGAGTGGGGAGGGGACTGGGGGTTGTTAACCTCTTTCGTTTTTTGTGTTACCGAGTTGCCAATTGGAGTAGTTCAGACTGAATCTTGTTGAAATAATTCCCAGCTTCCCTTCCCACCAGTATAAGGTAAGATGCAGTGAGAAATACAGTCAGGTGGAGCTCTGCTCAGACCAGATGGGTGCACTCCCAGATGGTGCTGCTGCAGCGTTCTGTGGGAGAAGTTCTGGCCACTGAGGCTTAGGTCTCATCAGACCTCAGGGGTTTTGTTGGGTGGTGTCTGCTCTGGAGAGATTAAATCAACACACCCCTAAGCCCAGCAGTTGCTGATCTCTGGCAGGAGTTTGAATCCCAGGAGCTTCCCAAGAATTCTACCTGTCGGGCAGGGGAGCCAATCCTTTACCCACTCTGCTGCCCACAGACACAGTCCTTCCAGGCTTAGCCCCTGAGTATATTCACAACCGCCTGTTCAGATTCTCAACCCACTTCAGCTGGTCACATGAGCCACCAGACTCAAAGAAAAAGCTAGTTGGGCTCCCTTTCACTTAACCAACTTGAATCCACCTGGATACAGTCTTTTCTGTAACTGGTTCACTCAGATTATGCTAGGTACACCCTAGGCCGCATGGCAGGTGCTTGCTGGGACAGTGTGGCAGAGTTTGCTGTGACCTCCCGGCTCCTGCAGCCTGGCCTCCTCAAGATGGCTGCCACCTCCACTCTCCATGGCCAGTTGAGAAACAGCACTTTTCAAACAATTCACAATGCAGCTTCTGGATCCGCTAAGTGCAGGCTGCTTTTCTGATCTCAGGTTTTTCGTGCCAAATCTGTCCATTGTATTTCTTTCTGGGTTCTCCGTCCCCTATGAGGTGAACCAATGCTCCTGTAACTATTGCTGTTGCAGGGCCGACTAGGCTCCAACATTCCATGCACCCAAATTTCTGAGCCTCTGAGACGCTCTGACTGTCCAATATTGAAGTTTAGTGAAATCCCACTTTGCTGAGAAGCAGTACTCCTGCTGCTTGAATCTCAAGCCACAGAGCAACTAGGAATGCAGCCTTCCTCTAATCTGCCATCTTTCTTTCTTTCTCAACAAAGGATTTTCAACAGAGGAAAAGAAAGGCCAATACAATGGGAAATCGGCTCATTTCTAATTTACTGACCATCAAAACCCCCACCACTACCTCCATCTGCTCTTGTCTCCCTAGAGAGAAACTTGAAGAATGACTTCTCTTCTTGACTTGTCTCCTCAACGAACAGAAACCCAGGGACTTGCCTCTCCATGGAGTCCTTACAGAACTGAAAGGGGAGCCGTGAAGCCACTGGAATGAGAACTGGCCCAGGGTCCAGGGTGGCGCATGGTCCTGGCCGGCTCCCCAGGCTCTGGCCCAGCGCTGGCACCAGGCAGCCTGACTCGTTGCCCAACACCACCAGCATGAGGCATGGACCTCCCACATGGGTTTAATGCAACACCTCTGCTTCTTGGCCAGCTCTGCCTAAGGAAGCAACCCTGATTTGTTCTCTGTGCTCTCAGAAACTTTGGTTTTTTTAGCTGCTTCTGGAAATTCTCAAACATATCCAAAAGTGGGGAGAACAATAGAAACAGCACAAAGAACCCTCCTGTGCCTGCACCCAGCTTTGACAATTATCAATGTGTTGTCCAGCTGAGTTTCTTTTAAAAAGAACTTTTTTTTTTTTTCTCCAAAATGAGACTCTCTTTTTCCAAGGACAAAAAGTGTAAGCCCCTCTTCCAGAAACTCTGTGACTGGGGTCCAAGAAAACAGTGTTAGAAAGTCTCACAGTGATTCTGGTCCCACAGGGACAGAGACACCATTAGTTCACTCTGTCCCCGGCACTAAGAACTAAATACTTAGTTCTCAAAAGTGATGAACAACGAGACACTCAGAAAACATAAAAGGAACATGGTTACATTGGTCTGTATGAAAAACGCAAATGACAAGACAGCCAAAGACCACAACAGAGAGGAAAGAATAAGAATGAGAGAACATAAGTAATATCCTCAAAATTCATAGAGAGCTCTTATAAATTAGTAATATTTATTAAAAATAGCAATATTTACAAAATTCCACAGATAAAGGCCAGAAACAGGCTTGACTTGTTAAGAAGTAGAAGAGAGTCTGAAAATAGCCAGTAATCTATGTATACATGCTTGATCTCCTTGGATGCCAGGAAAAGGCAAATTAAAATGATGAGAAACCACTGGGCGGTGTGGCACAGGCCTGTAATCCCAGCAGCTCAGGAGGATGAGGCAGGAGGATCCTGCATTCAAAGCCAGCCTCAGCAAAAGAGAGGCAATAAGCAACTCAGTGAGACCTTGTCTCTAAATAAAATACAAACTAGGGCTGGGGATGTGGCTCAGTGGCTGAGTGCCCCTGAGTTCAATCCCTGGTACCTGTCACCACCACCCCCAAAAAATGATGAGAAACTATTTCTACCCATCACACTGGCTAATATTGGAATGATCCTTACTCTCCCATGATGGTGAGGTTTGTTAAAGACGGCTACACTTTTTCCCTGACAGTAGATTGTGAAGCATTGCTAACTCTCGTGAGAATAATCTGGTACCATATATTAAAGTACATAACACACAAGTGCTGTTGGATCCAGAAATTCTATTTTAGCACATCCACACCAGAAAAATAAAGGCATGAATATATTAAAACATGTTTCACAATGATATCAATAATTAACATTCACCGTGAAGGGGAGTGCTCACCAAGTGCCAAGTGCCACAGTAGAGGTTGTACAACGACATCTGGATTGATCTTCACAATAACTTTATGAGATAGTTCCCATTGGCTCATAGGTAAAGACTAAAATTTAACAAAATTAAATATGTTGTCCAAGGTTTTCAAATGTGTCAATGAATATTGGAGTTAGGACTTGAAACTGTTGATATGACTACAGAGCTCATGCTCTTACCAAATTAGATTTTTTTTTTTAAAATAATACAGGTGCCCTTGATAGAGGCAGGGTATTTACAATGACCCTAAACACTGGAAACATGAATGCCCAGCCTTGATTCGTTTCAAAATTAAACTTACTTTGAAAAGGAATAGGGAAGTTGAAACAAACGTTTTCCATAGAAGCAGAAAGAAGAAGTTATGAGGAAGAAAAGAGACAAATGTGAAAGCTTTTGCCAGACTTGATTTGGGAAGAGAATGTTCTCCAAGGCGACCTGAACTCCTCCCTATGACTAAGCCTCCAGGCTCTGGCGGGATCTCTCCCCAGCCCATGGGCAAAGTGCAGTTCCCAAGTGTCCCCTCAGAGGCAGCTCTGCTGCCCTTACCCCAGCTGGACCTGCCAAGGAGAAGGGGTGAGAGTGGAGCAGCTCTGTAACTGACAGAGGAATTATGGTTATGAAGATCCTTAGGTCCTGGAAACAAGGCCTCAGTTTTCCTGGAAAATGATCAGTTGTTTATCTCCTTGGAACTTGGAAAGGATGTCATGTATACTATGTTCTCACCAAGCCGGCGACTGACTCTGCCCTGAAGACTTAACCTCCTGTCCTTGGCAGAATCACGTGCCACCATATTCTGGGTACAGGAACACTCCTGCTAGGTTCTGTGTCCAGAATGTGGGTAAAGACTCCACCCACAAGCTGTAGCTCCAAGCCCAGAGAACCCAGGAGTGTGTATTGGAATGTGATCTCAATTGCACTTTACAATAGAATTACTTAGAACAATATCAGCATAAATAAGGAGCAGGGACAAGTGTAGACAGTGTGTTACAAGCCAAGGTTATGACTGATTTAATTTGGTGCACCTGAAGCCAATAATAATAATAATATAAATAAACTAGTAGCAAGTATTAGCCTGATCATCTATCGAAGAGACTAAAGCAACCAGTCCCAGAGGTTTGTTTTTTTCTCTTACTCTACTCCAACAGTTATGAATAGCTATTTAACCTAACCTTGATCTTTATTCAGACTCATGGGAGTAAACAAACTTCCGACTTATGCAAACTCCTGCCTTAGAATGACAAGTCTTTGATGCATATTTAGTGCTCAAGCTCCAATAAGTAGGTTTCCAGACCGACTCTTTCTGTGACAAAGGGCTCATAGAAAATTCCTATTAAATTCTTCCTTTCCTTGTAGGAAAAGTTTGTGTATCACTAGCTTGTCCAGGAAGCCTTGACATTGTTCCTTTGACATGCCTAGGGAGGCCCAGCATCCTGACCCATCTCATACCTTCCAAGACTTATCAAAACTAGGGACAACCTGGTGCATTTGATTGACAGTAAGTGCCCAAATTCTGGGAGAATTGTTATTTGGGTTCAGATCCCAGATCTGCCACTTACTAACCCTGAGGACTTGGGCAAGACACTTCACTTTTTTTTTTTTTTTTTTTTTTAGGGGAGGAAAAGTTTATTAGAGGGCTATGGTTTCAAAGGTCTTGGTCTGTAGAAGGCCGCCTCCATTCCTCAGGGCTCAAGGTGAGGCAGAACATCATGGCGGATAAATGCGACAGAGGGAAGCAGCTCACATGGTGGTCAAGAATCAGAGAGAGAAGACTTCACCTTTTTGTATGAGCAACATCTTTAGTAGTCACAGGAATGATGATTATGAGGATCCTATCAAAGGAACAATAATTGTTTCTCCTTTACAGATCTGTTGTAAGAAGAAAAAGAGAAATTGGATGTAAAACAGACAGCTCTGTCTGCACACAGGAAGCACCCAATGAATGTTTATTGCTGTTCTTTGTCATATAAAAACAACCTCTGTTAGACTTTCCTAGAGAGTCAAAGAGTGGGTAAGCCCTTACCTCTGGCACCTAACCAATGTGGGTTGGAACACAGTTCTGCTGGTCACTAGCTGCGTGATATTTAGTCTTTTGTTAACTCACAGAAGTTCTTTTTCTCATCTGTAACACTGGAAGTGAACATAATGTTCTATCTCTTAGGGTCATCAGGAAAATCTAAAATGATAACACAAGTACTTCTTAATGCCGAGCACATAGGTGTTCAATAAATGTTAACGGCCTTTTTATTTCAATTTGTACTATTGATTTCTGCTTGAATCAAGTAGTTAGAAATTAGAACATTATTGGTTTCTCTACTTACATTTGCAGCTTTGCTGTAGTTTTATAAAAATTGACAGATTTGGGGGAGCAAATCCTGATCTAAGAGTCTGTATATAAAGATACTAGACAGGATTCTGTCAGGTGCTAGCCAAGAGACTTTAGAAAAATATCAGAAGTTCAGATCTCCTCACAGAGTAGGAAGAATGCCATGGGGTAATGGATGAAAGGCACTTTTTCAATTATGAAACAATACAAAAATGGAAGGGTTCATCATTTTCCCAGGAAAAATAAGGACTCAATAGAATAAATAGAGTAGAGCATGATGTAGACCTGTAGAGTAGGTTCTCTATTGACTACTGTGGATTCTTAATTCTGAATAAGTTTTAAATGGTTGGCTCTTGGATTGAGGCAGATAAAAGGGTAATTCCAACCACAATCATCAGTTCATTAGTGTGTGGACTTTGGGAAAATGGTACCACAGAACAGGGACACAGACCAGTTTTCAGCACACAGAGAAATGGACTCAACTTTAGGGCTAAGTTCCAGGCCAAGTCTTTTTGGCCAGGGATGATGTTTTGCACTTGGTGGATAATATTTACTTCTTGCTAATTTTAGTTCTATTTCTTAATAAATTGCCAATGCAGACAGATAGCAAAATGTCAGGGAGCCTCTCTCTCTCTAAAGATAAGTCCATAAACATCAATAGAATGAAGCATAGATTGTACAAATTTCTACTAAAATGGATATTGTAATTAAGCCATGCAAAAAAATTCATAATTATTTCAATTCCTCCAAATAGTTAATGGTAGACGGTTTGGGGTTTTGTTGTTGTTGTTGTTGTTTTGTTTTGTTTTGGGGGTTTTGTTTTCATTATATTTTAAAGACTATAAATATTTACTATTTTAATTTTTTTTTTTTTTTTGGTACCAGGAATTGAACCCAGGAGTGCTTTAACCACAGAGCCACATCCCCAGCCCTTCTTATTTTTTATTTGAGATAGTGAGAAACTGATGTGACTCCATTTTTGAGAAACCAGCCTCTATCTCAGAGCAAAGCCTGTCCAAGGAAGGGGGCGTGACCTTGGAAAAACCCACAGAGCACTCCTAAACACATACCCACACTGCTGAGTTGTTTGTGAATAACAGGAGAGATCTTTGGTGCCAGGTGTCCCTGACGCAGTTAGGCTAGGTGAAGACCCATAGCAACCACCAATCAGCATGAGACAGGGAAAATACCTGGGATGCCAGATGACCCCCCCAGTAGTCTCGGTGATGGATAACATGTTGGGAAACCATGTAGTTTAACACATACTCCCCTCGTGGCCTAAACCAATTAGTTCAAACGAATCCCCCTTTTGTACTAACCAATCACCCTTACCCAACTTGTTCCCGCCAGTGAATGTGCTAATCAATGTTAAGAGTTGTTGTTTGATTTTCCTGCGGTATGGAATGATTTGCTGTGTGATGTTGTGACGCATAGAGTATCCCCTCAAAACCTATAAAATCTCACTGAACAAAGGACCGGGACTCACTCCCTGGGACTGCTGCATCGGGAACAGTTGTGAGTCCAGGCTCGAGCTTGCAATAAAGACTCTTTTGTGATTGCATCGGATTCGGCTCCTGGAGGTCTATTGGGGTCCCACGAATCTGGCATTACAATAGGGTCTCACTAAGTTGCTGAGACTGGCTTTGAACTTGTAATTCTCCTGCCTCAGCCTCCCAAGCCTCTGGGATTACAAATGTGTGCCACCATGCCCAGCTTCTAATTGAATTTATAAATTGACTATAAAAAAATTAAAAGATCAAGGATTCAAGAAATTCTATCTATATTGTGAGATACCTTTTGCTTCTGTGGACAGTTAGTAGCCTTGGTCACCTAAATACCTGACCATTCTGGCCTTGAATGATTCCATTTCCACAGTCCTATACCTATTCCTATTATTAGTCCTCTACCAGATGTGTTTATTCTGACCAGGAAGCAGCCCAGAGCAGTCAAACATTTCAAAAAACAATGCTTGAAAGAGGAATATTTTTCATCTGACAGTGAGTAGATCAATGTGCAAAGAAACTGAAGCCTGTGGCCCACAGCTGCCAGCCGAGGTAGAGTCAGTGGGAGATCAGAGAGCTTTTCTGCCATCTTCCCCTAGTCCCAATCGTTCTACTCAAAAGAAAATCTCCATGAAAAAAAAGAAAAACCTACAGAAATAATAAGTTGGATGAGGTAAACATGCACTTACTCTATGTATTCCCCGAGTGTCTGCTCTAAACCCAGCCCTCCAGGGCACAGAATATGAGTACAAAATGGTCCACCTGGGAATGACAATCATCAAGAATACAAATAAAAATAAATACCAGTGAACATGTGGAGAAAAGGTGTACACACCATTGATGAAAAGGTAAATTAACACAGCCACAACAGAAATCCATATGGAGATTTCTCAAAAAACTAACGCTAGCACTACCATATGATCCAGCAACTACTGGTATTTACTCAAAAGAATTAAAGTCAGCAGAGGGTAGAGATCCATGCATACCCATGTTTATCTCAATGCAACTCACAATAGCCAGGCTATGGAATCAGCCTAGGTGTCCATCCACAGATGAATGAAAAAAGAAAAATGTGGTATATATATACACAACGGAGATTTATTCAGCCATAAAGAAGAATTAAATTATAGCATTTGCAGGAAAATGGAGGGAACTGGAGAACATCATGTTAAGCGAAGGGAGCCAGAGACAGAAAGGGAAGTAGCATATGTTTCTCTCATGGTGGAAGCTAGTGGATGGGGTGGGGGGGAGCGCATCATGAAAGTAAAAAGGAAACCAATAGGATTCAAGAAGGGGAAAGAGGGGGAGCAGGTGGAAGGAGGGGAAGCAAGGAGAAGTATTATTATTATGACCGAGTGCCACCATTCTGTAAAATTAGCATGCACCATAAAACTTAAATTCTTTTAAGTTAAAAAAAAAAAAAGAATAAAGAAATGCTTTTCCCTGGGCAGAGGTTTCCTCTGCAAAGGGGGATGCGCACTCACTATGGGTCATGATCCCACCCACCCCACTCTATTGCAGAACCACAGTCTCACACTGGTCATGTACCCCTTCCCTCCAAACCCTCCACAAGGGTCATGGACTCCTCACTTCCTCCTCCCCAGCCCTGCACAGTTTGAAAGCCATCATTTCACTGCCACCCTCCTCAGCACTGCCCACTCCACACCAGGTTCACATGGTGTCCCCAACACATCCCATGTCACCGCACCCTGCATATGACTCAGGCTCTCTTTCACTGCCTCCCTAGCCCTGCACTTCCTCAAGCCTACCTCAGCTTCACCTCCAGAGGGCCATCTGTCCCCTACCCCTGCCCCCAGACAAGCTCATCCCACTGCCGGCTCAGCCAAGCTTGGCTCCTGTGCCTGGGAGGAGTGTCTCTGCTCCGTATGGCTCCACAGGGCTCCTGTATTCTCGCTGGCTCCAGGGACAGCCTGAGGGGCAAGAACCATGTAGCCTCTAACTCCTGTCTGCAGAGCCTGGACAGCAGCCTGTTTTCTTGGGATACTCAAGAAACCCGTTGACTTGAATTCAGTAGAATAAATACAATGAGGCAGCCTGTGATGAATGCCTTCAGAGGGGCCCCTAGAGGGATCTAAAAGTCCAGTGGGAGCGAGCGGGAGTGTTTGAAGTTACAGGGTTCCTTTGAGCAGCCTTAAGAACTGGCAGAGCCAAGCCATCAACAAGTTCTAAAAACCTAAAAAGCTCAGGGGGATAAGAGCATGTGTTCCTACAAATGCCAACAGAAACACTTAACTAAATAAACAACACAGTAATATTAGTATAATCAAAACAAATCTTTAAAAGTGTATGAAGCACAGCTTTAAGCTTTAAAGAGGCATACCACAGAGGTTAGGCACCATTAAGACGGTCTCCTCTGTGAGTCAGCAGTGTACTTACTGGCTAAACACAAAAGCTTTGGACACTCCCAGTTTAGGTTCAAATTCTCATTTTGTGGCTTACCAACTGTATCCTGAAGCGAGTTCTTAACCTGTCTGAGCCTCAACTTGCCCATTTGAAAAATAAGGATAAAAGTGGACCCCCATCACAGGGTTGACTCTTGGAATAAAAAGATAATGCTGGTAAAAATGCATGAGAGGGTTCCCAGAGCCACAGGACACACTGGATAAGTTTCCTGCCAGCTATTTTTGAAATGATGTGTATGTTCCTATGGGTGGTCTAGGCCAGTAGACCATTTTTTTTAAAATCTAGATATGGCAAATACTCTATGAGGAATCATTTTATAAAAGCACGTGCCACACCACTGTCACTTAAAAAAAAAATGAATTTACAGAGGATCTCTCATGTTCCAGGCATAGTTCTAGATCCTGAAACACAGCAGTGAATAAAATAAAAATGTCTGCCTAGGCAGAGCTTACCTTCTATTGGGAAGAGATAAGAAATAAGCACAATAAATGAATAAATTACATAGCGCATTAGGAATATGCCCAGAGCTATGAAAAAGAAATCAAGACAGGGAAAGGGAAGGCAGACTGTGAAGGGCTGCAATTTTAAATAGTAAGGGACCCTGAGGAGGTAATATTGAAGGAAAGGAGACGAGGGAGAGAGCTACTCAGACATCTGAGGGAAGAGTGGTCCAGGAAGAACAGTCAGTGCAAAGATCCCAGGCAGGGCATGCTCAGTGTACTCCAGAACAGCAGGGTGACCAGTGTGGCTGGGGCACAGGAGATACTGGAGAAAGTTGTAGGCAGTGAGGGGGGCAGCTAGGGTCCTGACCACGGCACTCTAAGGACTTTGGTAACTAATTGAAGAGAGGTTGGGAACAGATGGATAGCTTTGAGCAGAGGTCACTGTGGCTGCTGAGGGTGGCCTTGCAGTGGTTGGAGAGGGAGGGAGTGCAAGGGCACAGGCAGGGAGAAGGTCAGGAGGCACTGTGGAAAGGCAAGCCAGGTTCACGGCAGCTAGGCCAGCCGTGAAGGGCAGAACTGCACTGAGATGATTCTGGCATGTTGTGAAGCTGAGCTAATTGGATAAATATGGGGAGAAAGGCAGATGTGCCTGGTCTGAACAAACCAAAAGGACGGAGTGGTCTTTGGCCATGCTGGGAAGGCTGCTGGGGAAGCCTCTGCAGCGGCCAGGTAATGAGGTATTTGGCCGTGGACAGGTTGAGTTTGGAATTTTGAGGACCCACTGGAAGTTGGAGACAGAAGCTGGCGTCTGGAATTCTAAAGAGAAGATAGGGAACATCTTGATTCTGTGTCAGAGCTCAACTCCCCTAGCGATGGTCCTTTGTCCCACTATAATTATCCTTGAACCTGTGGTTCTCAAATTCTAGTCTTCACAAAAATCACCAGAAATCCTTGTCCAAGTGCTGGCTTCTGGCTTAGACGTTCTGGGTCACTTGGTCTGTACTGTGGGGACGTGAGAGGGGAGGAAGACAGGATTCCGAAGCAGGTGGCCCACGGATCACCTGCTGAGAACCCTGAGGATCTCCTGCTCCTTTTCTCTACTCAGATATTCCAGCCACTTAGAAAACATTTACTTAATTTCTCAAACCACCTAGAAAAATACATTCCCCCTTCAAAAACTCCAGGTGATAGGGAAAAGTGGCACCAACAGACACTTCATTGGAAGCACATTTCACCTGCTGTTCCACTGCAGTCTGGATGTTGGTTTTGTTCCATTCCCGGCAGGAATGAGACATGGGCACAAGTGAAGGTGTGCCCGTGTGTGTGCGTGTGTGTGTGTGTGTGTGTGTGTGTGTGTGTGTGGTTCCAGTGCCTCCTATCTGAGTCCATTTCCATAGTTGCCACTTGCCCAAATTTCACATGCCCTTGAGTTGTCCCAGATTCCTTCTATTAGACATTAAGGGAATTTGAACGAAGGGAGAGGGACTAGGAAAGACAATAGAATGAATCAGACGTAACTCTCCTAGGTTCGTATATACATGAAGAGGCAACTGTGTAACTCCATGTCACATACAACCACACGAATGGGAAGTTATGCTCCATGTATGTCTGATATGTAAAAATACACTCTTCTGCTATGTATCTCTAAAAAGAACAAATAAATATTTTTAAAAATAAAAACTGAAAAAAAAAAAAGCATTTGAATGATTTGTTCATGCTGAAGTATTAGTGACGTGACACGTTATTTCTCCCAGAGTTGACCTGGAAGCGAGATTCTTTCAGCCCCACATTACTTCCTCCCTCTTGCCTCCCCAAGGTCAGACTGCATCACTGTCCTGGGCTTTCCCAGCCTCCACCAGCTCCCTCCCCACAATCCTCAAGGCATATTCCCCCCACTCACTTCTCCTCCTTCTAACCCGGTCTTGACACCTGCTCCCTGGAGGAGCTGAACTAACACAGCCTCCAAACCCCAGCTCCTGCAAACACAATGAAGCAAGTGCCTCTTGCATCCCCGCCAAGTCCCTCAGCCTCCTCTGGTTTCCACCGCAGCTGGGTGAGCTCAGACTCAGCTGTGATGACAGCATCCTTCCTCCAAGAGCCAAGGGTTCTGCTTCCTCTCAGACCTTCTCCATCACCATGGAGAATCCTAGCCAGAATGCAAGTCCAGAAATGCAAGGGAAGCTAAGCCCCCAGTAGAAACCCTGGAGTTGGGAGCCAGTGTGCAGGCCACCCACACTTCCGGAGGACAATGCTGGGAGGCCTTCTGTAGCCCTCCTAGAAGGTCCCAGAGGAATCCAGTCCACAGAGGCTGGAGTAGCAACCCCCATATGGCTCTTCTTCCTTCCTCACCTCACATCCCTCCTCCCTCCCTCCTGCTTCCAAATAAACTCCTGGTACCCAAGACCTTGTTTCAGGTTCCTCTTTCAAGTAAGTGTAAACTAAAGCACCTGATATGTGCTTTACAGCAATGGAGTCCTGTTATAAAACTGTCCTTCTAGAAAACAATGCTGAGGCTGCAGGATTTTACAATATTCTTATTTAAATGTCCTTTACCAAATGTCAGTTCACATAATAGGACACAGTAGTATAATAGGTCGTAGTAGCCAACCTCCAAGATGACCCCCACGGATGGCCACCTCCTCACAATCATGCCTCATGGAGTCCCCTCCCACACTGAATAGGAGTGGGATAAAGGAGAAGTGACAGTGTGTGACTCCCAAAATTAGGTCATAAAAGGCATTGCAGTTCACCTTGGCCTCTTAGACCTCTGCTCTATGGGAGTTGGCCACCATGATGTGAGGTCCTCCACTACCCTGTGGAGACGAGACGCCCCTGCCAAGGTGCAATGAGGCATCCCACCAGCGGGGACCAGTCCCCAACCATATGAGAGCTGCCTTGGAGATGGGTCCTCCAGCCCACGTGAGCCTCCACGTGACTCAGCACCAGCAGAGAGACAACTGTAACTTCATGAAAAATCTCCAGCCAGTCTCCCAGTTAAACTGTTCTGAAGTCCAGCCCCTCAGAAATGGACAAAGACAATAAATAATGACAATAAATGGCAATTTGTTATATAGCAATAAATACATAATAATGGGGTTTTCCTAAGTGTTCTGAGTGCTCTGTGTTCAGAAACCCATGAACACTCCTGCCAAGCCTAGGAGGTTCCCACTATTGAATAGGCCATATTTTTTAAATAAAAAAGAAAGTAAGACATAAAAGATAGGCAGGCAGGCAGGCAGGCAAGAAGGAAGGAAGGAAGGAAGGAAGGAAGGAAGGAAAGGAGACCCTGAGAAATCAAGAAATGAATCCAGGATCAGTCACTCAATAATTAGAAGAACAACGACAGAAACAAGATGGTCTCACTCTAACATCTGTGCTCCTGCCAACCACACTGAACTGCCTCAAATATGAAAGCCACCTGGAGAAGAGAGTATTTGTATTCCTTAATTTATTCTGAATAATACTTTGGACTCTTTATAAAAAGAGAGGGGAAAAAAAAGAATCCTCTGTCTTGGCATTTAAACACATGACTTTTGTAGAGGTCGACTCCAGGGTGTATCCTGATTTCTGACTTTGAGTAAACATTACCTTCTTCTAGAAAACACATCTCTAATTTTATAAAATATCAGTGCGAAAAGTATTCCATGATCAAAATTTCACTTTGCTGCCAGGCTGTTTGGGAGCACACAGCCCCTTCAAGCAAAGCCCACCTCTTTTAGCCCCTCTGCAAGGCTCGTTCATCCTCAGGATACACATGAGATTCCATGGAGGAAACATAAAGATGGCTAGTCGCGAATATTCCATTAGCTCCAATAGCTCTAGTTAATCTGAGAGTGGGTGATGCTATCTTGTAATTTTGGCCTTTTCTATGAACACCTCCCTCATTTAACAATTAGCTCTTTGGGAGAAAGGTGAATGTGCAGATCTTGTCTGTCCTCCGTAGAGCTTTGCACCTAACAGCTCTCAAATGTTTAAGACACCTCACACCTTCAAAAACACGAATCATTCTATTTGTTATCTGAACTGCTCCAAATTCCTCAAGCCTCTTAGTATCCATCATTTCTGTACCAAGGATTCATCAACCCTCCCCATCAGGTTGGAAATAAAGGAACAAAAAGAAAGTGTCCCCAGTGTTCCTAAGATGTCCATCAGAATTAACCCCAAAAGCCATGGATGGCTACTATCCTCAGTTCTGAACCCCACACATTAGGAGAAACACTGGCACAGAGGAGCTGCCCCCAGAGGGGTGACCAGAGGAAGGTGAGAACCTCACCAGGGAGAAGTCAGGAAGACACGGGAGGAGACTCTCCCTGAGGCCCATGCACAGGCATTTGGAAAGCCAGCCTGGGAAGAAGGACCAGGCTCATTATCACTGTGGGACACCGGAGCTTCCCCAGCCATTCCAGTGCAGTGTCATGATGTGGCTTATCAAGAACAGAGTCAAGCCACGGGTGGTGCCGCACACCTGTCATCCCAGCTAGTCACAAGGCTGAGGCAGGAGAATGGAAAGTTCAAGGCCAGCCTGGGCAGCTTCATGAGATCCTGTCACAAAATAAAAAGGGCTGGGGGTAGCTCAGTTGTAGAGCACCCCTGGGTTCAAACCCCAGAACCAAAAAACAAACAAAAGGAAAAACGGCAACAAGAAAAAGAGTTGAGTGGGTAAAACAACTTGGAAAATGTCAAAGAGCAGTGCCCCCTAAGGTACATAAAACACATTAGCATACAAAATATTCTGAGAAAATTAACTAATAAAGAAGACTTTCTTAAAGTTTATTCACCAAATTTATTAAAACATGACCCCCCCTTTTATATAATAGCTATTAACGTCTCAAACACAGAACATGAAAAGCTGTCCCAAGAAACAGAACTGACCACTGTTGTCGTGTATTTTAAAAATAATAATAATAAAATCAATTTAAAAAACAGAACTGAGCAAAATATCGCATTGTTTGTTGTAATCTATTCAATTTCTATTTGTCAGTTATACCTCCCTACAGCTGGGGAGAAAAGAGAAACAGAACTAGAACTTGTTTTCAGAAATGGTCAGGAGCTAAATTCTGGCGCATTAGATAACATTCCTCACCACTCAGCTTGGCCAAAACCAGATGGGAGGCTGTGAGCTGAGGCGTGCTTCACACTGACTTTGTCAGACTCAGTCAAATGCTATGAAAAGTCAGTCACATATTAGGCACAGATTCTGTGATAATAAATAAGTGGGAAGGGAAGACATTCCACTTGGGGTTTATAAAGTCTGTCAGTCTTTTATCTGGAACCAAGGGTCTCCATTGCCTTAGAAATAGTCCCACAGCTCTTACCCTTATACCATAATGTTAAAATTTGTGGTTTTGTTTTAGTTTTTGTGATCTGAGAATCAAACCAGGACCTTGAGCACACAGGGAAAGCACTCTACCACCGAGCCTCCACCCCACCGTCACAGTGTTTTGATTTTTTTATAGACATGTCTGTCCCGCTAGACAATGACTCTGAGCCTGGACAGCACACCCGCTGGCTCAATGGCTGTGTGATGGGATGATGGGAGCATCTACATTCATAGAGGAGCTACAAAGATTAAACAAGTTATTTCCTGTAAATTACTTAGAACCATGTCTGGCACGGATCAAGAGTTGTTGTTGTTTGTTTGTTTGTTTGTTTAGTGATATATGTTGGGGCAGGAAGAACTTGGAGAATTCCTTCACTAGGCACTGAATCCCGTTACTGACTTCAGCATCTATTGCAATCTTTGATACATAGGAGGCATTCTAAAAATGCTTAAAAGATGGATGAATGGATGATGACTGTGTGCAATGGTTTGCTCCCATTTTGCTCTCTCTGGAGATGTCCGCATGCACGTGGCCTATCAGCACAGGTTCAAGCCTTCAGTAAGGAGCTATCTCCCTCCGTTTGTAGGGGCACCATGGTTTTAGAACAAGGTTTCTCACTCTTTTTTACTGAAGTAATAGGACCTTCCTGCCCTTAGAGGGCATGGCCTAAAGTAACCCAAGGCTCAGTATTTCTTCTAAGTCTAAATATTTCATCTTACGCTGGAGGTGTGGCTCAGTGTTAGAATGCTTTCCTAGCACGTGCAAGACCCTGGGTTCAATCCCCAAATCCACAAAAAAATTAAAAAGTAAAATAATAATAATAATAATAATAATAATAATAATATACCTAATATGTAGGCAAACCTTAAAACCATTTATCTTAAAGGTCTGCAAAATTTTCATTTTACAGCATAATAGATCTATTTAACCAGTGTTTGAAAATTTTACCAAAAGGTTAAATGGATGTCCCAGAATATGCCGTGTTTTTCCTGAGGCTTCCAGCCCCTCTGACACCCTAACGTGTACCTTTATTCTCCAGTCCAAACCCAAGGTGCATGCTGTCTTGTTCTGGGTGAACCCTTAATACATGGACTATGATGCTTTAACCCATTTCCAGTCTTGTTGATAGTAAAACCCTAGCAACATTCTGGAAGATAAGAAATTCATCATATTTCCTGGTACATTTGCCTTGAAGTATACAGGGGCATAGAAAAACAATCATTCACATAATTCTGAAGTAACAGTTTTTAATTTTATTATCACTTCTCTTGAAGATTAATTAGTATTAAAGGCCTTTAAAGGTTTTAAAGGTCATAGTACACAGGAGATAAATGTTTGAGATCTAATTGATTTGTTTTCCCCCAGTACTGGGGTTTGAATGCAAGGGTGCTGTACCACTGAACTACACTGCCCAGCTCTTTATTTATTTATTTTTTTTAATTTTGAGACAAGGTTTCACTAAATTGTGCAGGCTGGCTTTGAACTTGTAATCCTCCTGCCTTGGCCTCCTGGGGAGCTTAGATTATAGGCCTGAAACACCACTCCAGGCTCCAATTGACTTTTTTATTGTTTTTGTTGTTGGGGATGGGGTACGAGGGGTTGAACTCAGGGGCATTCAACTACTGAGTCACATCCCCAGCCTTATTTTGTATTTCATTTAGAGTCAGGGTCTCACTGAGTTGCTTAGTACTTCACTCTTGCGGAGGCTGGCTTTGAACTTGTGATCCTCCTTTCTCAGCCTCCCAAACCACTGGGAATATAGGCATATACCACCGAGCCTGGCCTTCGAATTGGCTTTTGAAAAGGAAGTTTGTTTTTCTTTTACACACAATCTTACAGAGATGGGTTCTGATTTCTAAACACAGAGCAAGATTTCATTCTGGTAAGTATTTTCTACTTTCAAATTTATGGACCTACATGCTAGAATTAGCAGAAAAGGATATTAAAACAGTTACAACTATATTCTGCATGTTCAGAAAGTTAGAGGAAGTATTGGCCATGTTAAGTAGATACATGGGACACACTTTTAAGAGAACCAAGTTGAACTTCCTGAGATGAGAATTACAATATCTGGAGTTAAAAATACACTAGATGGATTAAAAGCAGATTCGATGCAGAAAAAAAGACTAATAAATTTAAAGACATAACAGTGGACACTAACCAAAAATATACATATTAGGAAAAGATCCACTCAAATATAAATCAGTAGAGCATGATTGAACTTGGAAAAACATCAAGCTTCCTAACATAGATGCAATTAAAGTCTCAAAAGAGAGGAGGGGGAGAGAGGGACAGAATAATATTTATGAATCTATCATAGCTGAAATTTTTTCAAAATGTGGAGATATCTATAATAGATTCAAGAAGTTCAACAAACCCTGAGCACAGGAAACATGAAAAAAAATCATATCAAGACATATGATAACCAAATTTCTCAAAATCCATATTAAAGAGAAAAATCTTAAAACCAGCCAGAGGGATTTAAAAAAAAGACACTTTTACCTTCAGAGGAATAAAGATAAGCATTTTGACGTGTTTTTGTTATAAGCAACGTGAGTAAAACACAATGAAGCAATATCTTTGAAGTACTAAAAGAAAAAACAATGTCTACACTCTGCAAAAATATCTGTCAAAAATGAAAGTGAAATAAATACATCTTAGAACATATAAAATTTGAAAAATGTGACTTCAATGGATCCACACTGCAAAAAAAAAAAAAAAAAAGATACAGGAAATCCTTGAACTCCTCCAGGGAGGTAAGAGAAAGGAAGGAAAATGAGGCCCCGGGAAAGTGGGGATCAGCAGAGGAGCTAGAAGACCCCTGGAAATGGAAACTCACGTAACTCAAGACCCATCAGAGCCCTGAACGTGAAACCTTAGACTGTAATATTTCTAGAAGCAAACCTAGGAGAAACCTTTTGTGACCTTGTGTTATATGACAATTTTTTCCCCACTGTTTTAAAATCATCTGTTCTTTTTGGATATACATGACAGTAGGGTGTATTTGACATATCAAACTACATGGAGTATAACTTCCCACTCTTGTGGTTGTGCATGATGTGGAGTTAGATGTTGTGCATGATGTGGAGTTAGACTGGTCATACATTCATATGTGAACACAGGAAAGTTATGTCCCATTCATTCCACCGTCTTTCCCGTTCCCAGCCTCCCTCCCTTCCCTTCATTCCCCTTCGTTGAATCCAATTAACTTCTATTCTTCCCTCCCCAAGTGAAGATTTCTTAACTGTGATACTCAATATTCAGTCCATAAAATGGGAATCTTTTTAAATAATAAAATTTTCTGCCTTTTGAAGGATATTGTTAAGAATAAAAAAGATAAAGGGGTGAGAGGGGAAGGGAGGGGGGATGGGGGTAGAAAAGTTGGTGGAATGAGATGGACATCATTATCCTAAGTACCAGTATGAAGACATGAATGGTGTGATGATACTTGGTGTACAACCAGATACGTGAAAAATTGTGCTCTATATGTGTAATATGAATTGTAATTCATTCTGATGTCATACATAACAAATTAGAACAAATAATAAATCAGAAAGAATGAAAAGATAACTGATTAACAGAAAATATTTACAAGTTATATATCTAAGAAAGAATTTATATATTCAGAAGATACAATGAATTCTCAAAACTAATAAGAATACAAACCATCAGTTAAAAAGTGGTCAGAGATATATATGGCCAAAAATATTTTTTTAAAACATGCTCAACGTGATCAATCATTAGGGCAGTGCAGATTCAGCCCACAATGAGATAGCATTATATATCCGTGCAGTGGCTAAAATTAGAGACTTAACATACTAGGATTGGTGAAATGTAAATGAACTGTATTTGCATACACTGACAGTCAGTTATAAGATGGAACTACTTCAGAAAACAGTATGAAAATTCCCTTAAATGTTAACCAAACTACTACCATTCCACTCCAACATACATAGCCAACAGAAATAAAAGCCTACATCCACTTTAAGACTTACACATTAATGTTCATGGATACTTTGTAATATGCAAAATCAGTGAACAACCCAAATATTCAATAGGTGAATGAATACACTAACTGAGGGTATCCACTGCTAGAATACTAATCAGCAATGAAAAGGAACAAGCTGTTGTTACACCTAATACCATTGATGAGTCTGAAAAATAAAGATGATGATGATGAGAAATGACTGAAAGAAGCCAAACAGAAAAACATAAATTTATATGATTCCATTTATATAAAATTGTTTAAACTGTGAACCATAGTAACAAAGTTAATCATTAATTGCCTGGAGATGGGGGTGGGGCATGGAGGAAAAAATAATAAAAGGGCCCTAGAAAATTGTTAGGAGGTAGCCATATTTATTATCTTGATTTTTGCAGTAGTTTCAGGCCACGTACATAGGTTCAAAACCTATGAACTTGTACACTATAAAATGTGTTGTTTGTTGTATACCAATTAAATTCACAACAAGTAAAAGGGAATGAATGATAACTTGATGAAACTAGTAAAGATAAGACAGAGGATAAAAGGAAACAGCAATGTAAAACAAATAATAAACACAGGGAGAAGAATAGATTACCAATATAATTAAATGTAAATGAGCTGAATTAATCCATTAAAAGACATGGATTGAGCTAGATGTTGTGATGTACACTGATAATTCCAGGAGGCTGAGGCAGGAGGATCACAAGGTCAAAGCCAGCCTCAGCAACTTAGCGAGGCCCTATCTCCAAATTCAAAATAAAAGGGGCTGGGAATGTAGTTCAGTGGCTCCAGATTCAATCCCCAATATATATATATATATATATAGAGAGAGAGAGAGAGAGAGAGAGGAAGAAAGGAAGGATGGACGGACAGACGGACATAGGCTGTCAGATTGGCTTAAAAACAAACTCAACTATGTGCTATATACAAAATATATATATATATGTTAAACAAAGAGATAAAGAAAAGCCGAAAAATAAATGAATAAGTAGGGGATACCTGGCAAACAGAAAGTAAAAGAGTATGTTAATTAGGAAGGAAAAAAAAAAGACAATCCACTAGATGCGAACTTCCCTGATTAAGAAAAATTAAAATTTTAGCAAATTAGTAATTTGTCTTGAATAGACAGGTGTTAAAACTTGGAACACTTACTAACAGTTTTACATAAATGATCCAAAAGTTGGTTTTTAAATTATCAATCTATCTAAATTAACATTTTTTCACATGTGCTGTCTTACTGGGAGCTTCTTTGGATAACACTATTTGCATTGAGGGTATAGTTAGATGATATTGTGCTGTTTTGATCTTTAATTTCCAAGGCTAATTGTTGCCTCTAGTGTTGTGTGGTTGGAAATCATGATTTCTAATTTAATCCATTGGTTATATTAACATGTTATAATTTGGAAAAAGACTGAGGGTGCCAGTCTAATCTCATCATTTTGCTCATTAGCAGTTGTGCCAAACCTTGGAGAAGAAATATATCTTCTGATTCTCTTACAGAAGAAGGGGCTTTGAACACTGCATTGATTGGCAAAGTGTGCTTTGTTGTTCTTTACTGCTTTCATACTTTGTCCACAGTTTCCATTCGGGTGGAAAAGAAGACAAGGATAGAGTCCAATTTGTAGTAGTTTTTTTGGATTGTTTTGTTTGTTTGTTTGTCTGTGTTTTCTGGTACCAGGGATTGAACCCAGGGGTGTTTAACCACTGAGCTACAATCCCAGCCTAGCCCTGGGTTTTTTTGTTTGTTTGTTTGTTTTGTTTTATTTTTATTTTATTTATTTGTTTTTATTTTTTGAGACTCTAAATTGCTAAATTACTGAGGCTGGGTTTGGCTTTGAACTTGCCATCTTCCTCAGTCTCTGGAGCCGCTGGGATGGCAGGCAGGTGCCACCTCCTGAAATCAAGTTATCAGAACTCAACAAATGCTTGCCTTTAGTCCTGCCAATGGGACAGTCTGGGACAGCGGCTCATTTTAATTTGCATCAGAATCGCCCAGAGGGCGTGTTAGCAGAGTCCCGGGCCCGGTTCCCACCGCTGACTCAGTAGGTTGGGGGGGTCGGGGGCGGAGAGCGCATTTCTAACGCGTCCCTGGGGACGCTGCTGCGGGCAGTGATGACCGCCACAATTTGAGCACCGTTCCGTTTTCACTTCTTTCTTTAGCTTTTGGCTGCTTCGGGGTGAAAGTGCCAGGCCATCAGTAGATGCCGCGGTGCCTCCCCCAGGTCCTGCCCCAGATGTGGGTGTGCCGCCTGCTGACGGCTGGCACCACCTCCCCCTGGGAATTGCGTCCACCCAGCGAACTGGTTGCCAAGGTCATGCCCTCTTCCCTGGGGCAGCCAGTGTGTTATGCAACCATGACTGGTCGACAATGAGGCTGTAAAGACTCAGCCCCATGCCTCCCTTCCAGACTATTCTAAAAGCCCGCCCCCCCTGCAGCCAACCCCCGACCCTCCTCGGTTTGCACCGACCCAAGCCAAGCCACGCCTCCTCCGCAGCCGCTGGCCAGCCCCACCTCACCCCGCGGGCACCTGCTCCCTCCCCAGCCTCTGCCTCGGGGCTCGGGAGGCTGAGAGACCTCCAGCGTTGGCCTAGGCTGGACCCCAACACCACCGCGGCTGCCCTCCTGCCTCTGGCACCGCGCAAGGGTGGCGACGACGCCCCAGCCACGGGAGTCAGCTGGATGCCCCGCGTGCTCGGCAGCCTGTGGGACAGTCGCCAAAACAATCAGTCCAGGCATTTGCTGTGCAGTGCTGCGTCTGCAGGACCACGCGGGCTGGACAGGGAGGCGGGAGAGGGGAGGGGAGAGAGCTGGACCGCCGTCCCCAGGAGCCAGAATGGCCCACTCTGTAATCACAACCCACTCAGAGACATCAGTTGTAAGAAACGCAGGGTAAGGACAGTGGCTTAACGGGCACTTTCCTTTTTTCCTTTATTCCAGAAACATTTGCTTGATATTTTACTGGGATAACTCTAGGATAAATCCTGAGACCCAAAGGGGAGCAAAACACAATCCTAATCATCAGGTCGTTTCCAGTCTGATGCAGGAGGTAGACAAGAGACCAGTAGGTCCAATGCAATGATGTGAGGGACTGGATGCACAATGATTTGGAGAATGGGCTTTGGCGATCCAGATCCAAATTCTGTGTGGCCTTGGGAACCAAGTTACTTAACCTCTCTGAGTCGCAGTGTTCTCATCTGTAAAATGGGGATGGGGATGGTAGCAGTGCCTGTCTCCTATAGGGTAGGTGCAAGTGTAAATGAGTTAATATGTGAAAAGTGTTTAAAATAGTGCCTGGTACAGAGTCCTGGTTCTTAGCCATTTTTAATATTAATATGACAGAGAAAAGGATGCTGGGGGCCCATAAGAGATGGTCAGAGACCCAGACATAAAACTAACAACCCCTCAGGCTGGGGTTGTGGCTCAGAAGTAGAGTGCTCACCTAGCATGTGTGAGGCCCTGGGTTGAATCCTCAGCACCACATATAAAGAAATAAAAATAAACTTATTAAAAAAAGAAACAACCACTGCGAGCTGAGGGATGGAGGTGCCATCCAGTGGGCACCTATTAAGCATCCTGAGTGTCAGGCACTGGACACAAGAAGTCAGGAGGACTTCTGCCCTGGGTACAAAGGATCCAGAGAGATCTGTTTCACTCAGATTCACAGGAAGTTGGATGATACCTGGCAGCCCATTGCCAAGGCCATCAGTTGACACAGCCAGGGTGGTTCCCACAGGCTGGCCAGCTCTGCCTTCACCCCACAGAGGAGGACGCAGGGGTAGCCTCCTCCCTCTTGGTGCCTCTCCCCTCCCTACTCTCCTCAATGCCATCCACCCCATCTCTGGCCTATGTTTCTCTTCTGTTTGTAAATGCCACCAGGAGCCTGTGGCTTCACACTTACATCTGCTCTTTTAGCCAGAGGGACTGTCAACTCCCCTGCTCATGCCAGTGAGGAACTTCCAGATTACCACTGCCCAAAGCTCTCAGGAACACAGGCCTGCCCATGGATGCTCAGGGCAGGAAGGGACACTGGGTAATATGTGACAAACGCTGGAGCTCAGAGCAGGGCTAGCAGCTCCCCTGGACAGTGAGTGACTCAGGGACCCGCAAGCTGGGAAGGAACGGGCTAGCTGGCAGCCCATTGCTGTGCAGTGCAGCCCCTACCCTCCCCTCTGCCACCAACCAGGGAGTGGTCCTGGCTGACTATGGAGAAGGGAAGAATGACGCAGATTCAGAGGGTCCCCAGGGTCTGTCTTCTGTTGTCCTACTCTCTGCCAATTCTGTCTCCTCCCTTCTCCTCAGCTGCAATTAAGAGAAGGCAAGGGAGGGGAAAGACCAAGATCTGGGAACAACCCAGATGCTAATTTCAATCCAAAACACTGGATGTGAGCCCTGGCAGCAGCCCCCAGCCACCTCCAGCTCAGCCACCCGAGGCTCCTGGGCTGAAAATACCCGAGCATCTGATGAAGCAGCTGCAGGTTCCCAGCCCCCAAGAATATTAGTTACAGCTTTGTTCACAGTAACAGAAACTGGTACAAAGGGAAAGGCCATTAATAAGGCACTGTGAATAAATGTCAATACATCTGACTCTTCAAAATGAATGAGACATATCACAGTTAGGATTCAAGGAGTTTTGTTGTGTAGAACCATAATAATAATAAGGCAAAAAAGTTCATGATATAGTTACATGTTTATTTTAGCTTTTTTTAAATGACAGAGTCTTCTCTTGCACGTGTGCGTGAACAGCACTGACATTCAGCCAGCACTCTGACATGACTGTGGATGCTTCAGGTCGTGCCCATTCTGACTGGCTGGGACTGTGCCATACTGGCTGCTGCCTGTTTTGAATGCCACCCCTGCCTGTGTGTTCATGTTATTGTATGAGCATATTGGAAATTGGAGAAAGAAAGATGGGGACATAGGAGGTTTTTTAACTTTGGTTACTTGAGAAGGAAAGGGATCTCCTGCGGGGTGGGGGGTGGGGCAAAGAAGAAACAATAACCAATCCAGTAAGGAAACAAAACAAAAAAGGCTTTGAGAACATGTATAACATGACCATAAATAAGTTATGTACTTCTGTAAATTAATACACCTTTTCATATATACTTCTTTCTTTCTTTCTTTCCTTCTTTCTTTCTTTCCTTCCTTCCTTCCTTCCTTCCTTCCTTCCTTCCTTCCTTCCTTCCTTCCTTCCTTCCTTCCTTCCTTCCTTCCTTCCTTCCTTCCTTCCTTCTTTCTTTCTTTCTTTCTTTCTTTCTTTCTTTCTTTCTTTCTTTCTTTCTTTTTACCAGGGACTGAACCCATCCCCAACCCTTTTTAATTTTTTATTTAGAGACAGGTTCTCACTAAATTGCTTAAGGCGTTGCTAAGTACCTGAGGCTGGCTTTGAAGTTGGGATCCTCTTGCCTCAGCCTCCTGAGCCACAGCATTTTAAAGATATAATAAAGAGATTTTATCAGTCAGTGATTGTTAATGCCGAAGTCTGGCTTGGCACAAATCAGGAGCCACTTGTCAAAAAGAAACTAACTTTATTTTTAGAACTACAAACGCCAAACAAAACAGCTCCAGGGAAAAACCCTCAGAGCCCAACTGCCACCACCGGCTTCCACAAGCCTCTCTCCCCCACACCAGCCTCTCAACCTCCCACAATCCTCCTGCTCTTGAGGCCGATTGGCTGGGTTGCGTGGGCAGAGCCAAAGAAGTCACCCAATGAGCAGCTCCGTGGAGGAGCCAATCAGCTAGATGTTGCTGGGGCCGCTGTGAGCCAATCATCAGCTGGCAGTCTGAAGGGCAGGGAAACAGCCCAATGAACATCACCACAGAGGAGCCAATCAGCTAGATGTTGCTGGGGCCACTGTGAGCCAATCATCAGCCGGCAACTGGAAGTTTGCTGGCAGCTGGAAGTTTGCTGGGGCCCCTTTGGCTGTGGCTCTCAACAGTTGCAGCCATGCTGTGCAGCAAACCAGACCAAATGCTCCATAATATTATTGATCGATTGATTGATTCCTTTCTAAAAGGGCATTTACTTCTTGCTCATGGCTCTGTGGATCAGCTGGTGTGACTCCTCGGGGCACGCAGCTCGCTGTGTCTCTTGTCCTGAAACCAAAACCCCCTGGGCCCACACTTCTCGTGGGGAGAGGCAGAGACTCAGGTCAAGCTAAACCTCATTTAAAACCTCTGTGCATGTCTCTCGTTCATTCATGTGTCTGCGTCCAAAGGAAGTCGTGTGGCTGACTCAACATCTGTAGGATAAGAAAATACACTCTTCCCATGAAGTGGCTGGTGATAGGAAGGGAGAGCAAATACTTGCCAAGAGTGTCAGTCGGCTTTTGCATTGCTGTGACCAAAATACCTGACAAGAAAAACTTACAGGAGGAAAAGTTTATTTTGTTTCACAGGTTCAGAGGTTCGGACCCCAGACGACCGAGTTTTATTGCTCTGGACCTGAGGTGAGCAGAACTTCATGGCGAAGAGCTCAGCAGAAGAAACCTGCTCACCGCATGGCAGCCAAGAAGCAGAGGCAGGGCAGGGTGGCTGGAAGAACCTGCAGGGAAGATGAACCCGTCCTCTGGCCCATCCCCAGAGGCCTGGCCCCTCCAGCCACGCCCACCTGCCTACAGTTACCACCCAGTCGACCAGGGTGAGGTACAGCTCTCACAGCCCAAACACTTGACCTCCAGACATGGCTGCATTAACATAGGAGCTTCTAGGAGACACCTCGCATCCAAACCATGGGATCAAATAAAACTAAAGCCTTCTCTAGAATTCTAGGGAAGGCTGGCATGAGAAGAGAACCTCCCCATAAGGAGCACTCATGAAAGAGGAGAAAGACACAAGTGATAACAATGATAACAGCAATCCCCTGTGGTTTAATAAAGGTTTGAGCGTGTCCCTCTAAGGGACATGTCTGGAAGCTTGGTCTCTAGTATGGCAGTGTTGAGATGGTTGAAACTTTGGAGGTAAGACCTTATAGAAGGTGGCCAGAGACTGGTATTGTGGTAGTCTTCATGGGACTCTGGTGAGTTCCTGCCAGAGCAAGTTGCTATACAAAGAGAGCACTTAGTCCTTGAATCTCATCTCATCGTGTGACCTCTTTCACCATGGTGATGCCATCTGCCATGAGGACCTCACTAGAGACTAAAAAAATAGTCCTTTACAACCTTGGACTTTAAGGCTCTAAAACCATCAGCTGAAAACAAACAACAACAACAACAAAAACCCTTTTCTTTGTAAACTATCCAGCTTCAGTTATTTTGTTATAGTAATAGAGAAGAGACTAGTAGAAGCATGTTGTACAAATAGCCTAGTCAGTTGAAGAGTGCAAATAGCTCTTTCCTGATTCATAATCACAACAGATGAGATGTTTGTTGGAGGAATAATGTGAATTGGTGCAACATTTTTAGAAAACTGTTTAACTATATCTATTGAAATATAAAATGCACATACTTTTTGTTCTACGACTTCTCTCCTAGAATGAAATCTGTCCATGATATGCTCAATAAGTTACAACAAGTATGGGGCTGGGGTTGTGGCTCAGCAGTAGAGTGCTCACCTCGCATGTGCAAGGCCCTGGGTTTGATCCTCAGCACCACATAAAAATAAATAAATAAATTAAATAAAGGTGTTGAAAAATTATAACAAGTAAAGCAATATTTGTAGTAGAAAATAAAAACTAGGGGAAAAAAACATCAGAACATGGTTAAGCAAATCATGCTATATCCATTAAATGGAACTTTTTGCACTTGTTAAAAAAAAAAAATACAGCTGGGTATGGTGGCGCACACTTGTAATCCCAGCGGCTCAGGAGGCTGAGACAGGAGGATCACGAGTTCAAAGCCAGCCTCAGCAAGAGTGAGGTGCTAAGCAACTCAGTGAGACCCTGTCTCTAAATAAAATACAAAATAGGGCTGGGGATGTGGCTCAGTGGCCGAGTGCCCCTGAGTTCATTCCCCAGTATGCACGCCCCCCGCCCCCAGAAAAAAAAAAAAACTCTCTATTTGGCTCATATATAAAAATATCTTCAAGATATATTACTAAAATTTTTGAAAAACAAAGTTAAGAGCATTCATTAAGTGAAATAAGTCAAACTCAGAAGGTCAAGCAAGGGTCATATGTTTTGTCTCATATGAAGAAGGGGAAGGAAGGCATGGGGGGGGGGGCAGAGGAATTTCATGAACATGGAAGGCACACCAGTAGACTAGAGGATAGAGACCGGGGAGGGGCAGACGGAACAGAAAGGGAAATACTGGGGGACGCTATTGACCAAATCATATTGTTACATTGTATTCATGGGTGACTATGCAACAATGAATCCCAATATTGTGTATAATTATAATGTACCAAAAAATATGAAAACATACAATAAATAAAAAATTAAGGAGGAGAGTTATAGGAGTTGGCTTTCCAAATGAATGATTGAATCAATAATTATACTTTGACTTGAATTAAATGAGAGAGTTACATTTTTTGAAAATTGTCCTATGAAAATAAATGAATTTGAAAAAAATTAAAAATTCAGAAAAAAAACGAGTTAGGAAGACAAACGGGCAAAGTCATAGAAAAGAAAACC
Organism: Ictidomys tridecemlineatus; assembly: GCF_052094955.1. Taxonomy (NCBI): domain Eukaryota; kingdom Metazoa; phylum Chordata; class Mammalia; order Rodentia; family Sciuridae; genus Ictidomys; species Ictidomys tridecemlineatus. The sequence continues at coordinate 176,544,427 of NC_135478.1, read as the reverse complement.
CAAATTGTCAATAAATATGAAAACATGCTCTACTTCATTAGTAATTAGGGATCTGTGATTAAAACAACAGAAAGACACCTTTTCACCCTCAGAAAATTGACGAAAACTGCTTCTGTTAAGACCAAGTGTTGGTCAGCAGGAACTCGGACACCCAGCAATAATTTTTCTTTTAATATTTTTTTAGTTGTAGTTGGATACAATATCTTTATTTTGTTTATTTATTTTTATGTGGTGCTGAGGATCGAAGCCAGGGCCTCACCCGTGCTAGGCGGGCGCTCTACCACTGAGCCACAACCCCAGCCCCAACACCCAGCAATAGTGTCGTTCACTAGCAGTAAAGCAGCCTGCCTCTTGGAACTTCTGCCCAAGCAAGAAACAGCTAATGACTATAAATGACAAGAACTTTCTCTTTTCTTCCAGTAGTTATAATAATGTAGATCAGATACAGGCTGTGTATTTTAACAAAACACTCAAAAAGAAAGAATGAAAGGCTTTCGTGGCAAGCAGATGGAACAGGAAGTCTATGAACCGAAGATTAGAGCAAACAGGAGCATCCCAAACTGGGTAAACAGCAGGCAGATTGACTAGTAGCTGCTGCCAGCCACAGGGGGTCTCTTCTGGTAGCCAAGAGTCTCTAGACTAAGCTCTTCCCATGACTTGAGTGACAGATGGATGATAGCCAGCTCATCAAGTGGGCAAATTCTTCATCCAGTGTACTTCAGCATGTAGTGCACATCCTGCTGATTCACAGGACACGGGGAAGAAAAGGGCAGAGGAAATGAATGTGTCCACAGACACCGAAGAATACATAGGCACCCGTGAGAAGCCAGGTGTTCAGGTACAAGCACTCAGTGGGACAAGTGCAGAACAAGTGAGAAGGGGTGGTTACAGTCCATGTGAAAAAATAACCGGATGGGTTTTCTGTTCATTATAAGATAAATATGTCAACGGTGTACTATGGCTGTCCCTTCACCGCAAAGAAGCCCCACCGACCTAGTATAGAAAAAGAAGAATTCTGGAGGGGGGAAACTAATTCATTCATCATTATCTCATGTGCTGTGCCATAAAATTAGATTTGGTTTCTGCATTTGAAGAGGGACAACAAAATGTTACTTCTATTCATGAAACATTTATTGTGCTTTGTGGATACACACAACAATATGTTTTGTGTCACTTAATAATCATAATAGCTCTGTAAGGTGAGCGCTAAAATCCCCACTTTACATAAGAAACCACAGCTCAGAGAGGCCAAGGCAGCCCAGTTGGTGGACAGCCAAGCCAGAGTTCAAACCTGGGTCTCTAAACCTAATGTGCAGCCTTTGCCTAGGACATTCTACCCCTCCCAACTGGAAGCTGACCAGAGAAAGGCCAAGCTGAGGTGGGGGTGGGGACAGCCAACCGTGAGGACCACTGAGAACAGACCCGGCTGCAGATGCTGTCCACACCTGGCGCTCGCCTATGTAGTGTATCAGGAGCTGAGCCAGTCACCAGTCCAAGAGGCTGCCAAAAACAATCAAAAACTGGTCATGAAAAACAAAACAAAAATTAAGACTATGAACACTTTAGTAGTCATTTCATGGCTATTAATAATTATTATAATAATAGTAAACAAATTGACCATGCTACTCTACCAGGGCCTTTGGCACCTACTGCTGCCTCGTGTCGGTCCTCTGTGCCCTCCCCCTCCCTCCGCCTGTATTTTAGTTGAGCTTCACTGCCATGGTTTGGGTCTGGAATGTCCCCCACAGGCCCATGTGCTGAAGGGTTGGTCCCAGGGTGCTGTCATTGGGAGGTGGGGCCTAGTGGTAGGTCTTCAGGTCTCCAGGCATGCCCTTGAAGGGGAGCCTGGACTCCAACCTCTTCCTCTAAGTGGGGAGGCTGTGTAGGTGGTCCTCGAACTCTCCCATTATAATTCCTCATAGATTCCCAAACCGCCAGCCGGAGTGGCATGAGGAGAAATTAATGCTAAAGGCTCTAGCCGGAAGACACCCAAGTCCATTTCACGAGACTCGATCCCAGGAATTCCTCTTTATTTATTGCAAAAGAGAAGGCCATTACCCTTTGAGGGAGGGAGACCCAGAGTCGGGGTCACCAGCTGCCATTATGCCACTTCCTGGAGAGTCTGCCTGGCAATGAAGGCACACAGAGGACAGCACTGAGGGGAGCTGGGGACACCCTGTGAGGATGGCATGGGTGCTCAGTGACTAGTGCTATACAAGAGTGACCCCAGGACAGCGGCCAAAACAACATGTGCATAGTGCCTCACTTCTGCTGTCAGACCCTCAGGGACGGCTTAGTGCAGTGGCTCTGACTCAGGGTCTCTCAAGAGGCTGCAGTAGAGGTGTTGACGGGGACTGTGGTCAGCTCAAGGCTCCAGCAGGGGAACAGCTGCACTCCACAGCTGTTGGCAGGCCTCGGAGGAATCGCATCTGAGCTCACCTGACCTCTGACAGGCCTTGGGTCCTGCTGCTTTGGCCAGAGACATTAGTTTCACGCCACCTGGCCCTCTCCCTGGGGTGACTCACAACATGGCAGCTTGACTCCAAGATGCAGGGCTTTGTGAGAGACAGAGCCAGCAAAAACAAGCAAAGCAGAACTCACAAATCTTTCGCAACCTAATATCTTGGAAAGACATCCCTTCATTTCTGCCTATATTTCTTAGAAACAAATCTCTAGGTTCAACGATGCTCAAGGGAAGAGGATTATACAGAGCACAAAGACAAAGACCATTGAGAGTCATTTAGAGACTGCCTAACAAAACACAATCAGCCCCTGGAGCCAACCATGCCTGAAGCCAGGACCTCTTTGTCTTTTCAGTTATGAGAGGTCCTACGTCCCCTCTTTGCTGAAATCAGGTCATGTTGGGTTTCTGCCATGTCATATGTAGCCCAAATAGCCCTTCCCTAATACATGAATACACACACTGAAGGCAAACACCAGCATCAGTAAAACCAGAGTGGTGAGGGTAGAGTCTTCCAGACAAACTCTCCCTGGAGTGGAAGCAAAAACCAAGCAGAATTCTTAATGTCCTATGTGATCCTTGGTGATATTTTTAGATTTATTCTGCCTGGTTACAAAAATTCAGCATTCTGAGATTCTTCTCAGCTAATTTAGCATGGCTGTGTCAGTGTGAGAGGATGCCAAACTCAGAATTTTACTGCCAGAAATGACAGTGAATAGAATTAGACCATCAGGAGTGTAATTAGTTTAGACATGCCATTAACACTCCAACCATGCACATAGAAGGGAAAGCGGGGAGAGTGGAACACTATTAGAAAAATAACTTTACCACAGTGAGCGGCAAAAAATAAAATAAATTTCTACTCCAAATTTGTTTTTTTTTTTGCATTGCCCATTAAGTGAAAATAATATCTATGTACAAATGATGCAAATTTGGATGATTACTTGCATAATACTAACAGAAAGACAATCTGCCATATGTCTCCCACTAAGAAACTAGACTGGACAATGCTGGGACCTTCTCCTTCCATCCTGAAAGTGTATTCTCTTCAGCACCCAGACATGGCAGCCGGTTTCAATGTCAACCAGAGACTCACCCTTGAGGAAAACAGGTAACGCACTGTGTGCCTTATAAATAGGTCTTCGGTGTATTTGCTGCCTGAAATATTTTATTTTTAAAGAACATCTTAATTAAAATGTTAATATATTTTTAATTGTAGATGGACATAATAACTTTATTTATTTATTTTTTATGTGGTGCTGAGGATCGAACCCAGAGCCTTACATGTGCTAGGCGAGCACTCTTCCACTGAGCCACAACCCAGCCCAATAATTACATTTTTTAACAGAACATGCCCACATGCTCCAAGGTGTTCCACTTTCCTCTAGATCAGGAGCTGTCATGCTTGGGAGCACTTCTGCAGTACCTGGTGCCCCCACCAGGGTTTCTGACTGGGTTGGTTCAGGGGCCAGAATCTGCATTTCTAACAAGGTGATATCTGCTGCCAGTCGGGACCATGCTCCAAGTGCTACCTTACCTCACAGGTCTAAAGGACTCCTCTCAACGCCCCTGCACGCCCCTTGCTCAGCTCCCGGGCCTCCAGAACTCTCATCTTTCTCTGGCACTGTTCGCTTTCCACTCCGAATCTTTCTTTTTCCATTTTGACCTTTCTCCTGGCTGCCATGAAAGGCAACCATGCATGCTTCTAAGTTCCTCAAGGGACTTCCAATTTTCCAGTCACTGTTTGAGGTGGTTTGGTTTTATTTACAAAGTGGGAATACAGGGACTACCAGACCTCCTGCTTACAGCATTACATAATAGGAACTGGAATACTTACAGAGCTTAAAATATTAGCCACACGGGAGAATTTTAACTGATCCACTACATAGCCTAAGAATTCTACTGCCTAGATGATGTTCAGGCCCAACAAACCTGGATCTGGGCCATCCTGTTAGCCTCCACAGAAAAGGCCTTGGGAGAGGAATAGGGTGGTGGAGGTCCAGCATGTCCAGGGCTCCCTCCCCTTCCTCTTTCTCCAGAGAGGCAAAGGGAAACCCACTAACGATTCTGTGCTTCCATTCGGGTGCAGTGGTGCACATCTGTAATCCCTCCTACTCGGAAGGCTGAGAGAACAGCATTACAAGTTCAAGGCCAGCCTGAACAACTTGGCAAGACCTGTCTCAAAATTTAAAAAAATAATAATAAAAATAAAAAGGGCTGGGAATGTAGCTTAATGGCAGAGTGCCTTGGGATCAAGTCCTAGTGCAGACAAAATAATAATAATAACAACAACAACAACAATAAAGATTCTGTGCTTCCAGAAGTGCCTTGTTCCAAGCACTGAGCCTCTCACAGGAGGTTGGCTGTGTGCTTTCAGGATGGCAGGAGGTAGAAGCCTTCTACTAGCACTCAGGACACAGGGCCAGGTGAAGGCAGCCAGGATCAATAGATGCCTATAGAACAGACCATTTGGTATCAGCGGGAAAAGTAGTGAATATTCTCCTTGGAAGCCTCTGGCTCTAGGAGTGAAGCAGAGAGAAAGGTGAGGTTTCAGTCCAGTCTGCTGTGTCTGTGGAGGTGGTGACTCATGGTCACCCAGGCATTGCGTCCCTGAGTATCTTTATCCATATGCTGATCAGCTGTCTCCCTACAAGAATGGAAGCTCCTTAAGTTGTCAGCTTTAGCCAGCTGTGTTACATCTATGTGAAAGCAATTATACACTTCAGAGCTCTGAGTTATGGTTAGGGTTCTATTGAAATCAGAGGCTGCATGTTCCAAAAATGGCTATCAAGAAACTTAAGAAAATAAAAATCCTACTATCACAGATACTTTGAGGATACTAAGTCCTGGGCTAGTCTTAAAGACACCAAAAATATAAATCTTAGCCACATTTGGGTGAAAGGCCTGTCAAGCCAGATCATAAACTAGGTCCTTTTTTGCCACAAGATGCCTTGCAAAATTCTATTTTAGCTGCCATGACTCACTGTTAGATAATCCTCAATCTAGACAGTGACACTTGCTTTAGATGTTGCTGTCAAAAATTGAATTTACTCATTGTAATGGTTAATTTTAATTGTCAACTTGGATTAAGAGATGCCCATGATTAGGAGGCTTCTGAGTGTGTCAGTGAGGGTGTGTCCAGGAATGACTGGCATGTGGGATAGCCAACTGAAGTGGAGACCCTCCCTAAGCGTGGGCAGCACTGTCCAATAGGATGATGGCTTGGATGGAATAAAAGTTGGGAGAACAAGAAAGCAGCAGCAGATGCAAGCTCCATTCTTCTTGAATGGGTTCTTTTTTTTTTTTTTTTAATATTGAAATCATGATTTTTTTTTAAAGAGAGAGTGAGAGAGAGAGAGAGAGAGAGAGAATTTTTAATATTTATTTTTTAGTTCTCGGCAGACACAACATCTTTGTTGGTATGTGGTGCTGAGGATCGAACCCGGGCCGCACGCATGCCAGGCGAGCGCGCTACCGCTTGAGCCACATCTTCAGCCCTTGAATGGGTTCTTGATTCCTGCTGATCATCTGAGGATATGGACTGTCGCTTCTTCACTCTTCCAAAGAGGATTCTCCAGAAACCTTCAGTCCCAGACTAGGGTAGCGTCTGGGCGTCTGCCTCTTGGACTGCACAGCTCTTGGTTCTTCCAGCTCTCCAGCCTGCATACGGCCATTGTGGACCATCCAACTTCTGGTCCTGTAAGACAACCTGATAAATCCCCTTTTTATAATTATACTTCCTGTTGATCCTGTTCCTCTAGAGAACCCTAATAACCTATTGTACAATTTTGGGGGGGTCCATATTTTTATTGGTGCATTACAGTTGTACATAATGGTGGGATTCATTTTTGCCTATTTGTGTGTGCATACAGCATAACTATAATTTGGCCAGTATCCTTCCCCAGTATTTCCCCTTTCTCTTCCCACCTCCCACCGCTGGTTCCTTTCTTTTACTTTATTGATCTCCCTTTGATTTTCATGAGCTCCCCCAATGCTGAACGTTCTTTCCCTTTTTCCTCTCTCCTCTCTAGCTTCCACATATGAGAGAAAACACACAACCCTTGACTTCCTGTGTTTGGCTTATTCACCTTAACATAGTACTCTCAAGTTCTGTCCATTTTCTTGCAAATGACATACTTTCATCTCCTTTATGGATGAATAAAAATCCATTGTGGAGCTGAGGTTGTGACTCAATGGCAGAGCACTTGCCTGGAACATATGAGGCATTGGATCCAATCCTCAGCACCACATAAAAATAAATAAAGGTATTGTGTCTGTCTACAACTAAGAAATATTTTTTAAAAACCCATTGTGTATACATACCACATTTTCTTTATCCACTCATCTGTTGATGGACACCTAGGCTGGTTCCATGTTGGCTATTGTGAACGGTGCTGCTATAAACATAGGTGTGCATGTATCACTATAGTGTGATGACCTTAACTCTTTAGGATAAATACTGAGCAGTGATATGGCTGAGTCATATGGAGGTTTCATGCCTAGTCTTTTGAGGAACCTCCCTACTGATTTCCATAGTGATTGTACTAATTTAGAACCCCACCAACAGTGTAAGAGTTCTCCTTTTTCTCCACATCCTCTTCAGCATTGATTATTGTTTGTATTCTTGATAACTGCCATTCTGACCAGAGAGAAATCTCAGTGTAGTTTTGATTTGCGTTTCCCTAATTACTAACCTGAACATGTTTTCATATATTTGTTGGCCATTTGTATTCTTCTTTTGTGAAGTATCTCTTTAATTCATATGCCTACTTATTATTTAGGTTGTTTGTTTGTTTGTTTGGTGTTTTCTGAATACTTGATATATTCTGGATATTAATCCTCCATCAGAAGAATAGCTAGCAAAGATTTTCTTCCATTCTGTAGTTTCTCTCTTCATGCTCTTAATTGTTTCCTTTGCTGTACAGAAGGTTTTTAATTTTATATCATCCCATATATTAACTCTTGGCATTATTTCCTGAGCTTTAGGAATCATTACCCATGCCTATATGTTAAGAGTGTTGACTCTATGCTTTCTTCTAGGAGTTACAAAGTCGCTGGTCTAATTCCTAGGTATTTGATCCATTTTGAGTTGACTTTTGTGCAAGATGAGAGATAAGGATCTAATCTTATTTCTCTACATATGAATGAATGGTTTTCCCAGCACCATTTGTTTATAAACCTATCTTTTCTTCAATATATACTTTTGGCACTTTTTCAAGGATTGGATGGCTATATCTGTATAGGTTTGTCTCTCTTTTATTCTATTGACCCGTGTGTCTATTTTTATGCCACCATCGTGCGGTTTTTGTTACTATAGCTCTGCAGTACTGTTTGATATACATTTGTTATGAAAAATGTTGCTACCATAAATCTTGCTCTACTTAACTCATCTATGACCTCTGATCTTATTATGGCTAACCAAACCAGGGCTCTAAAAGTGGTGCAGATTTACTGGGGATTAGAAAGGGCAACAGAGACTTTCCTCTTCCCATAAATCATGTGAATTGGGTTGTTTGTTTTTAATGATGACAATAGCAGAATAATTTTTGAAATACAACACAAGGGCTTGACAACCACAGATCCCAGCACATAGAAAAGTGTGTAGTACTTGGAAGGTGCTCAGTAAGTTTTTGTTAGCTTATTCACTGGCTCTCATTAACCCTAAAAGGAAATGTACCTGTTAAAACAGGCCTCAATTAGAGGTCAAAAGGTTAAGAGTAGACCTTTTCTTGAGTTCTCTGTAATGATTTTCATTAACCTGCCTTAAGTCTTTCATTGAAATATTGAAGCATCCTTCAAACATATAACTTAATATTATGAGGTAGACTGAAATCAGAGATGAAATGCCTTTGAAACTGTTGGGCTCAAGAGATGCTTCCAGCATACAGTGAGTTAAACATGGTCATCTAGATGAAGCAGTAAGTCAGGCAGCCACTAGAGGGCGACAAGGGGCCGGGAATTGATTGCAGAGCCAGAAAGTCTAGTGTGGAGAGCTGGGAGTGACCTAATCTTCATTTAGGACTAGTTTGTATCAGCTGAAGGGCAGAGGTGAGAACATTGTTGAGTATAGTGAGAACATTGCAAAGAATTGATGAAGACAGAGCTAAGGATTAAAAAAAAAATAGAGATAGGGAAAAGAAAAATTTTAAAAATGTAATCCAAAGTTGCAAAGTAAATAGTTAAGGTAGGAAACAAAGGCATGCATGTATTAAAGAACAATCGCATTATTAGGAGTAATGAATATAAGGTTGAAAATATCAAGGGTTATGGAGAATATGCCAAATTAAGGTCCTAAATCACTAGAAATTCAAGAATCTGAGTACAGAGAGCAGAGGATACATGATTCACTACACCTGGGCTGACCCTCCCAACCTGACCAAAGAAATGACTGAAATCACCTGGAGCAACTATAAATTCCTGAACTGTGTCTGGTGGTAGAGAAATATTATATTATATTATATTATATTATATTATATTATATTATATTATATTATATTATATTATATTATATTATATTATATTATATTATATTATATTATATTATATTTCAGGCATCTGAGGTTCCTTTAACTTCCTGCATTGCCCATCATCATGGAAGGCAGTAGCCACTTACCAACCATGTGATCTTAACCTCTCTACATCTCATTTTCCTCATTTTTAATTGGAGATCATCATGATGGTGCAAGTAGTTGTTTTTAATTAATTAATTTATTTATTTTAGTTTTAGGTAGATACAATATCTTTATTTTACATTTATGTGGTTCTGAGAATTGAACCCAATGCCTCATGCATGCGAGGCTAGCACTCTACCACTGCGCCACAACCCCAGCCCCGAGTAGTTGTTTTTATATGAAGGATTCAATAGAAACTTTCACCTTCAGCAGAACTCAATAATTTAGGACAATACAGAAAAAAATATCCAAGATTTCTGTCATCAAGCTGGCAGTTCTCAACCAATCAACCTGGCTGCAGCCGTCCCATAACCTTGAACCTATTATTCTTGACAAGATTTTCGTGGTGGAGGGGGAATGTAGAAATTTGCCTTATTTCAATTTTTGCAAAGTAAGACTTTATTAATATTTTATTGCACTATGTCCAGTTTCCACTCAGTAAATTTTCATTAGGTATATATGTCCTATACCCACCTCTAGACTGTTGTGAGGATTAAATGTGTTGCAGGCACACAAGGCCTTGAATAGACCTTAATCAACATTGTTTGTGTCAGTCACCCAGAGCTCCATAGCTTAAAACAACAACTATTTGTTAATTCTTCATGCATCTGCTAATCAATTGAGGGGATGGCTAATTTAGGCTACTGCCAGTCTCAGCTGGGCTCACTCACACATCTGCAGCCAGCAAGAGATTGAATAATCTAGGCTGATTTTAGCTGGGTTCCACCTATTTTTTCATTCTACAGGGATTAAAGACCTAGTCATGGCAATAGCCAAAGTGCAAGAAAGCACCCTTGAGGCTCCGATTCACAAAGGAACATCATAGTTTCTGCTTTATTCTATCAGCCAACCCAGTTAACATAGCCAAACCAGCTCAAGGGTGAGGAAATAGAATCTACTATCTGAAATACATAACGTGTCTTTTTTTTTTAATGGTCTGTTTCCCATTATTAGAGTATGAATGCTTTTAGAATAGGTATCCTGTCAGTCTTATTCCCATTTAACCATTGAGAAAACAAACATGTGGAGCGCCCACAGAGCTATGAAGTGTAGAGACAAGATATGAACTGAGACATTCTGGCTCCAAAGTCCAAGCAATGAATCATTACACCTTACTACCTCTCCTAATAAAAGATGTGCAAGTAATTGGATACCATGGAAGATTCTGGGCCCTAAATTGGGCCTAAGTTATCATAATGCTTTTTTCTTGAAGTCAGAGCATCTAGAAGAAGCACCAAATCCCTGCGTTTATTATTGGATTAGGTGGCAAAACAGAAGGTATGTATTAAGAAAAATGCATTTAAAAGCACAGGTCACAAAAGTAAAAATAGGCAACTGGGATTTCACCATACACATGACTTTTGCATAGCAAAGGAAACAATGTACAGAGTGAAGAGGCGACCTAGAATATGAGAGGAAATATGTGCAAACTAGATATCTGACAAGAGGTTAATAAGTAGGATCTATAAGGAATTCAAACAACAGCAAAAGAACCAAGTTATTCTATTAAAAATGGGCAACAGATCTACATATACATTTCTCAATGGAAGACATACAAATGACTGAGAAGTACATGAAAAAAAGATGGGTCACATCACTAATCATCTACAGAACAGAAATCAAAATCACAATGAAATAGCACCTCGATCCAGTAAGAATGGCTGTTATCAAAAAGACAACGACTGCTGGAGAAAAGGTGGGAACACGGAGTAGTGCAGCCACTGTGGAAAATGGCAGAGAGGTGCCTCAAAAAATTAAAAAGAGCACCACCATGTGATCCAGCAATGTTCCGTGAAATAGGCCAGGCACAGAAATGGGTACTGCTCGTCTCTTCACTCTGCCCGCTGTTTCCTGTGCTATGCAGGAGTTATTTGGGATATATCCAAAGGAAATGAAATCATTCTATTGAAGAGACATCTGCACTCCAATGTTTATTATAGCTCGATTCACAATGGCTAAGAAATAGAAATAACCGACGTGTCCATGAGCTGGTGAATGGATGAAGAAAATCTGGTATATATACAGTGAGAGGCTATTCAGCCATTAAAAAAAATGAAATTCTATCAGTTCCAAAAACAAGTATAGAACTGAGGGTCTTTTATGTTTAGTGTAATAAGTCAGGCCCAGAGAGACAAGTACTGCATGATCTCACATGTAGACCTGAAAAAAGTTCATCTCATAAAAGTTGAAAGTAGAATGGAAGTTATGAGAGGAGGGGGAAAGAGAGAGATGGGGAAAGATTGATCAGTGAGTACTAAATTACATTGAGATGAGAGAAGTTCTGGTATGCTCTGGCACAAGAGGGTGACCAGAGATTATAATAACGTACTATATTTTTAAAGCTAAAAGAAAGGATCTTTAATGTTTTCACCATAAAGAAATAATAATTGGGCCAAATGCAGTGGCTCTTGCCTATAATCCCAGCAGTTCGGGAGGCTGAGGCAGGAGGATCACAAGTTCAAAGCCAGCCTCAGCAAGGACAAGGCACTAGGCAACTCTGTGAGACCCTGTCTCCAAATAAAATACAAAATAGGGCTGGGGATGTGGCTCAGTGAGCAAGTGCCCCTGAGTTCAATCCCCAGTATGGAAGGAAGGAAGGAAGGAAGGAAGGAAGGAAGGAAGGAAGGAAGGAAGGAAGGAAGGAAGGAAGGAAGGAAGGGAGGAAGGGAGGGAAAGAAAGGAAAGAAAGAATCATTGTTTGATTAAACAGATATGTTTACCTGATTTGAACATTGTAAAATTTATGTATATATATATATCAAAACATCACACACTACCCTATAAATATGTATACATTTTATATATCTTTTTTAAAAAGGTAACTATGTAAGCTGAAGCATTTGTTAATTAACTTAATCGTGATAATTATTTTACAGTATATACATACAGCAAATCATTATGTTATATACCTTACATACAATTTTTATATCTCAATAAAACTCAAATATAAATAACTTTTTTAAAAAAATCTTGTAGTTGTAGATGGACAGAATGCCTTTATTTTATTTGTTTTATTTTTATGTGGTGCTGAGGATCGAACCTAGAGCCTCATGCATGCAAGGCAAGCACTCTGCCACTGAGCTACAGCCCCAGCCCTGAATAACTTTTTAAAAAGAACAAAATGGCATTTATGAGAAAGACTGGAAGAATCCAGGAGACAATTCAGAAAGGACACCTGGACCATCCCTCTACTTCCAACCAGGACTGTGTATCAGCCTTATCAGGAACACTGCAGTCAGCTATGATGCTTAGACTTCAGAGACCACTTCCACAACCCCTTCTGCAAATCATGTTAGCGTCTCATATTCCACCAGAAAGGTCTGTTCAAGTTAGACTTGAATCATTGGATTTAACTGCACTGTGACTCGGAGCAGTGCTCCTTTGTAAAGCTTAAATCAGGGGTTGCAAACTGTCAGACTGTGGGCCGAAACCAGCCTGCAGACATGTTGTGTTTTGCCTGCACTGACAAAAATGTTTCAAAAGTTGCCAGCATTTCAAAATAGAGTTCTATTAAAAATTCAGTTCTTCTGGAACTAAGTTCCCTGAAAGGGTTTGCTTGTGATCAGAACTATCTATTCTGTAGAAGTTACTATAAAACCTCTGAGTTTGGTGTTTTCCTTAAGGGATGGAATTAATAACTGACCTAATTTATTTAGGATCATAAGACTATTCATTTTTCTATTCTTATTGGCTCAATTTCAGTAAGCTATATGTTTTTAAGCATACCTAAAAATTTATTGGCAAAAGTTATTCCTAATTCCTTTTATAGTCATCATATCTTCAACACTTACAGTTCTATTTCCCTTTTTATTTATACTATTGTTATTTATATAATTTCTCCTTTTTAAATAAGATAATGTTGCCTGCAGTTCATTTTATTTATTTTCAGTGTTTTCTTCTCTAATGTATCTATGTTGCCCATATTTATAATATTGTTCTTATATTCTAAACTGGTATTTTTGTGTCTGACATGCTAGACTTATTACTAAATTTTTTAAATTAGAATCTCAGATCATCATCATTGATTCTTTTTTTTCAATACTAGTGCTCAGCCCTCTTTATTTTACTTCAGGGTCTTGCTAAGTTTGCTAAGTTGCCCAAGATGGTCTTGAACTTATGATTGTCCTACCTCAACCTTCTGAGTTACTGATGTTATAGGCATGTGCCACCACACCTGGCTTGGTCCTCTTTTTATACATATATAAACATTTAAGTAATCATTTTTAGCTGTACCTCACAAGTTTTGACATGTAATGTCTATCGATCCATTTTTTCCTAGTTTTTTTAAATTTTACATTAGGATTTTTTTCTTTGATTCATGAGTTGTGGATTTGGTAGATTAGCATTATCCTCCACACCAAACCTCTCTGTGCGCTGCAGAGCACCTCACTTGTCGGACTCCCTTGCAGCTATAGTTCTGAATATGACTCAAATTCCTCCAGCAGAGGCACCTGCACAAGATTTGAAAGGGAGAAGTGAACAGCTCTCTGCTGAAAAGCAAATTCATGATGATTCTACTTTTTCTTTAGCGGTATTCATATCTACCCCTCCCTCCCTCCCTCCCTCTCTTTCTCTTTCCCTCTTCCTCCCTCCCTCCCTCTCTAATTGTGCTAGTTGAGTGGTGTTACACTGAACTCTCATATCCAGTCACTGCCTTGGTGATTGTAGTGAGACGGTGGTGAAAGCAGAAGTTAACTCTTTCTAGATCCCCGGTGCCATGCACGTCTTCTCCCAAAGCTTGTATCTTGAAACCTAATACCCAATGCAACAGAACATTCATAAATGGGATTAGTTCCCTTATAAAAAGGCCTGAGGGAGCCTGTTGATCCCTTCTACGACACAGCTAGAAGGTAGCATCTATGAGAAACCAACCATCACCAGACACTGAAGCTGCTGGTGACTTGATCTCAGACTCTCCAGCCTCCAGAACTATGTGCAATAAATTTCTGTTATTTATGAACTACCCATTCTAAGGCATTTTGATATAGGATCTCAGCCTGTTGGGCTTTTCTTCAACTCCACAGTTCCCAGTGCCACCACAGATTGCCATATCTCCCCCTGCCCCACAGCTCTATGGTTCCCGTCCTACTGTCTGGGCAAAGGCCCAGGTATCTCCTTAGGGGTTTTATTCTGGGAATGATCTCCAGAATCCCCATCTCAAGTCCAATTCTCTGTGCCTTCTAAAGTTTTGTAATCACCTAATTCCCTGTGTTAGATTCCTTTCTGCCTAAAATAGAGTGAGTTATTTTCAAAATTCTAAATAATACATATTTGTTTAAGCTTTATCTATTTATAGCTCACAATTGGATCGTGGTCAGAGATGTGGTATATGTGACACCAAATTTTCAAAATTTATAGAAGCTAGATTTGTGATCTAGCACGTGGACAACTTTGTTAATATTCTGTAAGTTCTTAAAAAGGGATGTATATTCTACAATTGTTCTATATGTCCTTTATATGAGACTTGCTAATTGTACAACTTAAGTCTTCTCTATCCCAATGAGTGGTTTCTGTTCTGATTGTTTTATTGAACCAGGGATTGAACCCAGGGCCTCACAAAGTTGTTGAGGGTGGCCTTGAGCTTGTGATCTCCTGCCTCAGCTTCCTGAGCCACTGGAATTAGAGGTATGCACCACCATGCCCAGAATTTTGTTTTTGTTTTCAATTGAGAGAGGATTTAGAGTAAGTAACTAATGCACCATATGGCCAAAAACAACGATCCCACCCCACAGACAGTGGGTCACCATGGAGTAGCGATGCTCCGATTTTAGGTCCACGGGTGACAGTGGCAGGAAAATTTCTGAGTCAGTGTTTCTAGGGCCAGTTTGGGCTCTGCAAGGTCCTAAAAGAGCTGATCACTAAGGGGTCAGGCTTAGGACGAGATGAATACCCCAGGACTGTGTAAGATGCTTCAAATTAGACTTCTCTAACCACTGCATTAAGAAAGAACTTCCTCCCGGACATATTATAAGGAATAAATGAGGACTGGGGTCTTGGCTCAGTGGTTGAGCACTTGCCTCACATGTGTGAGACACTGGGTTCGATTCTCAGCACCACATATAAATAAATGAATAAAATAAAGGTCCATCAACAACTTAAAAAACAGTTTTAAAAAAGAAATAAATGAAACAAAGTGATTGTTGTTTCAGAATATCACCATTTTTCAATAGCCAAGGAGTTAGTAGGTCTAGATAATAGAGAATCAATGGCCACTGCACACACATACACGTGCATGTACACACACATGTACAAGAGAGGTTATGAGATGAAAGAAGTCTTTCCACCTAGCATCTCAAAAAAGGCTCAGCCCTCAGCGTGAGCCAGATCCAGCTGCCAATCTGCAGGGAACACAGAGGACACAGGAACACTGAGGTGACAAGCAGTCACAAGATCTAGACTAGCTGATAAATTTTAAGGAGAAGAAAAGGAGGGAAAGTGAATCTGTAGTTTAAAAGTGACTTGAGGACACATCAAATACTTTTCAAAAGGAAGAGCAATATGAAACTACATTTCGGTGGCAAACTAGAAAGAAATGAAAGAAATGCAAGGAAGTAATTTATATAAAGTCAGATCAGTGGTTACTTAAGGGGAGTAAAGCAGTTGTGTTCAGTTTTCACCTTAAAATCATTCTTTAGGCTAGACTTTGGTTTTCTATATTTGGCTTTATTTCAGAGTACAAAGGGTTTTTTTAAAAGTGGGTATTATTCCTATCTCAAAATATTATCCCACTGCCCAATCTTTATCCATCCTGCCCTATATGAAGGATTCAATAGGTTTTAGGATTAGTCGAAGGAACCTAAAGAAACCTGAAAACATTCTTTTATAAACATATAAATACAGATAGAGTTTATTATGTACTCGTCCACACCTGGGACTTCATCCTTGCTATTCCTTGGCCAGATTGTTCACACCATATCACTGTATAGCTGCATTTGCTGCTCTTCCATGACCTCCCCTAATCTCTAACTGAATCTGAGCGCTCTCTCTCATCTGAGCCCTATCACTGTCCTCTGCTCTCTGATGGGAATTATTTATTTATTTGTGGTACTGGGGATTGAACCCAGGAGCAATGAACCACTGACTCACATCCCCAACACTTTTTTGGGGGGCGGGGGGGACAGGTTTTGCTGGCCTCAAACTTGTGATTCTCCTGCCTTGGCCTCCAGAGCTGCTGGGATTACAGGCGTGCACTACCACACCCAGCAGTATTTAAGTATAAGAAATTTATCAGCTTTTCTTTTTTGGTTGATAATTAAGTTGAAATGTAACCGTCTCCATCCGTTGCTTATTCTGTGTTAATGGAGCATTGATTTTATTTAGTATTCTGTTATAAGTCACAAATGTCTATAACTTGACTTTTCTGTTATGGGCCAAAAAGGAACGCAGTACTATTAAGAATTGGCCGCTGGACAGGGTGGCACATGCCCTTAATCACAGCAAGGCAGAGGCAGAAGGATGGAAATTTTGAGGCCAGCTTCAGCAATTTAGCAAGTGTCTCATCAACTTAGCCATACCCTGCCTCATAATTAAAAGGGCTGGGAATGTAGTTCAATGGTAAAACGCCCCTGGGTTCAATCCCCAGTACCAAAAAAAAGAATTGGCCAGAGGGGCCAGGGGCCGTAGCTCAGAGGCAAAGCGCTTGCCTTGGACATGGGAGGACTGGGTTCGATCCTCGGCACCACATAAATAATACACAAATAAAATAAACCATCTACAACTACAAAAAAAAATTAAACCATCTACAACTACAAAAAAAATTAAAAAAAAAAAAAGAGTTGGCTCAGAGCTTTGAGGATGAACTCTGATAGCGCTGGCAATAAAATTCCAGCAGAGGGCAGCAGAGGGCCGAGTGCGAGGCGCCAACCTTCTGCTCAGCTGAGGCAGGAGACCTGGACCCAGGGAAGTCTTCATTTCAAAACAGAGGATTTCCAGAATTGGAGAATAAGCAGAGCTAGACTGTACCAAGATCTGCACTAGTTTAAAGTTCACTTTGCTGCGAGTAGGGTGAGGGTCAGAGAGCTCCGTTTCTTGTGATTTACCATCTTGAAGCAACCTTCCTCCTACATTCAAAATTTCCTGCTCCTTCCTTCTGAATACGGGGTCTCCTAGAATTCCTCTGGGGAGCAGCTTCCCCTCTGTTCTCTCCACTGGGAAGCTAGTTTGGGAAGTCCTTTTGTCTTCATCTGTAGACTGCCTCCCTCCTCACCTAATTCCATCAGCAGGTTCTTAGGAGTGAAGGACTGACTCACCTGCCTTTTTATTTTCAGGCCCAGGTAACACATAGGCACAAAACTTACTTCACACTTCACAGAGTCAGAAAAGAAATTCTGTCAGTTTTATTGTAAGCATTTGTCTTACAAGAAGCCCATTTCCAGCCATTGGAGTCCTTTGATCTCACTGCTTAAGGATCTGCCCCCACCAACACAATGTCAAGCTGTTTGTGACTTTAGTGACTCAAAAGAACACCAGTGGACTCAACCATATGGGACTAAAGGGAAATATGGGAAGTGACAAACCAGAACTGTCTGCTATTTTTTTTTTGTGTGTGTGTGTGTGTGTGTGTGTGTGTGTGTGTGTACGCACGTGTGCACACTAATTTTCCATGGATCATCTGCCCTGACACAACTGTGCACTGCTGATGCCAGCCCAATGGCAGATCCATTACCTGTACCACTTAGGGTGAACTTAGAGCAAGACTCACACCAGTTACAGCAAAAGAGCCATCTTCCTGATCCAACTTTCCCTGGGGACACTGGTACTTTGACTTCTCAGTTTTTCAGAAGTTCACCTAGATCCTGAATCTCAGAAGCACTTACAAATTCCAAACTTTTCTGTAAAAAGGAAAGTTTTTAGATCACATGAGACTACTTGTTGCCTGTCCAAGGTTTATTCTGCTCCCTCTGGGCAATGTGCCAGCTTCAAAAAAGAAGAAGAAGAAGAAGAAGAAAGCTATATTCCAAGCCTCTTGCGCAGATTGGTGTTGCTGACTGTGAAAGCAAGCTATGGCATGAGGCCTCTTGGGAGGCACATGTGTCCCATCCCTGAGAAATACCTACTGGAACCAGGACATCAGGGCTGAAGTTCCAGCAGTTATCTTGTGAGCTCAATACAAGGGGCCGCCAAGAGCGGTGGGGTAGCAACGGGAGGAGATGGCACTAATAACACTTTGGAGCCATCGTGGGCATCCCCAGAGCCTCCCTCCTGTTACTTCAGAAAATAAATGAAATATGTATTCTTTAATTTTCTGAAGTCATTGGTAATTAGCCACTGTCGTCAGCAAGAGGCAACCTGGACTGATCCTCTTAAGCATCTCTGTTAAAGGTCCTGCATGTTCAAGGAAAATCAGAAGAAAGACACCCCTCTTACCTTTCCCCAGTCCAGACAGACAACTTCTGATCTCACTTTTTCTTCCATATGGCCACTGAGGTAACAGCTAGGACCTTCATGTGAGAATCTAGGGGAATTTGAAGGGAACCTCACAGTTAGGGGCTGTTTGGTGACCAAGCTGTGTAGGGGAAAGAGTGAGAGTTGATCATACATGAAGGGAGTACTATTATTCTTCTCCATTTTACTGATGAGGAAACTGAGGCCAGAGAAGTTAACTAATGAGCTCAGCATCACACAGTTAATAGGTAACGAATCTAAAAATGGAACACAAAAATTTGATTCCAGAATTCCTTCTGTGTACTTGGATGCCTTTCCCAAAGAGAGGATCAAAACAGCCTCACAGTCATCCATTTCCAAAGTCAGGTGATTTGTCCTTAAAATGTCACCAGTGATTTCAGATTTAGTTCCTCTGTTTCAGCCTGTTCTATAAGTACAACTTAACAGATAATGGGGATTCCTACCATTGGACTTGAATCAGCTCAAATCAAATCTTTAAAGTCATCAAAATCCCTGTAAAGGACCAACTGGGAATTGGATAAGTCACTTTCCAGAATGTAACCCAGGAAAGAATAATATCTTCATGATACTATTTCAAAAGGGAAGCTCCAGATTTGAGTCAATTCTGTGTCAAATGTCAAAATCTTAGCCAATCTACTCTTGAAGTAATACCAACTTGCACAGTTGGGTGTCAAGACTTTTAAAGCTACTAAAAAAGTATACACTGGTGCAAATATATAAAAATAGATCAATGGATAGAATGGAGCTCTCCAAAACTGACCCATGCACATTAGGACCCTAGGCTTATGGCAAAGGTAGCACTACAAAGTACTGAACAAAGTCCGTGTTTTTAATAAATGGTGTCAGGCAGGAAATGAAACCTGACCCCAACTCACACCATACACCAAAAAAATTTCCACCCAGACTTTAGGTTCAGTTATAAAAGGTGATTAAAGAGATAACCTCTGATGATATCTTTGCAACCCAGATTAGAAAAGATTTCTTAAACTGGTCACAGAAATACTGATAAATTAAACATTGAAAACTTTTATTTATCAAAAGACGTCCTTACAAAAGCAGAAAGGCAAACCACAGAGTAGGAGACAATATTTTTTAATATTTATTTTCTTAGTTGTAGTTGGACACAATACCTTTATTTTTTATTTATTTTTATGTAGTGCTAAGGATCGAACCCAGGGTCTCACACATGCTAGATGAGTTCTCTACCACCAAGCCACAACCCCAGCCCCAGGAGACAGTATTTTAACATATAGAGAGAGAGAATGAAGAACTCCTTCAGTCAATAAAATAACTGAGATTTTTACCTCACACAAGTCAAAAATAGCAGTCATCAAGAACACAAATAATAATATATTTGTGTTCTTTAGAGAAAAAGAACACTTTTAAACTGTTGGAGGGATTGTAAATTGTTTTAACTAATTTTTTCATTTTTTCTTAGATTTTTTTTCTTAGAATAAATTTTGATAAAATTATACAAGCATGGGATATATCTTATTTTAATTAGGATCCCATTCTTGTGGGTGGGATGGATTTGTACATTAGTACAACCATTATGGAAATCGGTATGGAAGTTCCTCAAAAGACTAGGTATATAGCCACCACATGACCCAACTACACCACTCCCCAGTATTTATCCTCAAGAATTAAAGTCATCATACTATAGTGATACGTGCACACTCATGTTTATAGCAGCACAATTCACAATAACCAAATTATGGAACCAGCGTAAGTGTTTATCAATGAATAGATGGATAAAAAATATGGTATATATACACAATGGAATGTGGGGTTTTTTTCAGCCATAACTAGAGATCATTATGTTAAGTGAAATAAGCCAAACTTGGAAAGTCATGTTTACTCCATATGTGGAAGCTAGAGAGGAAAAAGGAAAAGAAAGGTAGGGGGCAGGGTTCTTAGGAAAATGAAAGGGAGAGCAGTTATTAAAGGAAAGGGACCAGAGGTGGGAAGTGGGAAGGAGGTGGGGAAGTGCTGGGGAGTGATATTGGCCAATTTGTATTGTTACACTGTGTGCATATAAGAATATGTACCAACGAATCCCATCATTATGTTTAATTACAACGCACCAATAAAAAAATCTGGAAAGAGAAAAAATAAGAAAAAAGACAATAAATGAAGGAACAAGACACTTGAATAGGCACTTCACAAGAAAGCAAATCCGATGACCAGTAAATACATGAAATGATGCTCAGTCTCATTAGTAATCCAGCAGATATGAATTTCTAAAGCCTCAATGAGGTTAATCTCACCAAGCCTTAAGTCTTATTTCCAGATCATAGGAAATACCAAAGAAGAATGAGTGAGACCTCAAGAGGAAAGAAATATCAGACAAATGCAGAGCATAGTACTTCAAGACAAGTGGCCTGTACTATTTAAAAACTCAATGTCATGAAGGAAAAAAAAAAACACACACCAAAAATAAACTAAAGAGACTAAAAGTGAAAAAAGACTGAGTGACCAAATGCAACGCATAAGCTTTGAGTGAATCCTGATTTAACTAATTATAAAAAACATTTTCAGGTTAAGTGGAAAACTTTTAATATAGACTAAATATTATATGACGTTAAGGAATTATTTTTAATTTTCTTGAATATTATGATTAAATAGTAGAATGCTCATCTTAGGAGAATCATGTTGAAATATTTAAGACTAAGTGGCAGGATAACATCTCCATTTTCCTACGATTCACACCCAAAATAATAGCTGAAGATAGAGCAAATAAGACACGATGTAGTGACTGATCTAGTGGTGGGCATGTGGGTATTCTCTATATTATTCTCTCCCGGTTCCCTGTGCTCCCAAAAGGAAAACTTCTCTCCTAGTTCTTGATCAGGTCAAGCTTTTCCTGAATTTTTCACTTTTCATTCATCATTAGAACCTTTTGATTCAGCCATATATTCACCAAACCAAAAGAACAAACCAAAAATGGGTGTGGTTTTTCTTTTTTCTCACTGAACAATGAATCTCGAGGTGGGTGGGTGCTGGTGTGGGTTCAGCAACTGAGTGGCAGTGGGCCAAGACTTCAGTAATTCTCTTGGCCTCCCCCTGGTATCCCAGAGGTAGAGTGAGCATTAAGACCTGTGGGGCCTTGTGCAAAGGACAGATTGCATCCTTCTGAACAGATGAAATGCAACAGGTCTCCCACTGCCAGGACACCCTCTAACAAAATCAGGACCTTAGAGGATGGAGAGCTATTAGGCAATGAGCCAGCAGTCTCTACCATACTTCCCAGTGGAACTTGGCATATCTCAAAAGAACTTCAAGAGTTTTTCAGAGAGTAATAAAATCTGAATTCTATAAAGTTAAGGACCTGAGTTCTGAAATAAAAATCATTCTCACCCCAAACTCAACTGAAGACTGGAAATTAGAATATGTAGAAGCTGAACTAGGGCAGTTTCCAAAAGAGGAGTGCAGGGATAAACAAACCAAAGTATTGCCAGGTGCAGTGGTACATGCCTGTAATCCTAGTAGCTCAGGAGATTGAGGCAGGAGGATTGCAAATTCAAAGCCAGCCTCAGCAACTTAGTGAGGCCCTAAACAACTCAGCAAGACCCTGTCTCTAAATAAAGCATAAAAGGGGTTGGGGATGTGGCTCAGTGGTTAAGTGTCTCTTTGTTCAATCTCCGATACCAAAAATTTTTAAAAAGAAAGAAAGAAAGAAAGATTATGTGCTATCTCATTCTCTTGGTGCTAAGAGATCTGGATACTAATTAATGAAAAAGAGCTACTTAGAGCAAGAGAAGATTTGCTACAAAGGTAACAACCATTTTCTGCCTTTATCTGAAATGTCATTGCTGGCTCTGCATCCGTCACTGCTGGACACTACCTACCCACTCCTGTGGAGAAGGTTATTTGCATCAGACAATCCAGTTTTTGCTCCTGCTAAACTGTGAAAATGTTCCTCACTGCTATCTCCCAGGGCTACCAAGGAGCTGCTACCAAAGGAAACTTTGAAGTGCTCAACAGATACTATGTCTTCTATTTCTATGAGGAATATTCCTTGGATTTTGATTGGAATGGCATTAAATCTCTATAATGCTTTTGGTAATGTGGTCATTTTGACAATATTAATTTTGCCTATCCAAGAACAAGGGAGATCCTTTCATCTTCTAAGGTCTTCTTCAATTTCTTTCTTTGGTCTACTGTAGTTTTAATTGTAGAGGTTTTTTTGTTTTTGTTTTTGTTTGGGGGGGCTATTGTGAATGGGAAATTTTCCTAATTTCTCTTTCAGCTGATTCATCATTGGTGTATAGGAACACAATTGTTTTATGGGTGTTAATTTTATATCCTGCTACTTTGTTGAATTTGTTTATAAATTCTAGAAACTTTCTGGTGGATTGTTTTGAGTATTCTAAATATAGAATCACGTTGAAGGCAAATAGGGATAGTTGGAGCTCTTCTCTTCCTATTTGTATCCCTTTAATTTATTTCATCTGTCTAATTGCTCTGGCTAGGGTTTCAAGGACTATGTTGAATAGAAGTGGTGAAAGAGGGCATCCCTGTCTTGTTCCGTTTTTATAGGGAATGCTTTCAATTTTTCTCCATTTACAATAATGTTGGCCTAAGTTAGCATAGATATCTTTTACAATGTTGAGATATGTTTCTGCATCTATTGAGATAATCATGTGATTCTTATCTTTAAGTCTATGAAGTGATAAATTATGTTTGTTGATTTCTGTATGTTAAACCAAACTTGCATTCCTGAGATGAAACCAACTTGATCATGGTATACTTGGTGCACTATCTTTTTAATATGTGTTTGTATATAATTTACCAGTGTTTTATTAAGAATTTTTACATCTGTGTTCATCAGGGATATTGGTCTGAAGTTTTATTTCCTTGATATGTCTTTGTCTGGTTTTGGTATCAGGGTGATACTAGCTTCATAGTAGAATTAAATTTAACCCCTATCTCTCACCCCACACAAAACTCAACTCAAACTCAACTTAGGCGTTTGAACAGAGACCCTGTGTCTACTAGAAGAAAATGTAGGCCCAGCTCTCCATCAGGTAGGCTTAGGAATGGACTTCCTCAATAAGACTCCAAAAGTGCAAGAAGTAAAATCAAGAATCAATAAATGGGATGGTATCTATCGCCATCTAGCCTAGTTGGCGACCAATGCTGGGTTCACAAAATCTGACTATTCTAATAACTTAAGAAAATAGTGAAGAAAGCACATAATCACACAGAGGTACCTTTTCAATAATCCAGGGATGTCTCTCTGACCTTAGGGGTCCATGGAAAGAGAGAGAGCCACTGGAATTCTTTATTCTTATATAGGGGACATACAAGGGGAAGTTCATGGAACATTCTATTCCCAAAAGAACAAAGGAGTAGGATTACAAAGGAACAAGTGAGTGTAACTCAACCCCACTGGGTGATGCCTACTCCTGGAGCCACACCTCATTATCCAAGCAGAGGTAAAGCCCAAGTTATTGTGGGGTACAATAATTGCTCAGTATCTCTTGCTCAGGACTTAAGGGCATGTATTTCCAGAGTGGCTCCTGATAGGTATCAAACTAAAAATCTTCACAGCAAAGGAAACAATCAAGATATGAAAAGAGAGACTACAGAATAGGAAAAAATCTTTGCCACCTGCATCTCAGAGCACTAATATCCAGGATATATAAAGAACTAAAAAAAAAAAAAAAAAAAAAAAAAAAAAAAAACCACCAAAAAAACAACCCAATCGATAAATGGGCTAAGGAGCTGAACAGAGACTTCTCAGAAGAAGAAATACAGATGGTCAACAAATATATGAAAAAAAAAAAGTTCAACATCTCTAGCAATTAGAGAAATGCAAATTAAAAGTACACTGAGATTCCATCTCACTCCAGTCAGAATGGCAATTATCAAGAATACAAATAACAATAAATGTTGGCAAGGATGTGGGGGGAAAGGTATGCTCATATATTGCTGGTGGGAGTACAAATTGGTGCAACCACTATGGAAAGCAGTATGAGATTCCTCAAAAAACTTGGAATGGAATCCTTATTTGACCCAGCTATTCCACTCCTTGGTTTATACCCAAAGGATTTAAAATCATACTACAGTGATGCATCCACATCAATGTTTATAGCAGCTCACTTCACAATACCCAAACTAAGGAACCAACCTAGGTGCCCTTCAACAGATGAATGGATAAAGAAATTGTGGTATATTACACAATGTATACTATAAACTCAGCCTTAAAGAAGAATAAAATTATGGCATTTGCAGGTAAATTGATAGAGCTGAAGGATATCATGCTAAGTGAAATAAGCCAATCCCCAAAATCCAAAGGTCAAATGTTTTCTCTGATATATGATGCTAATTCACAATAAAGGGGTTGGGGCTAGGGAAGAATAGAGGTACTTGGATTAAACAAAGGTGAGTGAAGGGTGGGGAGGGGACATGGGGGTAGGTAGGATAGTAGAATTAATTGGACATTATTACCCTATGTGCATATATGATTATATGATCTGTGTGATTTTACGTGTACAACTAGAAGAGTGAGAAGTTGTATTCCACTTATATATGAAGTGTCAAGATGTAGTCTACTGTCACATGGAACTAATTAGAACAATTTTTTTTAAAAAGAAGAATGAAATTATGGCCTTTAAATGTAAATGGATGGAACTGGAGACCATCGTGCTAAGCGAAATAAGCCAATCCTAAAAAAAAAAAAAAAGTCTAAAGGTTCTCTCTGATATGCAGATGCTAACATACAATGGGAGGGGCAGGAAATAGAATTACTTTGGGGAATGAAGGGAAGGGAAGGGGGGATGGGAATAAGAAAGACAGTAGAATGAATCTGATATTACTTTCCTATGTTCATATATGAGTACATGACCAGTGTAACTCTACATCATGTACAACCACAAGAACAGGAAGTCATACTCCATGTATGTATGTAAAAATACATTCTACTGTCAATAGAACTAAAAAGAATTTACTAATTGAGAAAAAACAAAGGCTGAATGTTCTCTCTGATATATAGATGCTAACATACAACAAGGTGCAGGGGGTGGGGCAAAGAATAGAAGTTCAGAAGTTTAGACAGAAGGTTCATAACCAACTTGAATCTAATGTATGAAACATGATATGTCAAAAGCTTTGTAATGTTTTGAACAACCAATAAAAAAAAAAGAAGTTTAGACAGAAGGGAAAGGGGGGTGGGATTAGGAAAGACAGTGGAATGAATTGGACATAACTTCCCTATGTTCATGAATGAATATAGGACCAGTGAAACTCCACATCATGTATAACCACAAGAATGGGATCCTAATTAGAATAAGCTATACTCCATGTATGTTTAATATGTCATGGATAGCTACAAAGAAAAAAAATTTAAATAAAAAATTAATTAATTAATTTTTAAAAAGATCAAGGACTTGGAGGTGATGATCTACCCTTCAACAGTCACTTCTCAGGATTGGAGGTGAATGGAAAAATTACTCTCCCCATCCCAGCTATTCTTTTACATAGGAGGAGGGGCTAAAAGGTGACAAGCAAAACAGAGAGATGTGTTTTTATGTTAACAAGCATAGTAGTGACTCTCCTTGGGGAAGACCTCTCAGGATCCATTCTCCTTTCTCCTGGTAATAGTTCCCCACTTTGCCTTTGCAAAACCAGTTCTGCTCTATTGTGCAAAGTATCTGGAATTGCCAAACAAAGTAACCAGGCTTTTACTGTTTAAGAGATGGGCACATGACTCAGCTGGGCCAATTGCACTCTCATTCTCCCTCTCTGTGCTGGTTAATTTCATGTGTCCTCTTGACTGAGTCATGAAGTGCTCAGAGATTTGGTCAAACATGCTGGATGTTTCTGTAAAGGTGTTTTGGGATGAGATTAACCTTCTAATTAGTAAAGGTGGGTGGTCTTCATCTAATTAGTTGAAATCTGAATAGAACAAAAAGACAAATCCTCCCCCAAATAAGAAAGAATTACCTAACAGACTCCATCATCTGCAACATCAGTGCTTTCTGCCTGATGACAGACAGGAACATCATTCCTCTGGTTCTCCAATCGACAGCCCACTGACCCACCCTGCAAACTGGACTTTCAAGCCCCTGTAATCATCTGAGCGAATTGCCTATCTCCATTGGTTACATTGGTTCCATGTCTCTAGAGAATAATAACCAATATATTCTCCCTTTCTCTCACTCTCAGTATGTTGAAGCAGGAAGCCTGCATAGAGACACTCAAAAATATAAACATAAACAGCATTCATTCCAGCAGCAGTGTTCTGATGAAACTCAGGGACCTAGTTCCTGCTGCCTTAATTCCTGCACAGATATCCTCTCTCTTATCCTCTTCTGAAACAGATTATCAGTCTTCCTAACAATTCTTTGAGCCTCTCTGTGTCTTCTTTTAGTCCACAGACATTTTCCAAGTGCTGTGAATGTTGGTTTACTTCCAATGTTTATGTGTTGGAACTTAATTCTCAGTGTGACAGCATTAAGAAGCCAATCCTTTAGGAGGTGATTAGGTGATTAGATTAGCACTATTATAAAAAAGTTCTAAGGGATCATGTTTTCCCCTTCCATCAAATGAGGACACACGGAAGGCATCATCTGTGAGGAAAGGACCCTCACCAGATGCCAAATCTTCTGACACTTTGATCTTGAACTTTTCAGCCTTCAGAACCGGAATTAGAAATTTCTTTGTAAATTACCCAGGATATGTATTTTGTTATAGCAGCTGGAATGGACTAAGATACTGAGTGCTTACTAATCCCAAGGTACTGTTCTGTTGAGGAAATAGCAGTGAACAAGGTAGTCCCTGCTCGAATGAAACTTCTTTTCTTTTTTGGGGGGTGGAGGTGTACTAGGGATTGAACTCAGGGGCACTTGACCACTGAGCCACATCCCCAGCCCTATTTTTGTATTTAATTTAGACAGGGTCTCACTAAGTTGCTTAGCACCTCACCATTGCTGAGGCTGGCTTTGAACTCTGGATTCTCCTACCTCAGCCTTCTGAGCCACTGGGATTACAGGTATGCACATCCGCACCCAGCATGAAACTTATTTTCCAAAAAGTCCTTCTCAGCTTAAGTAGATTCTTATTGGGTATTTCTTTTTCTTGCTGCCGGAGAATCCTGGCTCGTACTAAAATTATCCCTTCAGAGACTTCAGGCTCTGGCCCTTTTCTAGATCATCTAGAATAAACCAGATGTCAATCTCCAGGAGGAGTCAAAGAAAAAGAACCATAGTTCTGTATAATTCTTGAGAGCCACTCCTCTATGATCACCCCAAGAAAAAAAAACCCGAGAACCTATCAGTGGACTAGTACTCACTTTTGGATAACAAATGGCTCCATAGGAATACCTACATCAGAGGGGTTTATCAACAGGATGACCTCAGTCTAAACCATCTTTTCTCCTACCCTGCTTAGTACCTGAGAAAATATCTTGCAATGAGCAATACACTCCTGCCTCATTACAACTTGTTTCACATTTAATCTTCTTCACCAGAAGCCTTTTTAGTGTCTTCACCCAAATCCCAGAGGATTTATTCTGGGATTAGGTAGGAATGGAGATGAGAGGAGCTGATTGAAACGGTCAGACACGGCTTTCTCATCAGGCAGTACAGACAGTTATTTAACACAACCGAAACACTATCTTGCAGCAAGGAAGCATGCTGTTGGACTCACTGTGGGGCTTTCAAGGCCTACGACTGGGAATTGTTACAGTTTAGTTTAGCACTCCTGGCAAACTCTGGAGCCAGTTTGCATAATGCAGTGTCTAAAGAACATGATTCTAGTTGAACAGAGTGTGTTTGCAGTTAAAAATAGAACTCAGTCACATAACAACTCATATATAAACCATGAGGCTGGGGGAGGAACAAAAATTAAATAATAGTCACTGGGGGTTCTTGAGCACCTGTCTTCATCACTCAGAGCATGTGCTATCTGGGAATGGCCAGCACAGTGAAATTGTCAGCCCTGCCCTGAAATCAAATGGCAAAAATAAACAACCCAACTGACCCAGTTAAATCAGGAAACATGACCACACCTTTAAGCAGGCCACAATGCAAGTGGCCTCTCCAGTCCAGGCCTTCTCGGGGATTTAGCTCTGTGTTTGGAAAGAATTAACCACTGTAGATTCCATGCCAGACATGCTGGATTTACAGCTGAATTGGAAGCTGAGGCCGAGTTCGGTCTGAATTCCACCCTCACTGGTGCATTTTCACTGCAGGAACATGTGTTATGCTATATATATGGGGCATGAAATGTGATCCCTGCCTCCTTCTAAACGGATGTGGAAGTCTAATGACCCCACTGTGCAGACTTAAAATTAGAATTAGAAAAAAATATTTGAGTTTCCACACCAGGAAATATTTTCAAATAGTAGCACAGATCTGTTTGCAAAGTTTGCTCCAATAAAGTAGAGATTTCCGGCCTGGGTACATAAAAAGCTAAGCCATCAGAACAATTAAGACTGTAAATATGCTACCACAAGAAAAGGGCATGAGAGACCCAAAAGAAAAGCAGCCTGTCCCTTACCACAACCCTGTCGCTCACAAGCCATTTGACCTAGGCAAAATGTTTCTCCTCTCTTTCAAATCAATGATACCCATGATACCCATTCCCTTCTATGATACCCATTCCCTTCCAACCTTCCCTTTCAAAATAGTGGAACGATTAATTGGACACTTGTGTCAGTTATTTGTTTCTTGTTCTGAAACTCTATAGCAGTAATACTTTCCATGAATCACAATGATCTGGGTAGGTTTAAAAAGCTCTAGTACCTGGCCAATACCCTCACAGATTCTGGGGTGGGTGCCAGGCACAAGTCAATAAGTTCCCTGGGTGATTCTAATGGGCATCTAAGGCTAAGAACTATAAGCCACAACAGGGAGAAAATCTCCTCACTGCTTCCCCAGGAAGTACTGGGAGATAAGAGACTCAGATATTCCCACTTCCTCCAAATCTTAAAATGTTCCCTTTTATGGGGTCAGATGAATTGCCTGAATTCTAAACCTTCTCTCACCAACTCCCCCCTCACCCTCTGCTATCTTCAATCTAAGGGAATGAGCTAAATATCTTTCAAAGGTAGCTGGGCACTTTTTATTGCTCTTAATTGAGACAAAACCCTAAGTAGCACTGAGGTGTGCTATGACCTTCACCTCAAAAATGTTTTAGCTTTTAGGATTTACTCAGTGCCAGAGCATTTGGAACCAACAAGAGGGGTTTGCCATTCTTTTTTTTTATTTATTTTATTGGTTGTTCAAAACATTACAAAGCTCTTGACATATCATATTTCATACATTTGATTCAAGTGGGTTATGAACTCCCATTTTTACCCCGTATACAGATTGCAGAATCACATCGGTTACACATCCACGTTTTTACATATTGCCATACTAGTGACTGTTGTATAAAAGATAGCAGGGCTTGTCATTCTTAATCTGAGCTGCTACGTTTGGAACAGGCTGCTGTTTCCACAGTGTGTACTCTGCTTGGTACAAATGAGCCTTCTGCTGTGTTCTAAGTCACCATTAGTAAGGGACATTGTGTTAGTCAGCGCTCCATCACTACAACAAACACTCGAGAAAAAGTTTATCTCGGTTCACAGTTTAGAGATTTTAGTTCAAGATTAGTTGGCCCCATTGATTTTAGGCCTGTGGCAGGGCAGCACATCATGGTATGGCAGGCGACAGAGCAAAAGCACTTACCTCATGGCCAGGGAATAAGAACAGAGGAAGAAAAGGAGCTGGGGTCCTAAACTCCCCTTCAAGTGTACATGCCCAGTGACCTCAAGACCTCATACTAGGCCTTATGCCTTTTTAAAGTTTTTAACCACCTCCTGATAGCATCACTGTAAGGACCAAGCTTCTAACTCGTGGCCTTTAGAAGACACTGAAGACCCAAACTGTAGCAGATGCCTTGGGGCTTCACACTGGCTTCCTGGGGCCAGCTCAGGGCAGAGGATCTGAATAAGCCCCTGAGGTCTCCCTATAGGTTGATGAATCCTGTTTTGTTTCTTTGTTTTTCTCTATATCCTCTCGCTAGGCTACATGTCCATTCTGACTGATATATTTGTTATTCTAGAAGAGGGAAAATAGCTTTTTCTCACTCTTCCTACATTTGTGGCTGAAGCCCCTATAACAAAAGAGAGATCAACAAGAGAAAATCATACAAATTTATTTAATATAAGTTTTATGGGACATGAGAACCTTTGTAAGGAAATAAAGAACTGGGGGGGGGAGAGTTCTTTATTTAAAAAAAGTTAAATTTTTTTTAATAGTAGGTTTGATGATAAGTGTGAAAAACCAGCCTCTACCTCAGAGCAAAGCCTATCCAAGGGGACATGACCCTTGTCCTTGGAAAAACCCACAGAGCACTCCTAGGCACATACCCACCCTGCTGAGTTGTTTATCTACAAATAACAGGAGAGATCTGCAGCACCAGGTGTCCCTGACTCAGGCTAGATGAAAACCCATAGCAACCCCCTAGCAACCACCGATCAGCATGAGACAGGGAAAATACTTCCCAGTAGTTTATAATGGTTGATAACACATTGGGAAACCATGGAGTTCAGCAGTACTCTCCTCGTGGCCTAAACCAATCAGTTCAAACGAATCCCCCTCTTGTACTAACCAATCACCTCTACCCAACTTGTTCCCACCAGCGAATGTGCTAATCATGTTTTAGAGTTCTTTTATGATTTTCCTGCGGTGTGTGATGATTTGCTAAGAGATGCTATGATGTATGTGAAGTCCCTGCCTTCCCCCAAAGAGTGTATAAAACTGCTGCAAACCCTGGGATCCCAGCCTCTCAGCGTCACCAGTTGCTGTGCGTACGCGGAGGACCTAGCTAGCTCGCAATAAACTCCTCTTCGCTCCTTACATTGATCTTGGTCTCTGGTGGTCTTTTGGGGGTCCCAAATTCAAGCATAACAGTGGACAGTCATAGAGAAAAATAAAGGGATAAAAACGTGATCTAATAGTAATAAACTGGGGGAAATTTAGCAAGACCTATTCATTCAGGTTCCTCTCAGTGACTTTTGTCTTCAGAGAAAAGGATGCTCTTCCTTTCCTCAGGTATAAGAGGGCACCTCTCACAGGAGCATCTTATGACTTGCTTGGGGAAAAAGGAAGGAGGGAAGTCAGATAGACCTTTCTGCTTCTGGGGTTTTCTCAAATTCCTTCAGTTTAAACTATTCCATATGATAACATGCCAAATTTTGAAACAGCCTGTCTTGAGCCTACAATTACTGTTTCTCAGTTCCCATCTGCAGGATGAGTATGTTCTCACTCTTATCAATCCTGGAGGACCCTTTACTGTCAATCTATGTCCTCCCTGCATCCTATAATTCTATTCTTTGCCTTTCAAAGTACTCTTATGCTTCAGCTGTGTTGAATCTAATATGGGGAAGGAGCTCGAAAACTTGGATGAAACACCAAAGAGCACAGCAGGTTTGCAGAATTGAGTGTTTAAAAGTACGGGGGGGGGGGGGGGTTGTGGCTCAGTGGCAGAGCGCTTGCCTCTCAAATGTGAGGCACCGGGTTCTATCCTCAGTACCACATAAAAATGAATAAACAAAATAAAGATATTGTGTCCATGTGTAGCTAAAAACTGTTTTTAAAAAAGAGTAAAAGGACCAAATAGGCCTGGATTTGAATCCTGACTCTATCACTTATTAGTATTCATGAACAACATACCTATTCTCTGAGGCTTAGTTTTCTCAATTGTGAGATAAGTTTCATTACAAAACCTGTATCATAAGATTGGTATAAGAACTAAAGGGGACATACCTAGGCTCATGTGAACAACCCCAAAATTTTAACCACTATTATCATTGTTATTATTAATGAGTAAGAGGAGCATGGTGGACAATTGACATTTCCTCAGAATTAGTGTGAATTATAGAACAACAGAACTTGGGGCCAGAAAAACTAAGCTTAGAATCATGCCCTCTGTGAGTTAAGGCAAATCATTCAACTCTTGAAGCTTTGGTTACAACAAATTGTAAAATTTTAACAATAGTAATAAAAACAATAATGCCTACTTGACAGGATGATTGGAGGACTAAGTGCAATAATGTGTATAAGGATGGTTTACAAACTACAAAGAACCATATAATATCAGTAATCATTGCTTGCATCCAATTCTCAACATTTTTTATGACTGGTTCTGACAAACTGAAATGGAATAAATGGATTCTTTAAGATTAGCAATGAGGAGCTGGGAATGTGGCTCAAGTGGTAGCGCGCTCGCCTGGCATGTGTTCGGCCCGGGTTTGAACCTCAGCACCACATACAAAGAAAGATGTTGTGTCCGCCGAAAACTAAAAAAAAAAAAAAAAAAAAAAAAAGATTACCAATGAAAGAAAATGAAGCTCAACTCTAATGCCCTTAATCTATATCTCAAAAAGCCAGCCCTTTGGATGATCTCCCACAGGGTGTGAAAAATCTGACTGAAAGAAATCCATGGACACTGGAACACCTGGACACTGAGACACATGGCAACACAATTAAGCCAATCTTTTGATTCAGTGAATGTCTACTGTTGACCTACCACATAATCTCACATTGCTTCCCAACATTAAAGTTACTGATAGACTAATATCACAGAGGGAAAGATAGAAAGATAGAGATAGAGATAGAGATAGGTAGAGAGAAAAAAAGAAAAAGAGAGAGCAGAAAAAGAGAAAGGAAAGAAAATATGATTTGTTTCTTCCCTTAAGGACTTTTGATTCTTAACTCATGAGATTATTTTTAATGTTTAAACTTTTTAATATTGCATTTTGGATGACACTTTTATGATATTTCATTTTTTATGGGGTCTCTGACCTCCACTGTCTTGGCTGACCTACACCACATTTTTCATTGCTACCATAAACATTAGTAATTTGTAAGTTAAGAGCAAGTAGCAGCTAACCCTGCAAGGGGAATAGGGCGGGATTCATGATCAAAGTGTTCCTAACCACTTGGAAGCAGGCCCAGGATGACTCCTATGGAAAGTTCTTTCTGGGTCCTGAGCTACCTAAACACAGGCTCTCCTCCCACTCCATCCCTCAGCTGTCCTTAGAGCCACTGCTAAAGGCAAGCTGTCAGACATTCACACAAAGACACAGATGTCTTAGGTCAGCTTAAAATAGCAGTACTCTAGTATATATTGATCTTTTAAGAATAATCAAAATGTAGTCAAGGCAAAGAAGTTCTGGTAGTAGAATTCTAGGCTTGCTCAAGAGGTGTTAAAAGAAATAGACAGAAGGTAATTTCTAAAGTAGGACTTTGCACATTTGTACAAAATCTTTAAATCTTTCCTACCCCATTGAGTAGAAGGAAATTGAGGCCAACTGTATCTTCAGCCATAGGAAAATAGCCAGGAAGGGGAGGCCAAAGAAAACTTGTGAAGAACGTAAAGAGTGCCACTCCTCCTAAATTTTCTGTTTTTGTGGAGACTCATGAGATTAACTCAAAGGAACAGAGGCAACCTAGCATTAGGAATGTTTGTCTTCCCAACGGCTCCATGCATGGATAAAACAGGCATAGTGATAAAGAGAGCCCCTTTGGAGAGCTTAACCCCTAACTCGACCTAACTTAAATTGATCTACAAAGTAGAAAATCAATTGAGAACAAGAAAGGAAAACTAAAATCACTCATTTAAGTCTATAAAATTAAATACTCCAATTACATGCTACAACATTTCATCAGCAAAATAGCAGTGTGAATTTATTTTACTTGAAAAGTATTCAATTACAAGAAACTATGTTGCAGTGCAGTGTTTTGAAAGACACCGGCAAATTCAGAAGTAGGTATATTTTTGTTGTTATTATTGTTGTTTACAGTGTTGGGAACAAATTCAGGGCCTTGCATTGGCCAAAAAAGCATTCTACCACTGAGCCACATCCACAGCTATGAAATGGAGTCTCCTCTGACCAAAATGAAAAGCATTTCTGAATTAAAGTGAAGTCTGTCAGATAGCAAGATATAGACACCCTTCAAAGGGCTCTACCTCCCATGGCCAGGGTAGCAAATCATAAGGGAGTGAACACATCTTGGAAATAAGCTGCTATTAGTGACCTCAGGTCTTGATGCCCAGTTTCTGACATACTGGGGAAAGGTGCCATTGTCCTGCTGGACCAGCTCTGCCCCCAACCAAAGTAAATACTGGAAAAAATTGAAGAATATTCATTCAAGGAGATAGTGAATTATTTGCCTGCTTGGAGCACCTAGCTTTTCAAATCAAGAGCATAATGGAGAGTTTGATATTAATGAGAGGGCAAAAAATGTTTTTTATTCATCCTGTAATGCAGGTCCAGTGCCCTTGGGCAGCCCAGGGTTAGGAAAAGGTGGGGTGGGATGAGGAAAGATGGATGAATGAGGCCAAGCCTACTCACTCCCTCTCCATGATAGTGTCTCAGTTTTAGTTCATGGAAGGGAGTAGGATGAAGGGAAATAACTATTGTTGAGCACTTATTAGGTGCTTAAGATTCTACTGGTTGCATTATAAATTTTCTTTTTAATTCTCATGACAACCCTTGGTGTTAGTTATCACTATTTCCATATCCAATATGAGGTTCAAGGGATGTTAAGGAATTTATCCAAGTTCATACAGGAATTCAGACCTGGGTCTGACTCTCCAGCTCCTGCTCTGAGGGATACATTTTATCCCTGATTGTCATTCTGGCCTGAATACTCAGTGGATAGCCCTGGCTCATTGTCTCCACAGCAACCAATTTGGGCCCAACCAGAGTCTTGTTTAGGAGGACCAGGACCTTCCCCTGGTTTCTGTTGGGCAGCAGGCTGATAAGACTCATACTCTGAGGTTCTGGCGTTTTTCACCACTTCCAGACTTAGCTTGTTTTTTATTTCATTATTCTGAACAAAATGGGAATCTGTTTCCCCAGCTGCCACCAAAAGTATACAGATAAGCAATACAGATAAGCAACCAGACTTGGATCCTGGGGGAAGCTACCTCCCCATTAGAGATCCAGTATGACAATTTCCCCTCTCTCCTCCCACCCAAAGACTGCTCGAAGGCAATCAGTCCTGTTTGATCCAAAGAGTCCCATGGTGCTGGGCATACACCCTGCCCACTAACCAGCCATCTCTTCAGAGCTCTTTGAAGCAATGCTAAGCATCCCTTGTTATTGCTTTCCATCCTTCCCTCCCTCATTTCCATATATCTAATTATCATGCATCTGAGTTTACACAGTCTCAAAGATTTGAGAAACATAGACTTTCTAGTTATGTTTATATTTAGTTTTTTATTTCATTATTCTGAACGATGTGATAAGTGTCTGCAAGCCTATCATCCAAAACATGAGCTAGAATTCTTGACATAACCTTCACCTAACCATATGATCCCCAAATTCTATTCTCCACCCCTTCCTACCTAAGATAACCATCATTAAGAATTCCTTTAGTTTTAAAAATATAGACTTTTATTGTACATATAAGCATTTCTATGAAGTATATGTTAATATTCATTTGTTTTTAACTATAAAATATATTGCATAAATTTGAGGCATTTTTTTTCACTTTTGTTTTATTGCTAGGACTTATCCACATTGTTATGAATTAGTGTAATTCATTTCTTCTTTTTTTAATTTTTGTTGGGGATGGAACTCAGGGCCTCATGCATGCTAGGCAAGTGCTCTGCCACTGAACTACTTCCCCAGCCCAGTCCATTTATTTTTATTGCCATACAGTAGTCAGTTGTTTCCTAGAGAAACTATTTATAAACACTATTTAAATACATCACCAATTCATCCACCCCACTCTCCTCTTGGTGGGCATTTCCATTGTTTCCCTGTTTTTGCATGATGAACAATGTAGTTGTAAATGTTCTTTCACATATCTCCAGTTTTACATCTCTAAGACTTTCCTTTGGGTCCCTTTTTAGGTGTGAACTTATTGGGTCATATGTAAAGTCATAATTGGTCATTTTAGAAAATGAAAAAAAAATGCAATACAAAGAAATATGAAAAGCACAGGGGTTTAAATATAAATAAGCAAAAACCCCTTACTTTTTCCTCAAAGAAAATAACATGAATAACTAAAGAAACTGCTTCAGACATCAAAGACCAATTTATTTAGTTATAAAACAGTTCCAAATAATTGTTGCTTAAAAGATACAAACCTAAGAAACAAAAACATGATAAGTTCTTCAAAAGATTCCTCTAAGTGGCCAACTCCTAAAGTATATTTAAAGTAAAATCCCATTTGCAAAAGTTACTTTTACAGTTAACTTTATAGAAACCTGGCTACTGTATACATTCTTTTGCTTCCTAGAGAAACTATTTATAAACACTCATTGCATCATTTATGGTTTTCCAGGGCAGCCTCCACTCATTCCTTTATTTCCATACTTTGCATCATTTAGAAGATGAATTCTGTTATTAATTATGGACTTCCTGGGCATGTGGCTATCCAACACTGAAAGTGGTTACCTTTGGGGTTCTGTGCTATTTTAGTAAATGCTACAATGCTACTCGGATTATGGTGTTTCCCACACAAATTCCACAGGACCAGAATCAAGAGAGAGGGCTACCGTGCATTTCTCAGGGCTTTTAGCCTTAGATCTGGCATGCTTAAAACAAAGCACTTCGTCCACCCAGTGTATTGTCCCAGAAGATCTATCACATGCTGTTTTCTCCCTGGCAGGAACTCAGTTCTCTGTGTGATTACAAGTAGAATAAATAAACTATTCATACAGAACTAGTGGACATTTTGTTTTGCTTCCACCTGATTTCAAGAGAGAGCCTTGGGTATAATACAATATTAACCTTGAAAGCTCTGTATAAATCTTTAGGGACACTGTACTTCCAAGGAGACAATGTGGAAATCTTTTGAATAATTGCTTCTAATGGAAGCTGTTTAAAACTGGATCCTAAAACCTCCAGTTTGATGCTGCTTGCATAGTGTAGGTAGTCTACTGAACCCTCCTCCCTTGGGTATGATGCTGGGACCAGCCTATGATATCTTCACATTTGTCTTCATTCTCAAGTCCTAATTTGTTGTTAGAAGCAATCTGTTAATTAACATAGAAAATTGATGCCATACAAATACTCTTATTACACAGATGAGGTAAGCCAATTACATGATAATACTCCAGGAAAATGTGTCAATCTGACAAATCTAGGGCAGAAGCCAGTGGTTTCTGTGTCTAAATCTTATGCTTTGGTCACAGGCAGTATTGTGCTGCTGGTGCCAACCTGGCTGCCCACTCTTGCTCAATGTCATCATTCCAGGGGCCTGACAGCCCTTGACTAATAGATTTTAAAAATATCAACTATCACAAACCTATCAACTAACAATTTTTCCAGTTTGTCTTCTATACTACTGTCACAGTGATCTTCCTAAACTAAAAATCTGATGTTACTCTCTTTTGCCTCAAAGTGACTTGCTGCTCAGGAATAAAATCTGGACTCCTACTCTTGAAAAAAAAACCTCCCTCTACACTGCCATTATCCACAGTATCAAGGAAAGATCTGATCTGATCCCTCTAAAGAACTCTCTTCTCCTCTATCTCTATGCCCTAACCTCTATGGAACCCTACCTGGGGGAACCGTCTCTCAAGCTTCAGTGTTGGGTCGCTTCCTCTGTGAAGCCTTTCCTGATACGTGTTCTTCCCTCTGAGTTTCAGTTTCCTAAAGATCAAGATGTGGATCATAATTCCTACATTTTCCTTTATTTCACAGATTATATGGAAAAATGACTAGGAATAAAAGTTCTCTGAAAAATGCAAAACACTATGCAAAGGCCAAGTTATGATATTATGAAATAGTTATTTTACAATATTCCTTTTTTCTTTTCTTTGGTATTGAGTCTTGAACCCAGGGGTGCTTAACCACTGAGCAATATCCCCAGCCCTTTTTAAATTTTTAAACTTTGAGATAGGATCTCACTAAGTTGCTTAGAGCCTTGCTAAATTGCTGAGACTGTCCTTGAACTGGTGATCTTCCTGCTTCAGCTTTCCAAATCGCTGAGATTGCAGGCACGTGCCACTACATCTGGCACCTTTTTTGTTTTCTTGCAATACTAGAAATTATACTCAGGGCCTCTCTCATGCCAGATAAGTGCTCTACCACTGAGCTACACCCCCAGCCCTCTTTTTAATGTTCCTTTTCAAATAGGGTCTTGTTAAATTGCATAGGCTGCTCTTGAACTTGTGATCCCCCTGCCTCAGCCTCCTGAGTAGCTTGGATTACTAGTATGTGCCAGCAAGCCTGTTTTCTCTAGAAATCTAACTATAGTACTTGTGACAATTATTCTAAAATTAACTTCTACAAATTAGAACACTTTTCCTGTTTATTGTTTAAATGTGAGCTAAGCTTGAAGTGGTACTGAAAATTGTGATCATTTCAGAAAAAAATGATTAAAATTGGATCCAAGATCATTAGAGGACTAGAATGATCTTTGTCCCATAATTTTGTCATGCAAATTTCATTTTGTTTTCTAGAATTCTATTCTCAAGTTTCACATGTTTTTCTCATTAATCAACAGAATAGTCTTCCTTATAACACTAATTCTCTCTAGCCAATAAATAAATAAAAGTTTGATTTCCTTATATGGTTTTTGCTCTAGCACTATGTCTTTGTTGCTTCTTGACCAACAAATTGGTAAACTGATGCACCCACTCCTTCTAGAACAGTGAAAATGACAGTTAAAACATTTACTTAGTTCTTACAGGCACTCAGAATTCTAAGTGATTTCTGATGATTATAAAATTTAAACCTCACTACATTCTCTGCAAAAGGGAGGTGAAAAAATGAAAACAAGATGGTTAAATCCCTTGCTGAAAGTCACAGGTAGAGGCAGGGTTTAAGTCTAGGAGTCTTACAACACAGCTGGGCTGTTAACCACTGAATTGTATCACACCTCTAAGGGACTGAAGAAGCTTAAGGGACCCTCTAGAAGCTCACAATTAATGTTACTGTGGGACCATGAGAGTAGATGCCAGGTTTTAGGTATACACCTCAATCTCTATAATAGGTGATAACCCTAAGTTTGGATAGCAGGACTCAGGGGCAGTTGCTGATACCCCAGCAGCAGCCATAAAGCAGGCAGCTTCTGGGATCAATGCAATCTGCCATTTACTGAATTATTTTTGTGCATTTTTTCTATTTCCAACAGAAAGGGAAATAATTTTGTCTCCACTCCTGGACACCCTTCAAAAAGGACCTCATGACATTAAACATAGTTTCCTGGGCTGGATCCTATAGCAGTTTAAAAAATAAATAAAATTTGAAATATTCTGTAGTTTAGGATTGGGGATGTAGCTTAATGACAGAAAGCCTGCCTAGCATGTGCAAAGCCCTGAGTTCAATCCAAAGCACCATACAAAAGAAAAAAAAAATTTGTACAAAGGGAAGCTTGTATTTAGAGGGATAAAAAATTGAAGCAACATATTTCTGTGTGAGAACTTAATGCAATTTTGAGAGTTGACTAAAACCTGGAAGTACTGGGAAAGATCACTATAGTGGGGCTTGAAATTATTCAATAGCATACTAATTTTTTTGTATAGTGGTTATAGAAGATGTCAATATTGGGGAAATTTGGGGTGAAGAGCAATCAGAACTGTACATTACAACTTTTCTGTAAGTTCAAGAAATTTTTAAATTGTTTATTTTTTAAAGGCCTTTAAATATTTTGAGATTAATTTACAGGGCTATTGAATCAATCCATTTTACAATGAAGTAAATATGGAGGTGTTTTTAAGTTTTTAAAAAATAATTTTTGAATTAATTTGTACAAAAACCAACCAACAAACAAACAAACAAAAATCCACTATGTATATGTATAAGCAAAATTTAGGGTTTTGAACTGATGGTACTGAACACTATCTTTATGGAAAAAATACAAATATTAGTTGAGAATGAGTCTCACTCATCTTGCCAATAAATTGAATGAAATTTTGCATTTCCACTGAGAAAAATGGAATATAGTTAGCCAATGGCATGATTTGCTTAAGTATAGCTTTGTTTCTGGTCTTCTAACCTCCAAGTGTCATTCTGGAATATGTTATTAACAGCAAGGAGAGTAAAACAATGAAAAATTATGTCGATAATTTAGTCACATAAATATGTGGGTATACCACAGGTAGAATGCAACAATACTACCTCAGATAGACAGGATGGTTTTACATTACAGGTATAATTTTTCATACTGGGCATGATGGTGTACACCTGTAATCCCAGCAATTTGGAGATAGGAAGATTGCAAGTTCAAGACCAGTCTCAGCAATTTAGTAAGACCAACAATTTAGCAAGACCCTGTCTCAAAAATAAAAAAGGACTGGAAATATAACTCAGTGGTTCATTCACTGTACCAAAAATAAATAAATAAAACACCTGATTTTCCATAACAGCCCTGGTAGAGTAGACCTGGAACATGCTGTGCCCAAAATTTCTATTTCTTTCCTCAGATTTGAGTAACAAATCAGAAAACATCCAGGTTGTATTTCAATGCAATACAGTCATCTGAACATCCTTCCCAGATTTTGAATAGTTGTGCCTTTTATGATTTTTAAACACTCTTGTTATGGCAAGATTTTAAAAATTCACTAACTATCTTGTTGCCTAATCAGATGTCACAGGATCTGCCAGCCATTGCCAGCTCCTTCTCAAAAAGGTAGATCTTCCTCTGAACCCAGCTGACTGGCAGCCACAGTGCTGGACTATATTCGCCTGAAGATCACAGCACTGGCTTACTTGCTTGCTGCTCAGTAGGATTTTGTGAATGATCCTACTGTGACCTCCTGTGGTTCTGCTTAACCTAAGTGGTCTTCATCTGCAAAAACTAATGGCCCAAGGCCCAGGAAGGAGACTTATTAAAGTTCAATGAGTACACTAAAGTTTTCCTGAGGAGTAGCAACAATCAGGACCTTCCACTGGTGAACCTGAACATGAAGCAGAAGAAATGAACAAAAGCCAAAACTAATTACTAACTTATGGTATATTTTATAACTTTTTTCTTAAGAGACAGAGTCTCACTATGCAGTCCAGGTTTTGAATTGATGGTATTAAACTCCTGGATTTAAGTGGCTCTCCTCAGCCCCCCCCCCCCCCCCAGTAGCTGGGACTAGTGGCTCAAGCCACCACACCCAGTTTGTTTCAGATCTTTGAACTCAGTAATGAAAAGTTGCCACGTTGTACGTCTTTCTGTTAGTTTTGAAATAACTTTCAGACTCTTATTTGAATCTTTTTGAATAAAGGCTCAAACTAAATAATCCTTCTATCAACAACTCCACCTCTAGGTGCCTATCCAATAGGCCGCAACAGAATGGGAGTAAAAGTTCGGAAAATGAGTTAAAGAGAATAAAAAAAAAATAGTATTGAGTGGAATATACAGAAATAGAGGAGAGGGTTAGGGTTTAAGGAAGGGAGAAGAAGGGAGAAGGAGCAAGAGGGAGCAGGAGCTTGGCTCCAGCAAGTGCTGAAATATTTGGAGTCCGCTCATGGCTTTCTCAGGTATGCTGGATATCAATGCATGAACCCTTCCACTGACTTCCCCAGGGGCATCTAGGATGCCTTCTTGCTTAGTAAGAGACAATCATCTTTAGGTGCCACGGAACA
The DNA here is from genome assembly GCF_052094955.1 of Ictidomys tridecemlineatus. Classification (NCBI taxonomy): domain Eukaryota; kingdom Metazoa; phylum Chordata; class Mammalia; order Rodentia; family Sciuridae; genus Ictidomys; species Ictidomys tridecemlineatus. The sequence continues at coordinate 176,502,360 of NC_135478.1, read as the reverse complement.
TAAAGTAGTATGGTGGGAACAGAGGAATTCAGGCCAGGGGGAAAAAAAAGTCTCTATTAAGAAACTCAAATACACTTTTGCATTCTCTGGGAAACAAACATGGAGGTAAATAGATCGGGAAAGCGTTAGGGTCCGGGGTATAACTCAAGGATACAGTGCTTGCCTAGCATGTGCCAGGCCCTGGTTTCAATTCCCAGCACCGCCCCCCAGAGAGCAGTGGAAGGAACACTTAGCACCCTACAGCTGTAACCGTGATGGAATGGAATAACTTCAATGGCATCTGGTAAACCTAGGTAAGTACCTGGAAGCTGGGACCTGGATCCTCTTGGGCTAGAGTCCTTGCTTCCTCATTTGGACTAAGTGTTATACGGCGTTGACCGTCCTGTCACGTGAACTGACCACCATTCCAGCACTCCAAGAACTTTCAAGGTATTGAGGAAGCCAAACAAGAGGTCACACTAGCTTGGGGCTCTTATCTAAAAGGAGTTAGCCTCCTGAAGAAAGTCGCCAAGAATGTCCCTAAGGAAGGGCTTCACCGGACAGGGGAGAGTTGGTCACCAAAGTCCGTCCAGAAATTTCTGCTAACAGGTATAACTGTCCTCCTTCCTCCTTCCACCTGGCTCCAGTACCTTTAAAAATAGACGTAATTTCCGTAGGAATGTTAAGTGAATGGCGCTTCCGAAGTACCCCACAAGGAGCCGGTCGCCGAAATCCGTTGTTCTGCACTAACTAACTTTCCACCATTTTAATTAAAGGGACCGTTAACACAAGCTTTGAAATGTGGCTTTATCTGTGTCCATACTTCATAAATTCATCTAAAAGTTGGGCTCTGTGAAGAGAAACGGGGGCAGGGGATGGAGGTGCAGTCGGGGAAGTAGAAGCAAGGGAACCTAAAACCTAGGGGCGTAGGTGGCGGGGGCTCTGCTCTGGGGCAGGCGCCCCAGGTGCGCAGGCGCCGGCGCGGGGGCGAGGGGGCCGGAAGCGGAGCGTGAGGGGGGGGCGCGCGTGCGCGCGGGAGAGACGGGGGTGCCAGGGGCTGGGCTTCAGGGAAGGGGGCGCGGCGCACGCAGCATGGCGTCCAACATCTACTTGGTTCGACAGCGGATCAGCCGGCTAGGCCAGGTGCGGCCGGAGGAGGAGCGTCCCCTTCCCAGCCCCTGCCCAGCCCTCGCCTTCTCGGCCGCCCTCTCCGTCTCCGCCCCAGCGCTCCTTCTGCGGCTCAACTGCCACCGCCCCGCCCCGCGGTCGCCCGGGCCCGCCTCCGAGCCCGGCCGGCCCGCCCCGCTTGCCCCGCCCGCCCTTCCTCGCCGCCGGGCCGCTCGGGTCTTGCCGATCCCCTCCTCCTTCGCCCAGCCGTCCTGACTTTCTTCCCTCCTTCCCTCAGAGGATGTCCGCCTTCCAGATCAACCTCAACCCGCTCAAGGAGCCGATCGGCTTCATCAAGGTCCTGCAGTGGGTGAGTGCAGCCCGCGCTAGCGGGACCGCTTCAGATCCCGATCCCGCTCCCGCTTGGCGGGGGGATCGGGAGCAGGGAACTGCCCGGCTCTGGTGGCCCGAGGCCGGCGCTGCCGCCACCCGGGACAGGAGTGGTCGGCGGGCAGGGCGGGAGACCGCGGCCCCTGGCCGCGCGGGGCGGGGACGCGGCTGCCGGCGTCGAATCACGAGTCTGGGCGGCCGCGTCGCGCCGTCCCTTAGCTGCTTGGTTCGCAGGCGGAGCCGCCTTCCCGCGCCGGAGCTCACCTCCGGGTGCCCCCGTGGGAGAGAATAAAGCTTCTCTCTGACTCCGCCGCCTCCCGCCACGGAAGAGAAAACTTCCTGCTGCGGTCCAACCGAAACCCGGCGGCCGGGTGCGCGTCCCCAAGCCCTGCCGGGAGAGAGAGTGGCCAATTAGTTCTTAATTTGCTTCTGAGGCTGGCTCCGGGTTAAAAATAGTTAAATTGTGGATCTAGGAAGCAGGGGAAAGGTCTTTTCACAAAACGCTTCGAGTCAGTTCGGTTCATTTAATAACGTGCCAGGAATGGTGGTCGAGTCTGTTTTAGATATTTTCAAGCAACATCTTGCTAGGAAAGTCAGCTTTTAGCCCTTTCCTGGGAACACTCAACAATCATTAACATCAAAGGAGACTTATTAATTCGACCCTGGCGGTGATCAGTCTACTTGGAAAAGTTAGTGAATTTACCAGGCACTGCAGGTTTTCTCCAGACTTCGTGATCCAGAACATATTTCCGTGCTAATTTTCATGAGCCATTTTTAAATAGGCAGCTGTTATCTGTCCAGTATGTTCATAAACAGCAACATTTACATCCTTAACTTTTTTACCCTTTATTTTGGTGACAAAGTGGTAAAGAAGAGTACGAACTACCAGTGTTCCTGTGAGGATGTTTTTTAAAATAACAAATCCTCAAATTCTCTGATGAGTACTCAACCTAGTTTTCTACATGCACCATTCCCCGGAAACGTTTGCTTGATCTAGTAATGCTGATGTTACACAGATGTCTAAAGACACAAACCAGGTTCCAGATTTGAATATAAAGAAAGTTATTGTTTGAGCTTTTAAAAATTGCAGGCGGGAAATCACATTATTTAACTAGGCCAATCAAATGTAAATGCTAAGAAAAAGTTTTACTCTTATAGTCTTACTGGAGATTCCAATTAAGCTTATAATTAATAATTTGGATTTCCACTTAAATGAAGACACAGTTGTTTACATTTGTTATAGTTTGTCAATTACTTAAAAAGCTGTAGATAGCTTTTTTTTCTTAATATTTTAAAGAACTAGTGATAAGTTCATTCTTTTACTGATGGATTTTGAAACTATCCTTTTTAAGCTTCTTAAGGAAATCCTACTTTCAGTTTGGCCTCCAGCTGAGAATTTTGTGATGAAACTATACATTGTTAATGTGTAGTGTATATATATCCTCAGCAAATCTTTGAGCATATACAAGCCCTGTGCTGAACACTAGCATACAAACATGAATAAAAAGATCTTTTCCTCATGATCTTTTAAGGATGAAGGACATGAAAGCAAATATGAAATGCCATATAAGTGCTATTATAAAGGTATATGCAGTGTAGGAAGGAGGGATCAAGGTAGGGAAGTCTACTTAGATGGAAGAACACTTGAAGGAGGAGTATTTGTTCACTTGGGGAACCCATGTTGGGTGGCTTTCCAGGCAAAGGGAAGCTTGTATTTAGAGGGATAAAAAATTGAAGCAACATATCTCTGTGTGAGAACTTAATGCAATTTTGAGAGTTGACTAAAACCTGGAAGTACTGGGAAAGATCACTATAGTGGGGCTTGAAATTATTCTGACAGGTTAGGTTTCCAAGGATTTGTCCCCTCTAGGGTTGATCTTGAACATCTAGACCTTTTTCTTAGGAAAATGCCTATGTTCAGAATGTATAATTTTGGAGTGTTTATTGGGTATTTCCCACCTAAGCCCAGACTCCAAGTGAATAATATAATTAGATATGCCTTTTAGAAATTTTCATTTTGTCAGCAGTGTAGAGAATGGATTAGAAAGGTCAGAAGTGGAGGATGGGAGATCTATTGCTTGAGAAATTATGAGGGCCTAAAATTAGTTGCAGTGAAGATAGATAGGTTTATAAAATAGAGTACATTTGGAGAGTGAAAAATAGGGCTTTAAGAAAGCTGCCATATTTCTGGCTTGCACTGGCAATGGTCTCACTATCCAAGCTAGGTCATTGAAAGAAGGAGGAGCAAAATTTTGTAGAAGGCCAATAAGGAGACATGGCATTTCTGATTTCTTTAGATCATATAGATTGTGGTAACCTATAGGCAGCTGTATGTATGGACTTAGAGTTTAAAATACAAGTATGGGCTAGAGACTGAGCAGATATTGCCAGCAAAGGAAAGAAGATGGTTAAGAAGATGGAGAGAAATAACATCTTGACATCACTGTTAGGATTTCAAGAAGAGTGCTCAGTAATGTTAGGTACGATGCAGAGGTTAAGTAAATAAGTACTAAAATATGCCCCTTGGCTTGAGTAGTCAAGCTTTTGGTTGGCTTTAGCAAGAACAATTTTGGTAAATCAGAAGCCAGATTGTAATAGGCTGAATGGATGTCTGGGAAGATAATGAAAACAGAGTAAACTACCATTTGATTGCTCGAATGGGAGAGATTTTGTATTGTTACCCCTCACCCCAAAAAAGTGACTAATTCAGGTTACAACTGTTGCTGAAATGCTCTTGTCTGGAGACAGCTGTTGTATTTTGGTACGCAGCAAAAGTATTTGCACTTTGCACTTCATCACATAAAATGTTAAGACTTAAGGGTCAGGATTTAATAAAAATAATTTGTGCTGTTTCATTCAAGGTATTCTTAATTGAATTAACTAGGTTTTAGTGGGTGTTGTTTAACTGTGAGTTATGTGGTGGTGAAATACAATTTGGTACTATGGGTGATTCTTACCTAAGCATAGTAGTTCTACCTACCAATGCCTTTGCTTAGTGCAAATATCAAGATAGTGGAAGATGCAAATAACATCTTAGTGTTGTTATGATAATATTTTTAACCTTTGAATGCATGTCTGCTAATATAATGGAGGTGATAAGAGTAAGCTCCTATTTGACTGAGGACGGGAGAGATTTCATATTGTTACCTGAAAAAGAAGGAAAAAAAAGTGACTTTATGGACTCCTGAAAGGAGTCTTGGGAACAGGGTCCCTGGATTGAGAATTGCAATTTTAATATAAGGTAAACATTGGGGATCAGAAATAGAATAGAAGCCTCATCCTAGAGTCATGACTTAACAAGAGCTGAGTGCTTAAAAGGGCAGAAGAAAGAGAGAACCACTTAACAACTAAAGTCTGGATCAGTCTACCTGCTGGCTTAAGGTTTGGATTTTGTGAAAACTTGAATATTTTCATATGTGAATGGTTTGGAGATTCTCTCATAAGGTGCAGTGAACTAGGGAACTCAGAAGGCCAAGTAAGAATGACCACAAAACCACTAGAAAGGTATAGGAAGGGGGAGGGGGACAAGTTTAGCCTGCCTCACTCGGTCCTAAAACATGAAAAAATTAACTTTTGCTTGAAAGCTCAAGTTTAATCAGTGGCAACAAATAATATCCCTTTTTCATGAAATGATAAAGCTCACTTCGAGATTACCAGCTGATTGACAGTCAAGATATTGATTTACTCCAAAGGACATGAAAATAATTGAACAGTCCAAAAATGATTTTAAAACAAATATATTTAGGTTTTGAAGGGAGTTAGTTTCATATTCAGCTTAAGTGTTTAAGAACAAAGATGATATAAGGATTTCAACCCATAATGATTAATAGTTAGAAAAAATTTATAGCAGTTTATTTCAGCAGAAACACTAAAGTTTACTTCTCCTAATTTAAATTTTAAGGGTTAGGGAACCATACTAGCAGATCTTTGATTGTACTTTAGAAGCAGAGAGAGATCAAAGAATGAAAAAAGCACTTTTTAACTGACTTCATTGCTCATTGTGTACTGGTAATAAATCATAATATCAGCATTAATAAAAAAACATTTAAAAATGAGTATTGTTAGTAAATGCTTTAGACCTTTGACTCAAAAATCAATCCCTTGGCTCTACACATCTAATCTTATGATTATGAAGGTAAACATGCTGTGAAAGTTCATTTTAAATTTCTACTGATCATTGGATTTAGTGAAAACAATACATGGTTTTGCTTATAATATACTTTTAGGTCTATTTCTAAAGATTTCAATTATATCATTTTCATAAACTAAACATTGGACAGAAAGAAATTTAAGTAGTTGATTTCAGCTTAATGATGAAACCAGATAGCAGTGAGGGTCCCTCAACCAGAAACATGTGAACAACACTCATGAATTACATGCATTTCAGTGGTCCCTTGTAGAATTCTCAGTATGAATAGGATCTAGGAATATGAGTTGGATCATAATTCTAGCTGTAAGATTGGTAACTCATTGAAAATGCCAGGGATCTCCATTTTTTTTTCATCATGAACTCCTGTTGAGTAAAAATTTTTTGCATAGAGCCCCAATATGCATCTATAACTTAGCCAGGCAAATTCACATTGTAATACATGAACACTGAAAATGAAAGAAAAGGTGAGGTTATTCCTATCTGTTCCTCCATGTATGGGATTCTCCTTACCTTCAGGATACCCATTATTGACTTGTGACCCTCTGACATCCCTGTTCAGAGTGGGTTTTATTTATATTTATTACAATAAAATTTAATTACATACTTAAGTCTAAAAGTGTATATAAATAAAAGTTTAAATATTCTTGTGTATATGAATTATTTCAGTATTCTGTACTAAATTAGTGATTCTAGAAAACTGCGCTGTAATATTAACCCTGAGGTTATAGACCTCTCAATAAGTGAGGAATCATTTGTGGTGGTCTTGTAGTGTGGAAATGTGGGCAGATATAGGTGGGGCTGTTTCTCTGGCGACTTGGGGGGCTGTCATGATTAATATGGGACCTTTTGGACCTGAAAAGAAGCTTGTTATCACCCTGCTCCTGAGCTCTTCCTACTCATTTTGTCCATATTTATGGAGTAAGGAGAGATGGGAAAATGAATTTCAAACTTGGCAAAGAAACATTAGTCAACATACCAGAATTTCTCATTTTGGAATAGGTATACAAACTTGAAGGTATAGAACCACTCTCATAAGTAAATGAATGAACCAAACTGGAAGAAAAATTCATCCTTTTTGTGGTTAAGAAAATAGAGAGGAGGCAGTCTGCAAAGCACATGCCCTCTCCTAAGTGATATCTGTCACCTTAGTTCCATCTGAATGTTGTTTTATGAGAATGTGGATCTGATGTTGTTGTGCCATCAGTTTTCCCGCACATGCTCAGGAGAAGCAGGAAATCCTAATTTTTAAGTGCAGTATCCTGATATTAAAATAGTTGCAATAAATTCACATTTAAAAAATAAATACTGGAAAGGCTACACAAATATATCTGAGTCACCAGCATATAACTTCCAATCTAGATCAAAATGTCAGTAGAATGTAGGGAGAATTAAGATGGTTGAATATTTGACTTATAGATTATTTTGTATACTTCATTTATTATAGATCTATACTTTTTAAATTAAAATGTCTCTTTTTCTTATAAAGACCATAATTGTTAATGTAGCATTTATTTTTCTTTGTAACAAGAAGACTAAGATTTGAAATATGATTTTATGTCTTTAAGTTTTTACACATTAATATCCTGAATTAAGAAGGTGTTTAGTCAACATTTGCTGTGTACCAGGTGTTCTGCTAGGTAGGCCCTGAAAATCTTGAACAAGGTCAGGTGTGAACATGACAGCCTGGCAGGAGAGCAGTAGAGAAGATATCTTAAAAGCTAAACTGGATAGTATGGAGCAGTCTGCCACTTATTCACTGATTTTTGTATTAGTTAGGAAATGAATTTTTATATATATATAAAATAGCAAGATACACACACTTAAATGTCTTTAGTAGTGTTAATATATAATAGAGTTAATATCTATTGCAGCCCAGGAGAAGAGTGAGTTCTGTCACAAAGTGTTAGGACCATAAAAGATGAGCAAATTAGGGCTGGGGATGTGGCTCAAGCGGTAGCACGCTCGCCTGGCATGCATGCGGCCCAGGTTCGATCCTCAGCACCACATACAAATAAAGATGTTGTGTCTGCTGAAAACTAAAAAATAAATATTAAAATTCTCTCTCTCTCTCTCTCTCTCTCTCTCTCTCTCTCTCTCTCTCTCTCTCTCTCTTAAAAAGATGACCACATTAGAGAAGGGAGGCAGTCCCAGCAGAAGAAAAATACACATCTAAGACAAATAGGTGTTGTGATTCAGGAACAATAAATAGTATGATGAGATAGAATTCTGCCTATGTGGCTGGGAACATAGTGCAGATAAAATTTAGAAAGATAAAGTTGTGGCTAGATCAGCCATGCCACTTATGACATATTAAGGAGTTTTACATTTTAGTATATGCCTGGAAAATTGGTGAGGAAATCCTTTAAAGGGAAGTAACATTAGGTTTTTATTTCATATCAGTATGACGTCACTCTAAAGTAGCTTTGTCTAATGAAACTACAATGCAAATTAAAAGATATAAGCCATGTAGTAATTTTAAGTATTAACCACACTAAAAAAGTTTAAAAAGAGGTGAAATTAATTTTGATATATTTTGCTTAATCCAATATATTTTGTTATAAGTAGTCAGTATAAAAATTGTTTTATTTTACATTTTTCATACTAAATCTTCAAAATTTGGTGTGTATTTTATACTTAGAGCACATTGTAATTTATACAGCTACATTTAAAATATTCAGCAGCCACAAGTAGCTGGTAGCTTCTATACTACACATTGCAGTTTTATAGCCCACACTTTAAAAGATGAGTGGTGATTGGAATAAAATTATCAATAAGAGGAAGAGTCTCTTGGATTAGTCCCAGAGAGAAATGTTGAGGGCTTGAACAAAAATAGTCACATATGTGATGTAGAAAATGGCTTTTTAAAAATGGTTATGTAATCTTATACAACGTTTGTTTTGTTTTTTAACTTAGCATTAAGTTTCTACAACTCATCTATATTGATGTGGGTAGCTGTAGATCATATTGTTTGTGCTACATAACTTCCCACTGTAAGAATATAGCATTGGTTGCTGGGGATGCAGCTCAATAGTAGAGTGCTTCCCTATCATGATCAAGGCCCTGGGTTCTATCTGGGCCACACACACACACACACACACACACTCACACTCTCTCTCTCTCTCTCTCTCTCTCTCTCTCTCTCTCTCTCTCTCTCTCTCTCACACACACACACACACACACACACACGTGCAAGTACACATACATACACACACATGCATGCACAAAGACTATACTACTGTATTTTATCAATTTCTTATTGCTTTATCCCTCCTCCTTTTTTTTTTTAAAGAGAGTGTTTTTTAATATTTATTTTTTAGTTTTTCGGCAGACACAACATCTTTATTTTATTTTTTTCATGTGGTGCTGAGGATCAAACCCAGCGCCCCACGCATGCCAGGCGAGTGCTCTACCGCTTGAGCCACATCCCCAGCCCCCTCCTCTTTTTTTGATAGTTAAACAATGTTACTGTGAATATTCATATATGTGTCTCTTAGTACACATGAGCAAGGATTCTCTTAGATCAATAAACTAGTAGATTCTTTGTGACATGACATTTATTACAAATATTTTCATCTAATTTATAATTTGCTTTGCATTCAAAAGCTGACTTTTAGTTCCAAATTCTTTTTCATAATTGAAGTTAAGAATCTTTTATTACTAGTACGTTTCCTTTTTTAAAAAATCTTGAATTCTTCCCTTCTCTATGGAACAGATTTTCATTTCTAAGGACTTATTTTACATTTAAGTCTGCAATTTATTTGAACAATTTATTGAACAGTCTTTGCTTACATTAGTTATCTATTAATGCATAAGAAATTGACCCAGCTTAGCAGCTAAAGATAAGACACTTATTATCTGACAATTTCTCTGGAGCAATAATCTGGGAGGAATAAAGCCTTGCGGTTTGGTCCAAGGTTTCCGTTGAGGTTGCAGTCATCTTGAGGCTTTCAGCTGGCTCACATGACTGTTAGCAGGTCTCAGAAATTCCACTTCCAAGCTAAATCTTGGCAGTGATTGCTAGTAGTACTTGGTTCCATGCCACATGAGTCTCTTGAAAAGTTGTCTGAATATCCTCCCAAAATGGCAGTTGGTTTCTTCCAGATAATGATAACAGTTCAAGAGAGTGAGAAGGGAAGGTAGTAACCTAATATTAAAAGATAACCCTTTTGTTACACCATATTCTATTGTAAAGCAAGTCACTATGTCCAGTCCATATTTAAGAGGAATTTAAGCTCATCTCTTAATGGGAGTTGTATCAGAGCTTTTGAACACATCTTTAAAACCTGCGCCCTCCTTTCTTCATGATTCAATACTAACTGTTAGATATAATTTTTCTATATGTACTAGTTTATTTTTGGCCTCTATTTTGTCACACTGGTTCATTTTGTTTATCTCACTTATTTTTTTCTAAGCCTAAATGTAAGTTTATACCAAGACTCATTTTCTAGCCTTGTTCTTTCACTCTGTATATTCACTCATATTTATTCTAAGAGAATATCCATTCTTTAATCATTACCTGTGAACACTTAACAGAAGACTCCAAACTATGTGCTTGACATTACTTCAGACTCTTAATGTTTGTAACCAAATTCTCTTTCACATATCTCTTCTTCATGGGGGAAAAGAATCCCTCAGTAGTTAAGATACTGATTATGACCTACAAGATTTAAGACCCCAATTAATTCATGGGAGGCTTAATATCAAGTATGGTAGTTTTCTCTTACAGTAACAAAATACCTGAGACAATCAACTTAAAAGAGGAAACGCATATTTTAGTTAACAGTGTCAGACGTTTCAGTTTATGGTTGGTCGATGCAGTGGCTTTTGGGGCCTATGGTAAGGCAGCATGTCATGGTGGGTAGCAAGTGGTAGAGTACAGCTGCTCACCTCATGACATCTGGGGTTGGGGGGGTCCCAGCATCTCCTTCAAGGGCATGCCCCCAGTGATCTAACTTCCTTTCATTAGACCTCCCTCTTAAAGGATCAACCACTTCCCAATAGCACCACAGGACTGGTAACCAAGACTATTACCATTCTGGAGAATGCTTATCCAAACTATAGCATCAAGCATTTAGCAGTGTAAACTCAATATCAGATCTATATTGAATTTAATCTATCACTTGGTGGATGTGTATGTGATCTCCAACAAAGTCCCTGCCCTCTTCAAGTTTCAATTTTAGGCAAAGACATTAATAATAAGTATGGAGGAGAAATATAGCAGCATACATACAGAGAATAGGTAGAGTGGGCTGGAGTGGGGGACTGCTATTTATTATAAGTGTGGTAAGGAAAAGCCTTCTCTGATAAAATCATATTGGGATAGGGAACAGTGTATGTGAGGAAGTAACCATGTATTCCAGGCAGAGAGAATAAAGGAGAAGTGTTAGGAATAGCCAAGGAGACCATTTTGTGTAGAAAGATCACATTAAGGAAAAAGTAGCAACATGAGGTTAGAAATATTATTACATAAGGAAAGAAAGGATCTCACAGAACTTTATATGAACTTTGGTTTTTATTCAGAGAGCTCAAAAACCTTTGAGGGGTTTTGAGCAAAAGAGAAAGGTTTTTACTTTATATTTTTAAAAGATCACCCGTTGTGTTGATAGTAGACTGAAGTGGGGGCAAAGACAGAAACAGCAGGATCATAGAGGCTGATAGCCAAAATCCAGGCAAAATATGATGGTGATGTAAGTATCAGGACATAGTAGTAAAAAGTCAGATTTGGAATATATTTTGAAAATAGAGCCATTAAGTATTTGCTAAAGGATTGAGTTCTCAGTCACTAAACCATATCTGGAGTTGTTTGTTTTGTTTTGAATAAAATTTAGAAGACAAACAGAAAAAGAATTAAATATTTTTTCTCAAATGCTATCTATAGCAGAAAAAAAAAGACTAACAGCAACAAAGTATCTTAAATGTTGATAGGGAATTCAAACTATAATTCCTTCATACAGTGTAAGATACAGACATTAAAATATTCAGGATATTTAATAATAAGAGGAAAATGTTTATGATATATAAAGTTTACTTAAACAATGCACATATATTATCTCCATCTTTTTAAATACACAGAATAAGATCTAAAAAAGGTTATGAATAAGAATTTTAATAGTGGTTACTTCTCAACACTGCAGAAAAGATTCATAATAATATTTAGTATTTACATTGAAGTATGGGCAAATGATATGGGTTGGCATATTAATTTCTCTATTATACTCAAGAAAATAAAATCATTTGTTAAAACTTGCAAATAAAGTTTAAATGTTTTTCATTAACTACATTTCATTTATGATTAGTAATTTTTAGAAAATTAATGAGCCAGTTTTTGACAATATACTTACTATTTTAATGACCCTTGTTTTGGGTACAGTAATGCTTCTCCCCTTCTTTTTTGGTCTCACTTTATGTAGATTGCTTCCATCTTTGCCTTTGCCACCTGTGGAGGTTTTAAGGGCAAAACAGAAATTCTAGTGAATTGTCCTCCTTTAAAAACTGAAAATCATACTGTTGAAGCTACTTTCGGTTATCCATTCAGGTGAGTTTTATCTTTTTATTATGACTTAGCGACTTTTTTTTTAGTTTCTTATATAATCAAGATTAACAACAACTTATTGTTGGGGGGTAGGAAATTTTAGATTGAATGCTCATTTGTGATTATTGCTGCTTACATTTGATGCAGAGCCCAATACCTCTCTGCAAACTTTTCTTAGCCTATGATGAAATAAATATAGAAAATGAGACTAAGCATTTAGAACCTTTTATGGTAACTTGACATTATTTATTCTGTCATCTTACAGTGGGTTGGAAATTAAAAATGCTCTGTCTCCTTAGTGTAAAGCCCTTTACACAGAAAGCAAAGCATGATTTATGAAAATAGATTTCTCATGTTTTTGCAATTACTGTTCTTCAGTTTTAAGTCATGTATTTATATAAAATGAAGAATCTCTTTATGTCCCTAGCATAATACCATACCTTTTTACTCTTGAATGAAAATGAACATTTAGTTTGTGAAATCTTTTTTGTGACTTCAGTGTTCATTGAAAACTTCGTTAAATTTTCCAGTGTTTAAGCCAGGGTGTGAATCTTTTTCCACTTATCTAACATTACTTACTTGACCAAGACTCAATTTTATTTTATTTGTTTAATAAGTGGAAACATTATCTTTTAAGGATATTTTGTTGATAAAACAAAATCTTGTATTAAGGATATATTAGATACCAAATGCTTACTAATCATCAAAGCCATTTTATCTCTTTTCCCTGTTGTGCAGTTTCTGTACAAGGAACTTAGTAGCATTTATAATCATAAGTGTTTTTGCAGTTTATCAATGGGATAATTAATGGCAATGTGAATTTCATTAAACAGCTATTAATCCAGTGAATTATTAAGTGAATCATTATCATAATTGGCCATCCTAGGGCTAGTGACATGGACTCTGCCTCTTAGAATACAGTCTGTTTCGAATTGTAAAATATTTGGTATAATCCCTCCTACTCTGCTAATTTTTTATTGCAGGAAGATAATATCTAGGTATGAAAATGTTTAATTCAGTCTGTATTGAATCTATCGTGTTAGTTATCAGATATAATTTATATAAATGTATTATGAAAATTTTAGTTTAATTAAATATTTGAATTTTTCTCCTCCCACCCCCCATAAAGGAAACGTTTTTAATATATTTGGGGAGGATTTTTTGAAATGCCATTTCAGTATTCTGTTTAAGTATTTCTGTGTCTGTTAGAAGAATCCAGTAATTCTTATATTTATTTGAACCTTTTTTTAATAGGTTGAATCAAGCATCATTTCGTTCACATCCTGTTGTAAATGTGTGCAATGGAAATTGGTCAAGTCATTTCCTCATAGGAGATTACTCCTCTTCTGCACAATTCTATGTTACATTTGCAGTCTTTGTATTCTTGTACTGCATTGCTGCCCTTCTGCTTTATGTTGGTTACACAAATCTATACCGGGATAGCCGTAAACTTCCCATGATTGTAAGTGGTCACTTTATTTTTTTAATATGAAAATGGTTATATTTGAAGTTATATATAAGAGGTTTTTTGGGGGGAGGGGTCTGGAGATTAAAATTTTGACAAAACTCATCTCAACATTAGTGAACCAAAATGGGTGAATGTTTGAGGCAAGGTTGAGCTTTCTTTGTTATTAAGATTAACCCAGTTCTGTTAGCCTGTTCATACTCCAAGGAAAGTTTATTTTTAGCCTTATTTTTAAAATGGAAAAACTCAAATTTAAGTAGTAAGGCTTGTTAAATTGCTAAGGGCAAAAAAAGGGCAGTAATTAATGCCTTTGAAGAATTGCAGGTTACATCATTAGTACAGTGTTAATACTTCTTACCTTTTCTTTCTTTCCTCAAAGACCCCCCTCTAATTGCCTATATGAGAGATCAGCAGATTAAAACCCAGGTCATATCAGACTCACTGTTTTTTTAAACAAAATGTTTTTGGAATATGACTATACCTAATCCTTTACACATCATCTATGCTACTTTCATGCTAATCTCCTTAATTTAAAGTCTCACATCATTTTTTATGTTCCACATTAGTAGAATTTATTTCAAATCTTTGAGATGTTAACAGAAGATTTGGATTTAAAGTTCTGATACCTTTCTTGGCTTCAGAGTTTACTGGGCTAGAAATAAAATAACTCTGAGATTTAGAGAATAAACTCTACTCTGAATTATTATTGACAAATTCAGACATAAACCATGTTTTTTGCATTGGATCTCTACTATAAAAGAATAACTTCAAAGTAAATATTAGTGCTATTAACTTGAAGGGAAAAGAGGTGTTGTGTGATCTAGTCATTTGTATCTATGAGAAAACACTGATGAATTATTTGTGAACTTACCTTAAAGGGAAGATTAAACACAAAGGAACTTTTAAATAAGTTTTATTTATGTATTTACTTTTAATTTTTGCTGCCTGGATCATAAGAATGCAAATGGTAAGTAAGGAATAAAATAGTCTTTCATCATACAGATTTATTCTGTCTCAGATATCTGAAAACACATAAGAAAACCAGGTGTCTTCATAAAATAGTTCTTTGTTAAGTACCTTTCAAAAAAGATGAACTCGAGTCAACTATTTTCATTTCCAATGCTTAGTTAACAAAAGTTACATATTAGGAATCTGTAGCTTCTGTAGACTTTTCAAGCTTTGTTTTAATAAAGGGAGTAGGATGATCATATAGATAATTATACTTTGTCAGTTTTTTATAATTAGAAGTTATTTCTTGCCTTGTCATTATCCAGAGTTTTTACTGAATCTAGCCAATGGCCTCTTTCTTACATTTTATATTTAATAAACTTTAAATATACTATGCTTCTTAAGGCAACATTCCTATTTTGTAAATAGATTTTCTGTCTAATAAAACTGTAAAATGGATGTAGTTGCATCATTCAGGAAGTCAAAAGTAATTTTCTACCTTAGAATGAATAATTTAGTGGTCATATAAAGAAATGCTCCAGAATTGGTTCCATAATGTTTTTTGTTATTGTTGTGACATATAATGTTCTGGTCTGTTTCTAAATTAAAATTTGAATTTTTTTAATTTAAAAGTTTTTTTTGGAGGTACCCACATTTTTAAATGTAGCAAAATATGACATTGATTTTCAGGTACTGTTTGTTAACAAGGGCAAGCTTTTTTAGCAGTATCTTTAATTCTGTGTACTCCTAGAAGTATTTCAATTGTGAAATTTTAAATCGACTCTTAGTTCTCTTTTTAGGCACTTTGTGTGTGTGTGTGTGTGTGTGTGTGTGTGTGTTAAGTAGCAGGTGTTTAAGGGTTCCAGGCAGTATAGACAATCCAGAATACCAGAAAATGAAACTAAACAAAAATAGGGTATCTCGAATTTAAAAAATCTGTTACAAATCATATCCTGATTGATTAGTAGGAACAGAGTGGGCTCAGGTAGCTGTGATTGTACATTGCAGAATTCCAGGTAGCACTGTTACTTAGATTGGTTCACTTAGATTGCTGTGTAACCAGAGTTCTGAGTAAGACAAATAGAATCTGCAGGGGCCAGAATAAACCTCTACTTTCCTTCATCCTGTTTACTTTGCATAGTTTTCAGAAAAGTTACAGCTTTTGATACAAAAGGATGTGGTGCCTTAAAATATCAGCAAAGTAGATTTAAAGAGAGTATTAACCATACACCTAGTGTTAAGAAAAATAATTCAATTGCAATTTGTTGAATAAACTTCAATTTGAAAAACAAAATAAAGAGCATAAGCAGGAAAAAAAAGGCGTAATTTTAGTTAAGAATTTAGAAAGAGGAAAATTCCTGAAAATTAGAGGCATTTGACATATATTGGTCAAAACTATGAACTTAACCTAGAGAGAACTTGTTTAACATGTAAATTCAGTTCTCTAAAAAGACATTTTTATGTTTAGTAAATACTTAGAAAATATCTATAGCAGATTTATGGCAAAGTACAGGGGTCAAAAGGGGAGTGAGTGTTCCCACAGTATAGAGAATGTCAGCTAAAATATTTTTGTACATTTCTCTTTGGTCTACTTTCTTCTTTTAAAAGAACCAAAGCTGTAGAGAGCTCAAATGCAAAATGGAATAACTCCATGTTTCTGCAGTTAGTCAGTTTTTATCCTCTAGTCACAAGGTATTTATTCAGTATTTATTCATGTATGCAAGCTATATGACCTAACTTCTATA